>NW_025319059.1:0-370807 GCF_017639315.1 Drosophila ananassae
TTTTTTTTTATTCGTCTTTATTTATTTTCATTTTCTTCCTTTTTCTTTTTTCTTTATTCTAAGTGTGTACAGAATGTATAAAATTTTATAAGATTATTATTTTTGTATTATTACTATCATTCCATTATTATTAATATTATATGAGCTCATTTTATTTATATTTGTTTTATTTTATTTATTTTTCTCTTTAAATTTTGTCTAGATCATTTGCCTGGCTCATATATTTTTTCTTAAGGCATTTATTGTGCAATTTGTACAATTTATAAAAACAATTTGCGCACATTATGACCACAATTATTATTAACAATGTGTGTGTTAACTCTAAATTAATATTATTTGGCTGTACTTTATTAATAACGTTTGCGGTGGAGTCCACCGACTTTACGTCAACTATTGCCATTTTTAATACAATTGTTCTTGGTAAATAATTATAACTACCTATTTCCCCTGAATACTTGCTTATTGCATTACTTTGCATTTAGTCTATACATATATATATTTTTTGGTTTATCTTTCCTTATATGTTTTTTTTTTCATATTAGTAATGCATAATAAAAAAAAATTGTGTTTTACAGTTTTCTACCTGGTTTTTCGCATAGCTTTACGGGCTATACTGCTATTGGGCGGAAAGGGTTCCGCTCAATTTTACATAAAATCGTTTAAAGTTATAATGTAACGCAGTACATTAATAATGCAACGCAGTGCATCAAAAAAAAAATTGTTTTTTATTTGTTGTGCGCTCTTTGTAGCGCTGTCGGTTTCCTTCTCCGGGGTCTAGCTTGGCGCGCTAAACGGGGCCGGTGCTGGCTGCACAGGTCAATATACGTCCTCTCCTATCTCTGCTTTATGCAAGTGAACTTGCATGCTGGGGCTTCCAGTGGTCCAGGGCAGTCTTTCGGGCACTCCTCATAGTTCCTTGGCAATTGCTTGGGAGATGGTGGTTTAGTTTTAGTGTTTATCGTTTTTATCTCCTCTGAGTGAGTTGCGGTTGGGGTTTTTTCTTTTTTTTTGAAGACTTTCCTTTAAGAAGTCGAGCTCAGCAGTTAATTTTACTGCTGTAGCCCATGGAGGTGGATTATTTTTATATAATAGCCACTTAATGTGTGCTATTCTTTTATTTATTTTGTTCTTCCTACCTCCACGTCCCATTTCCGCACTCTACTCACTCAGATTTTCCATGCCGTAGCATTCCAAAATATTCCATATTTCCGTGTGTGTCAGATTTCCTTGTAGCTGCCTTTTCCTTTCACTCCATTGGTCAATTCCAGATTTCCTTGTAGCTGCCTTTTCCTTTCACTCCATTGGTCAATATTTCCTGAATCGTCCTTTAGTGTCCTTCCTCCATGTCACGGTCGCCATGTAAAGTCCCAGACTTCCAGGTTTAAAGTTGATCGTATTTCGGATAAGTTGGTGGTTTTATTTTATTTAGTTTCTTCTAGAGAGCGACATGTCGTGTCGCTACTCTGGTTCTTTTCGAATGATTTTCCATTACAATTTTTACTTATTCTAAAACTTACGATACAAGACTGCGCTGCTGCAGAGGGCAGCGGCTGAGCGTCAGCAATATATTACTTATATTTAATAGCTAGCATATGAGTGGAGTCATGTATGCATATGTATGTTCGTGTGTGGCAACGGCTGGACAGCATAAGAACGCTGACAAACCGTTTGAGCCCTATGCGCTGAAGTGGCGGATCATGTTACACTGAAGTCAAGTGTTTCCGTATTTATTGCAACAAAGTGTC
Source organism: Drosophila ananassae (assembly GCF_017639315.1). NCBI lineage: Eukaryota > Metazoa > Arthropoda > Insecta > Diptera > Drosophilidae > Drosophila > Drosophila ananassae. The sequence continues at coordinate 1,746 of NW_025319059.1, forward strand.
ACAACTTATTAGTTAATATTTACGGTACAGTGATCATTGCCTATAACGATATGCATACACTACACCTCCCTCCTTTTGAAAAATAACGTAATAACATGAAGTTATTTTGATAATAATAATTATAATAATAATAATAATTTTAATAGTAATAATTTTTAGTGAAATTTTTTTTTATTATTTTTTTTCAGTTTTTTATATTAGCATAAAAAGAAAATGAAATGACGAAAAAAATATTTTTGTATTTATGCATGGCCATACTAAACACAATTATGAAATAAACATTTTTAATCTATCCTTATGAACTGTTTGCTTTTTATTTTTATTATTTGATATTATAATATTATCTCTGTCTCCTATTTCCGTTACTTTATAAGGACCGATATATTTAGGATCTAACTTATGACCTGTTTCATTTCTTGATCAAAAATTTTGATACTTGCGTCCAATGATCTTGATTTAATTTTTCTTTCTGGCCATGTATTAGTATTCGTGCTTCATTAAAGCATTTAACTAGAATTTCCATATGTTTATTAACTGTGTTCTTTTGAATTGGCCTGTTTTGATTGAGTGATTTATACGATTTGTCAAAATCGATTTTTATTTTGTTCAATTCAATATATATCTCATTCCATTGCATGTTTGCATATGGCGAGTTATCTTCGGGCCACAGCCATAATAAGTGTTCTGCCTAAAATATCGTTTTCTTCTATTAGTGATTTTACATAAATACCGGGGATGGTGCTTAGTACAATTGCTTTTTGTGTTTTTGAGCAATGTATCAATGGAGAATTTTCTAAGTGAAAGGTTTCAATTAGAAGGTATTCTAATTGGTTGATGCTTATTGGAGTCGTTGGGACTATCTGTTGAACATGTTCATTGAAGTAGGCATCCCTTTCATAAACCTGTCTAATGGCTTCTATTGTAGTCATTTCTTGTGTATTTTTAATAGTGCTTAGTATAGTTATATTTTGTAAATATATATATATAAAAATTTTTTTTTTATTCGTCTTTATTTATTTTCATTTTCTTCCTTTTTCTTTTTTCTTTATTCTAAGTGTGTACAGAATGTATAAAATTTTATAAGATTATTATTTTTGTATTATTACTATCATTCCATTATTATTAATATTATATGAGCTCATTTTATTTATATTTGTTTTATTTTATTTATTTTTCTCTTTAAATTTTGTCTAGATCATTTGCCTGGCTCATATATTTTTTCTTAAGGCATTTATTGTGCAATTTGTACAATTTATAAAAACAATTTGCGCACATTATGACCACAATTATTATTAACAATGTGTGTGTTAACTCTAAATTAATATTATTTGGCTGTACTTTATTAATAACGTTTGCGGTGGAGTCCACCGACTTTACGTCAACTATTGCCATTTTTAATACAATTGTTCTTGGTAAATAATTATAACTACCTATTTCCCCTGAATACTTGCTTATTGCATTACTTTGCATTTAGTCTATACATATATATATTTTTTGGTTTATCTTTCCTTATATGTTTTTTTTTTCATATTAGTAATGCATAATAAAAAAAAATTGTGTTTTACAGTTTTCTACCTGGTTTTTCGCATAGCTTTACGGGCTATACTGCTATTGGGCGGAAAGGGTTCCGCTCAATTTTACATAAAATCGTTTAAAGTTATAATGTAACGCAGTACATTAATAATGCAACGCAGTGCATCAAAAAAAAAATTGTTTTTTATTTGTTGTGCGCTCTTTGTAGCGCTGTCGGTTTCCTTCTCCGGGGTCTAGCTTGGCGCGCTAAACGGGGCCGGTGCTGGCTGCACAGGTCAATATACGTCCTCTCCTATCTCTGCTTTATGCAAGTGAACTTGCATGCTGGGGCTTCCAGTGGTCCAGGGCAGTCTTTCGGGCACTCCTCATAGTTCCTTGGCAATTGCTTGGGAGATGGTGGTTTAGTTTTAGTGTTTATCGTTTTTATCTCCTCTGAGTGAGTTGCGGTTGGGGTTTTTTCTTTTTTTTTGAAGACTTTCCTTTAAGAAGTCGAGCTCAGCAGTTAATTTTACTGCTGTAGCCCATGGAGGTGGATTATTTTTATATAATAGCCACTTAATGTGTGCTATTCTTTTATTTATTTTGTTCTTCCTACCTCCACGTCCCATTTCCGCACTCTACTCACTCAGATTTTCCATGCCGTAGCATTCCAAAATATTCCATATTTCCGTGTGTGTCAGATTTCCTTGTAGCTGCCTTTTCCTTTCACTCCATTGGTCAATTCCAGATTTCCTTGTAGCTGCCTTTTCCTTTCACTCCATTGGTCAATATTTCCTGAATCGTCCTTTAGTGTCCTTCCTCCATGTCACGGTCGCCATGTAAAGTCCCAGACTTCCAGGTTTAAAGTTGATCGTATTTCGGATAAGTTGGTGGTTTTATTTTATTTAGTTTCTTCTAGAGAGCGACATGTCGTGTCGCTACTCTGGTTCTTTTCGAATGATTTTCCATTACAATTTTTACTTATTCTAAAACTTACGATACAAGACTGCGCTGCTGCAGAGGGCAGCGGCTGAGCGTCAGCAATATATTACTTATATTTAATAGCTAGCATATGAGTGGAGTCATGTATGCATATGTATGTTCGTGTGTGGCAACGGCTGGACAGCATAAGAACGCTGACAAACCGTTTGAGCCCTATGCGCTGAAGTGGCGGATCATGTTACACTGAAGTCAAGTGTTTCCGTATTTATTGCAACAAAGTGTCACAACTTATTAGTTAATATTTACGGTACAGTGATCATTGCCTATAACGATATGCATACACTACACCTCCCTCCTTTTGAAAAATAACGTAATAACATGAAGTTATTTTGATAATAATAATTATAATAATAATAATAATTTTAATAGTAATAATTTTTAGTGAAATTTTTTTTTATTATTTTTTTTCAGTTTTTTATATTAGCATAAAAAGAAAATGAAATGACGAAAAAAATATTTTTGTATTTATGCATGGCCATACTAAACACAATTATGAAATAAACATTTTTAATCTATCCTTATGAACTGTTTGCTTTTTATTTTTATTATTTGATATTATAATATTATCTCTGTCTCCTATTTCCGTTACTTTATAAGGACCGATATATTTAGGATCTAACTTATGACCTGTTTCATTTCTTAGTAAAACCTTATCTCCTACTGATATATCTATATCTTTTACTTTCTGATCGTAAAGTTTTTTATTTTTATACTTATTTTCTTCTAACATTATTCTAGCTCTTTTATATGCTACTTCGAGTCTATATTTACTTTCTTTAGCATAGTCATCTACGTTATATATTGTTTCTATATTATCTATACTATTAAACTCTTTTGGCAAATTATTTGTTTTACCAAATACTAATTCATATGGACAATAATTATGTGCCATTGAGGGGGTCGTGTTGAAACAAAAGACGAAATATTGAAGCCATACATCCCAGTCGGTTTTATCAACCGATATATAAGATCGTATGTATTCATTAAAAGTTCTATGACTTCTTTCGATTGTTCCAACTGTCTGGTGGTGATGGGCGGTAGATGTTATGTTTTTGATGTTTAAATATTTGCACAAGTCATTTATAATTGAATTCTTGTATTCTGTTCCCATGTCCGTAATGAACGTCTTCATTGGACCGTACTTCAGAATAAATGATTCAAAAATTGCTTTAGCGACAGTATTTGCGTTTTTATTTGCAACTGGTATGGCAACTAGATATTTGGTTAAGTCACAAATTAACGTGACTACATATTCATTGCCATTTTCCGATTTTGGTAATGGACCAATAGTGTCCACTATCACTCTGTCGAAAACATTCATAGGTGTATCAGTTATTGTTAATGGGGTCTTAGTATGCGATATAGTTTTCGCTTTCTGACATTTTTGACATTTTCTTACGTACTCAGATATATCTTTAGACATAGATTTCCAGTAATAGTGTCTTTTTACTTTGGCCAAAGTTTTTGATATGCCAGTATGACCTCCTTGAATTGGATCATCATGAAATGTAGACAATATTGCTTCTTTTTCTTTTATACTATTTATTTGGGTCACCGGGTTGAGTAGCGCTACTCTTAATGATTTTAATATTTTATTGCCCATATATTTGAAAGTATCAATTGATATTTGATCAAAGATATTTTCCCACGGTGCCAGTTTTAGTTGGCTGATTTTATTTATACCGGCTTGCGTTTCAAGCCTTTGGAAAAATTGACCTAAGTCTATAATCCCATTAGTACATAAATCGCTAACATCATATCTTGCGATTATTTTTCTACCATGCTTAAACAAACATAGCATATTTCTAATCTGCAAGGTCACTACTTTACGTACTTCGTCATTTTTGATGATTTCATATACGTTGGGCTTAGAAGCTTTTTCAATAGGTTGCTTAGGCAATTCTATTTCTTTATTTTCCGCGCGGAATTTTTGTCTACTTTGATATCTAGTAGTGACTTTCATTATATGTCCGGTAATATTCTGCAGCTCTTTAATGGTTATTCTTGATAACGCATCAGCTACATGATTATCTTTTCCCTTTAAATACTCAACTGTAAATTCATATTCTTCTAATTCGAGCCTCATACGCGTCAGTTTGGAACTTGGGTTGATCATTGAGAATAAATAAACCAGAGGTCTGTGGTCCGTTCTAATTAAAAAGTGTTTTCCATAAATATATGGTCGAAAGTGTAATATTGCCCAATGAATTGCAGCTAGTTCCTGCTCAGTGGTACACTTGTTACTTTCTCCACTTGTAAAAGCTCTTGATGCGTATGCAATAGGAAGTTGGAGACCATCGTGGTTTTGAGTTAAAACCGCTCCACACGCTTGCTTACTTGCATCTGTGATTATACAGAATTCTTTAGTAAAATCTGGGTACTGTAGCAAAGTAGGTTCCATAAGTTTGGTTTTTAAATATTGGAATGCGTTTTGACATTCATCCGTCCACTGAAAAGGGACATTCTTTTTACATAATCTTGTTATGTGCCTTGAATAGTCGGCGAAGTTTTTTATAAAGCGTCTATAATAGTTACAAAATGCTACAAAACGTCTAGCGCTGTCCGCGTCGTGCGGCACTGGGTAGTTCATAATGACATCATATTTCTTATCGTCAGGAAGTATTCCTTTATCAGTGCATTTGTGGCCTAAAAAGGTCACCTCATGCATGAAGAATGAACATTTTTCTGGATGTAATTTCAGGTTGTATTTCCTACATTTCTCAAAAACATCTGTCAAGTTCTTAAGCATATGTTTTTCGGAACAACCGATCACTATTAAGTCATCCATATAAAGGAATGCTTGAGAAGGTTCTAGTCCAGAAAATGCGATAGTCATCATTCTCTGAAATGAGTTAGGAGCTATTTTTAATCCAAAAGGTAATCGCGTGAAACGATATGAGCCATTGCTCGTTGAAAAAGACGTTATATCCCTTGAGCTTTTTTCTAGTTCAATTTGATGGAATCCTGACATTAAGTCAAGGCATGAAAAATATTTTGCCCGACCTAGTTGGTCTAGGATATCATCAATTCTAGGTAGTGGGAATTTATCAGATAGTAATTTTTTATTGATCTGGCGATAGTCAATCACTAACCGCCATTTCTTTTCTTCTGACCCGGGGTATGGTTTCTTGGGAACAAGTAACAAGGGGCTATTATATTCAGATACGGATGGTTCGACAATCCCTTCAGAGATCAACTTTCCTACTTGTTTTTGTATTTCATTTACCTGACTATGAGGGCTTCGATAATTCTTTATGTACACTGGCTCATCATCTTTTAATCTCAGTTTTTGTTTATAGAAATTGTTTGTGGTTATTGGTTCGGTTTCCAATCCGAATACGTCGCTATATTGGGTGCATAAACTGGAAAGCTGTGACTTAAACTGTGGGGGGAATTTTTTTGAAAGTTGAGATAATACACATTTTTCCCTATTTTCTGTATTTGTTTTGACTACGTCGTAGTTCGAAAGTGATTCATATTTTAGATTATCTGTGCTGACCACTTGGTCACAATTTGTTGTATTAAGCAGCCTTATGAAAGCGTTATTTGATGTTGCTATGGTATTTGCAATGTAAATACCATGCTGAATTTCCTGATTTGGAATTAATACACTGTCTTCTTTTGAATTTAGTTGTATTTTTCGAACAACTTGGGATCTTGCTGGCAGAAGTATTGAATTGCCAGAACTGTGAACTATTGGTACGTTAATTGGGAATTTTAAGTTATTGGGTCTAATTATAAGCCAGTCTTCAGATGGCTTGAAGTCTAACTGACAGTTGTATTTTCTTATAAAATCGATTCCTAATATTCCATCACATGGAATAGGGAATTGAAAAGTCACGATATGAAAATCGTGTGGAATTATATACTTAGTCGTCTGAATTTCAATAGAAACCAGACCTTTGGATTTTGTTATTTCTTGACTTATTCCTTTTATGTCTATAATATAATTATCTTGGATGTCGTGAAAGGTATCTGAAGTTTCTTTTAAAATGGATATATCTGCACCTGTGTCTATTAGAAATACAAGTTTTTTCCCAGTAGTTACATGAATAAATGAAACGAAAATATTTTGACTGAGATTAATAGTGTGAACTTTTGCGTCTTTTACTGCTGAACATTTAAAGGGTTTTGGGAGTTTCCCGATATATTTTGGGCAACTCTGACATTATTTTGTTGGTTATTATTGTTATTGTAGTTGCCTCGGCTCGAGTTACCACGGCCTCTATAGTTTCCTCTATATTGACCGCGTCCTCCATTGTTATTATAGTAGCTTCCGTTGTTATTATGGTAGTTATTGTTGTTATAATTACCACGAAAGTTGCCTCTATAATGTCCACGTCCGCGATTTGAGCCGCGATTTGGATAGTTCCTGTAATATAGTACAGTGTTTGATTGTCCCGTGGCTTCTGTGCAACAATTTACAAATTTAGACACAGCATCATTCATGGTGTTGAAGCTACCAGCTTGCATAATAAGTTTTACCTTATCGATTGTGCAATTTTTAGTCATTGCTTTCACTGCATGCTTGGTAGAATAGCTTCTGGCTAACTCTAGAGATAGTCCGTCTGCTATGTACGCACCTTCTAGCGCTTTTGTCATATGCTCAACCTCTTGTGTGTATTGGTTAGCAGTTTTGTTGCGTTGCTGTAGGTTCATCAGTTTTGCTGACAGTACTTCCACAGTTTCGCCTTTGACATTGCCTCTCAATTTGGAAATCACCTCAGAAATTGTTGATTCATTTCCGATTAGATTTCTGGCTACACCTTTTAGCTTTGTTTTTATTATAGAAATCGCTAATTGTTCGTGCTCGCCTTTTATGGAATCTATTATTTCTAATGCATCGACTTGTTAAGTTTTCAGCTTTACCATCGAAAGCTGGTACAAGCTTGGATGCTGTATTAATAAATTCTATATTTGATTGTGCCATTTTATTGTCGTTGCTTATGCTTGAACTATCATCAGAATCTGTAGAACTATCTAGATCTGGTATTAGTACAGCTGGGACGGTAAGATTATGTAAATCTTGCTCTTCTATTTTCACGTCAATATCAGTTTCTTCTGTTGATTCAGGCTCTTCACCAGTTTCCACTGTTAGAGAAGTGTTAATTATAGTCGGTACTGATATATTAAAATTGAATTTTCGCTTAATTGTTATTAAATTAGATCGTAGTCTGATCAAAAATTTTGATACTTGCGTCCAATGATCTTGATTTAATTTTTCTTTCTGGCCATGTATTAGTATTCGTGCTTCATTAAAGCATTTAACTAGAATTTCCACATGTTTATTAACTGTGTTCTTTTGAATTGGCCTGTTTTGATTGAGTGATTTATACGATTTGTCAAAATCGATTTTTATTTTGTTCAATTCAATATATATCTCATTCCATTGCATGTTTGCATGTGGCGAGTTATCTTCGGGCCACAGCCATAATAAGTGTTCTGCCTAAAATATCGTTTTCTTCTATTAGTGATTTTACATAAATACCGGGGATGGTGCTTAGTACAATTGCTTTTTGTGTTTTTGAGCAATGTATCAATGGAGAATTTTCTAAGTGAAAGGTTTCAATTAGAAGGTATTCTAATTGGTTGATGCCATCCCAACGGGACTATCTGTTGAACATGTTCATTGAAGTAGGCATCCCTTTCATAAACCTGTCTAATGGCTTCTATTGTAGTCATTTCTTGTGTATTTTTAATAGTGCTTAGTATAGTTATATTTTGTAAATATATATATATAAAATTTTTTTTTTATTCGTCTTTATTTATTTTCATTTTCTTCCTTTTTCTTTTTTCTTTATTCTAAGTGTGTACAGAATGTATAAAATTTTATAAGATTATTATTTTTGTATTATTACTATCATTCCATTATTATTAATATTATATGAGCTCATTTTATTTATATTTGTTTTATTTTATTTATTTTTCTCTTTAAATTTTGTCTAGATCATTTGCCTGGCTCATATATTTTTTCTTAAGGCATTTATTGTGCAATTTGTACAATTTATAAAAACAATTTGCGCACATTATGACCACAATTATTATTAACAATGTGTGTGTTAACTCTAAATTAATATTATTTGGCTGTACTTTATTAATAACGTTTGCGGTGGAGTCCACCGACTTTACGTCAACTATTGCCATTTTTAATACAATTGTTCTTGGTAAATAATTATAACTACCTATTTCTCCTGAATACTTGCTTATTGCATTACTTTGCATTTAGTCTATACATATATATATTTTTTGGTTTATCTTTCCTTATATGTTTTTTTTTTTTTCATATTAGTAATGCATAATAAAAAAAAATTGTGTTTTACAGTTTTCTACCTGGTTTTTCGCATAGCTTTACGGGCTATACTGCTATTGGGCGGAAAGGGTTCCGCTCAATTTTACATAAAATCGTTTAAAGTTATAATGTAACGCAGTACATTAATAATGCAACGCAGTGCATCAAAAAAAAATTGTTTTTTATTTGTTGTGCGCTCTTTGTAGCGCTGTCGGTTTCCTTCTCCGGGGTCTAGCTTGGCGCGCTAAACGGGGCCGGTGCTGGCTGCACAGGTCAATATACGTCCTCTCCTATCTCTGCTTTATGCAAGTGAACTTGCATGCTGGGGCTTCCAGTGGTCCAGGGCAGTCTTTCGGGCACTCCTCATAGTTCCTTGGCAATTGCTTGGGAGATGGTGGTTTAGTTTTAGTGTTTATCGTTTTTATCTCCTCTGAGTGAGTTGCGGTTGGGGTTTTTTCTTTTTTTTGAAGACTTTCCTTTAAGAAGTCGAGCTCAGCAGTTAATTTTACTGCTGTAGCCCATGGAGGTGGATTATTTTTATATAATAGCCACTTAATGTGTGCTATTCTTTTATTTATTTTGTTCTTCCTACCTCCACGTCCCATTTCCGCACTCTACTCACTCAGATTTTCCATGCCGTAGCATTCCAAAATATTCCATATTTCCGTGTGTGTCAGATTTCCTTGTAGCTGCCTTTTCCTTTCACTCCATTGGTCAATTCCAGATTTCCTTGTAGCTGCCTTTTCCTTTCACTCCATTGGTCAATGTTTCCAGGTCCTGTCACGGTCGCCATGTAAAGTCCCAGACTTCCAGATTTAAAGTTGTTCGTATTTCGGATAAGTTGGTGGTTTTATTTTATTTAGTTTCTTCTAGAGAGCGACATGTCGTGTCGCTACTCTGGTTCTTTTCGAATGATTTTCCATTACAATTTTTACTTATTCTAAAACTTACGATACAAGACTGCGCTGCTGCAGAGGGCAGCGGCTGAGCGTCAGCAATATATTACTTATATTTAATAGCTAGCATATGAGTGGAGTCATGTATGCATATGTATGTTCGTGTGTGGCAACGGCTGGACAGCATAAGAACGCTGACAAACCGTTTGAGCCCTATGCGCTGAAGTGGCGGATCATGTTACACTGAAGTCAAGTGTTTCCGTATTTATTGCAACAAAGTGTCACAACTTATTAGTTAATATTTACGGTACAGTGATCATTGCCTATAACGATATGCATACACTACAGTTGCTTCCTCGTTGTCGCCGTCGCTCCCTCGTCGTCGCCTCTGCTGTTGCTGCTCCTCTTTTCTGGGTGCCGTGGACCTTCGAAGTCTTTGGCTCGCTATGATTGCCCTTTCGCCGTGGCCAGCACCTAATCCGTGTTAACAGACCGAGTGGCTCACCTCCCAGGCATACGCCGGGCAGGATATGCTCCTCGCTGCTTAGCGGCCGGATCAGGGCACGAAGGTCCTACCTACCGCAAAGAACACGCCCCCGGTCGCGTTCGCCACTCGCCTTCAAACACCTGCGTACCTACGCTCCGCAGGATCTATGGTAGGCCAGAGGTTTGGGCGACGCGAGGTTTTAACTCCAGGTGATACGCTGTGCATAAGCTCCAGAGCCTAGATCAGGATTCTACTGTCTTTCCCGGGGTGTCCCTGCGTGGTTTTACTTGTGGGTTTGAGTTCCCGAGCTGGCTATCCCTCGCGTTACAGGATCTCACCTGGTTCGAACGGACAGGAGCAGGCAAGGCGTACACCAGGCTGATCCGTCGTTGCCGCTACTACACCAGGATACCTGTTGTGTCCGGGAATAACTCCACCCGACTCGTTTACCCTTGGGCCTCAGTTTTGCCGTGGATCCTTGATCCTTTCCCCTTGCTCCTTGCTTGACTCGCGTACCGCCGCCGGACTTACCCACAGGGGGTCCTTCAGCCTGTACTCCTAATTCCTCCAAGGAAACTTTCCTACTTGAATGTCAGACTTACCCACGGGGGGTCTTTCACTCAACTCTTCCAGCTTCCCTAGAAGACTCGGTGCCGATTTGCTCCAGGGGCCCTCCTTATATAGTGCCAGAGGCGCCCCGCGCGACCCCCCTCTGGTCATTACAAATGCATTTCAGTGTTTTGGGCATTTTCTAAACACAGCTGCGCAGTCGCCGGCCGCTTCGTTCCCCGCCGTCCCCGCTGTTTCCTATGACCTTCGAGTGCGGCCGCGGAGGCCCGGCCGGGACCGTTACGTTCCACGGTGATTCCTCTTTCGCCTTCATCCGTGCGCGCCGCCGTGCCGGCTCCCCCGCCCCCGCTGCTGCCCCCGCATGCCGTCTGCCCTTGACGCCTTTCTCTTCTTCCGACGCCAACGCCGCCGCGCTATCTTGCTTTTTCCCTCCCTCTTGTCACTTGTCTTGGCGTGTGGGAGATCTAATCTCCTCACAATGTGGATGAGAATTCGTTGTAGGCAACCCTACAAGTCCTACATTGCCCTTTTTGTTTTTTTTTTACGCCCAAGGCAGTTCATTTAGAAGTAGTTTCGGATTTGTCAACTTATTCCTTTTTTTTGTCATTTCAAAGGTTCCCTGGGCGCGAGTTTGACCGCAGGTGTTGCAGACCGTCCTCGTTGGAGTCGAGGCCGTCTTGAACTCGAGTGCCCCTGTCAAGGCGTTGACTCCTGGACACTTGATGACAGGCGGGCCGCTCATCGCCCCACAAGCGCCGCGAACTCCGAACCAGCAGGTTCTAACGTGCTTGCGGCATGTGTCATCAATCAAGCAAATGTTTTGGCAGCGATGATCCCGGGAGTACGTCTTGGGCTACAAGTGCAGTCGAAGGGGCAGCGGGATCGGGAGGACATTAAGAAGGGCGAGCAGGTCCTGGTCGCAGAGGATCTCCAGCCGACCCCACAAAGGATCACCGCAAGAGTTGCAGTGACTCACGCCGGCGAGGACGGAAGGGTCAGGGTCGCCATCGTGAGTACTAGCTCTGGAGCTGTTTTTAAGAGAGCAGTCTAGAAGCTGGCGAGGCTGCCGTTTGTTGTTCGCCCCGCTTCGCCGCAATAGATAAGCTAGGCTTAAGTGTAACATGAAATATAGATCGAATTATAACGTGAAGTCGCATGCACATAATATTTGCACTTAATGGACCTAACATAATACATGTAAGTGCATGTAATATAACAAATACTACTATACAAAATAAATAAGTTATATTATTCATACTATTTTCTACTACATATTAGCCTTCAATATCTATACCAATAAGGTTAATAAATGGTGAATTAAAGCGAGAGTTAGTAAAGGAGAGAGAGCTACGAAAGATCCCGAGTATTAATAAATAGGTGTTAATAGAAAATTGCATAAGATTAATTGAAAATATGTAAAAAATCAGAAAAGGAAGCAGCATTATGTAAAAATTGCACTTGGGCTCAAAAAGAGCTTCTATCCAGGAGTGCACACTCAGAAAACGCATTCATTTTCGCAAAAAAAATTTTTAATTTACTTTGATTCTTAATTGATAATTCACAACCCTTTGTGCAACTGCTATATATCGGGGTAATATATGTATGAGCGATTGTTGCAATCGCTATTAATGCAAATAGATTTTTACATTTCGCGCACAAATCACAAACTAAATAATTTTTATCAATTGATCTATTAAATAATAGATAGAATAATACTATTAATTGATCCCGCCTTGCAGCTCCGGATGCCGTCCTAAGCAGCGCCACCCGACATACTCGGTCATCTCCGATGATCATTTATGTTACTCTTGCCAGGAGCCACTTCATTGGCGGCAAGTTTTTGTCCATCAACAGCACGATGTTATTCACACCTTTGCTTTGACCTGAGATGCGCCATTTAGATCGATGCTGCAACAGGGCTAAATAATCTTCCTTCCATCTGGACCATAAACATTACTAATGAAAGACTACGCGTTGTCTGACATCCAACCGGTTGATGCTATGTTTTGTCAGGTCTGCCTGGCTGAAACTAGAAGGAAGCTTTTTGTGCAAAAAAATAAAAAAGGAGTCAGGTCGTTCAGATCAGAGCTGCAATATTGTAAACAAGCGTCTACTCGGCGGCCTTTAGATCAGCCGAACATACGATCCTGTAAAAATTATACTTGGATTTCTTAACAGCAGCTTTCCACAAGCCGCCAATGTGGGGAGAACGGGGAGGGATGATCTTAAATTCAATGGACTCTGGAAGGCCAAAATCCAGGACTGATCTGTGATGCTGTGATGAAAAGCCCAATTAAGCATGCGAGTCCCCGGCTTAAGGTCATGAATGGTAATTTCTTTTTTCCTTCTTGAAGAAGGAATCAACGTTCCGGACCCCCTGCACTTGAATAAGTTTGTTTGCTTTTTCGCCATGCATGATTCCTAGATGGGACAAATACTACTAATTAAAGAATGCAACTACGCAACTCGTGGAATAATCCATTGCGAAGATGTGTCTGCTTAACTTCCAGAATTGTTATTGAAGGCCGATTAGAATATTGATAATTTTTTTAGTTGCAGCGGCATTTGTTTTTTTCTGTCAGTCTCCCAGTTTTACATGCATTTTGTTGTTATTTGTAGCGCATGCGCTTTTGGGAGCTTTGGAAGAGCTTTTGCCAAATTTTTTTTGGGATCGGCCGACTATATCCTATAACTGCCATATAACTGAACGATCGGAAATGGCACAACGTTTAGAATTTTTCCCTTCAATTTTATTTATGAAATCGCCATATGCAGGCCTCGTAGCGACATTCAAATACGCTTACTCATTTTCAGCTCTTCTGCGAGTGTTTGCATGCGTCTAAAAGTTACGAGGTTAAAGAATAAATCAATAGGGCAAAATTCAGATACGGATTGTTAATAAAAAGTGTAACGAACAACGAGGAGCTGGTGATCTTTGCAATCTACTAATCCTGCACACATTAAATTCCGGCTCTAGCTCGTCAGCGAATGGAGTGGTGTTCTTTAGCGGTTATAGCTTACAGGTGTTCTAAGTTATCTGAAATTAATGAATTTTATTTGCGTTTCACATGCCCTGTGTTGTTATTTGTGGCGCATGCGCTTTAGGGAGCGCGCCCAAGCTCTTTCGAAAATCTAATCCCATCTGCCAAATTTCATAAGGATCGGGAAAAATTGATTTAATGGTTAAATTGTCATAAGGATCGGCCAAGTATACGATCCGTTATATATATAATAATATAAGCGTTAACCAAACTGCCAAACGAAACCAAGGGAATATCAACTTCGGCTACGCCCGAAGTTAGCTTTCCTTCCTTTTTTTTTTCTTTTTGAAATCAGTATGTTTGTTAAGATTATTTTATCTCTTCGCGAAAACACACGAATGGAAAAAAGGTGGCTGTAGAAAATTAAATTGCAAAAAAAACGAACGAAAACGAAAATGCGTGCACTCTTCGACGTTATAAATTCGATTATATTCATAATAACAAAACCTTAAGCCTAGCTTATCTAGTGCGGCGAAGCGGGACGAATTCATGGGAGAGCGCAAGTGAGAGCTTCACTTGCGCTCCCGCTCCGCCATAAACTAACTTATACTAGACTTCATAAAATTCCACTTATTATCTACATCTAATTATACACCGGCCCCGTTGAAGGCCTTCCTTAGGCTTCAACTATTGGCAGCCTTGCCAGCTTGTGGACTGCTCTCCGAAATACTGCTCCTCTACTCGTCCTGACGTCGGCGACCCTGACCCTTCCGTCCGCGCCGGCGTGAGTCTCGACGACCCTGGCGGTGATCCACTGCTGGGGCGGCTGGTTGTCCTCGGCGACCAGCACCAGATCGCCCTTCCTGGCGTCCTCCTGCTCCCGCTGCCACTGCGACCGCGCCTGTAGGCCCAAGACGTACTCCCGGACCAACGCTGCCAAAACATTTGCTTGATTGACGAGACAAGCCGCCATCGCCGCAAGCACGTTAGACCCTGCTGGTCCGGGGTCCGCCGGGGAGGTGCCCGGGAGTTAACGCCTCGCCGTCGCTTGGGTCCTGACTGAGGGCGCCCAGGGGCCTCGAGTTCAGGACGGCCTCGACTCCAACTAGGACGGTCTGCAGCTCCTCTGCGGTCAACTTTGCGCTGCCCACCGCTCGTAGGAGTAGGTGCTTTGCAGACTTCACACCTGCCTCCCATAGTCCGCCCATGTGCGGAGCCCGCGGCGGTATGAACGCAAATACGCATCCTTTTTTTGATGCGTATTGCCGCAGCTCGTCCGCTTCGCTCTCGATCTGGTGCCGCAGTGCCGCGAAGTGGCGACTCGCTCCGACGAAGTTCGTCGCGTTGTCGCAGTGCACGGTCTGCGGACATCCTCGGCGCCGAACGAACCTTTGAAAAGCCAATAGAAAGGAATCAGTTGACAGATCGGAAACTACTTTTAAATGTACTGCTTTAGACGAAAAACAAACAAACAGGGCAATGTAGGACTTGTATGGTGGCCTACCACGAATTTTTAAGGTCGTCTCAATGGGCCACAGAAATCCACGCCACATATGGAAAATGGGCGGAGAGCACGAACTCGATCTAAGGGCAAATCTCCCATGATTTGAGTCATCAGATGAGGCTTGACTGCAGACTTCCTGCGCGTTTACTATCCAAACGCGCTGTCGCAAGAGACTCACTAGTGCTCGTGGACCCACATGAAAATTCGACTCGTGCAAGTATCGGACGTAGCTCTGAACAAATTGAGAGCGCTTCGTCAACAATACTGGAAACTTGGCATCGTACGAAATAGGAGCATTGGCTAGTCGCCCCCCGACCCGCAACAACGAAAAGGTAAGCCCAGCCTGAGAGGTTTAATGGACAAACGGACTTAGCTTCTGTAGGCTTGGGCTAACAACAAGATTTTTTCTAACATTTTTAATTTCCTCTTGATACTCGTGCTCTTGGACTATCTGGACAATTAAATTAAACGCGTCTCGATATTCGACAGGGGAAGGTACATTATCAGAAGGAACTACTAATTTTTTACACTTCTTTATAAAGCGGACCATGTAAACGAACACTCGCAGCAGTTTTAAGTGAGAGGAAAATCCTTCTATCACTTCCAACAAATATGAGGTAGAGACCATTGCAGTCAGTCCGACCGCACTCTTCTTTGCTTCCATCTGCAAAATCTCTGGTGACGGATCAAACCGAGGGCTCGTTGGCCACATATCTTCCGGCTCCGTTAAAAACGATGGACCTGTGAACCAAATTGATTCTATCGTTTCCTTTACGTCTCCACCTCTTGGGATGGATGGGAACGAATCCAATGAAGACAAACTTTCGAATCTGACCAATATACACTTCGTTCGATCGGTGCTTTGATAAGAGGTTTTATTTTGCGACAGAGGTCCGCGAGAAGGTGAGCGGCACATAACTCAAGACGGGGGAGCGTCTTTGTCTTGAGCGGCGCTACTTTCGACTTTTCTGTCAACAATGAGACTTTACTACCTTCTGCAGATTTGCAACGGATATAGACGCAGGCTCCATAGGCTCTCATCGATGCGTCAGAAAAGGCATGAATTTCAATTGGTGACATTGGCTCACTCATCACAAATCTCGGTATTGAGATCTCTTCTAACTGTGACAAGGCAAGCTGAATCTTGTTCCATGCGGTTTCCAAGTGCAGTGGAATGGACTCATCCCAATCTAGCTTATTGAGCCAAAGTTCCTGTAACAGGATCTTTCCTTTAATAAGGATCGGGCTTAATAAGCCAAGAGGGTCGAAAAGCTTTGACGTCACCGAAAGAATATTCCGCTTAGTCGCCCTTTGACCCATGACTGACATATCAATTTCGAATTTAAATACATCATCTTTAGGAACCCAAACGATTCCTAATGTTTTTGTCAGCTCTGAGTCCGAAAGTGTTATTGGCTTAACCGTGCTCTCGGATGCAGTAACTTCAGGCGAGTTTGAAAACCACTTGCTCAATTCAAACCCAGCGTTTTGAAGAACCTGAGTTACTTCAGACTTAATTGTCTTTAGCTCCTCCACGCAACCAGCACCCGTTAACATGTCGTCGACGTAAAAGTCAGACCCAATAACTTTAGCAGCTCGAGGGAATGTATTTTTCGCGGATTCACTCAACCTCTTCAAACACCTTATGGCCAGGAATGGGGCTGGTGCAGTGCCATATGTAACGGTGTTGAGCTTGCACAATTTCAAGGACTCAGACGGGTCTTTATTCCACATTATCAACTGGTATCGTCGATCTGCTTCATTTACCATCACTTGACAATACATCTTTTTTATGACGGCGACCAGAGCGAATTTGTTTAGCCGAAATCTAAGAAGAGTTGAGTAATGCTCTTCCTGAATTGTTGGACCCACCATCAACAACTCATTTAAACACTTTTGTGTGGATGTCTTGCAGGACGCATCGAAAACGACTCGAAGTTTGGTCGTTGTACTTTGCGGCCGCAAGACACACTGGTGGGGTATGACGTAGTGTGGAGAAGCAAGAACGTCATTGCTTGCAGGGGACATATGGCCTAGGGATTCGTATTCTTCCATAAATTCCAAATACATTTTCTTTAAGTTCGGATCTCGAGATAATCTTCTCTCGAGCGACAGGAATCGGCGTTTGGCTATCTCGAATGAATTGCCCAAAACGCTTGGATCCGACTTAAATGGAAGTTTAACTTCAAATCGACCTGAAGGCAGTATTCTTGTAGTCTTCCGATAATGTTCCTCACATAGCTCTTGTTCTGGCGACAACATCTTTTTAGAAGAAGGAACTTCTTCCAACGACCAGAATTTTTTCAAGTTTTTGTCTATTGACTCTAATACTTCCTCTTGGCAATTCAGACTAGAGACTGGCTGTGGAGGAGTTGAGGAATTTGCCAGATATTTTCCCGATACTATCCACCCAAAGAGAGTTTTTTGAAGGATGGGATGGTTCGGACCTTGTTTTATTTGGCCAACGGACAACAGTTCGAAAAATGACTCAGCTCCAATTAGCATATCTATCCGCTGAGGTTTGTAAAAATATGGGTCTGCTAACGGCAAGTTCTTTGGTAGGGTCCAATCTTGCACGTTCACTGATTGGTCAGGGTGATAGCCTGAAATGGTTTTTAAAACCCAAAAGTCGAACGGAAACTCGCTACCATTGACTCTCGACTTCACCCCGGTGTGTATCTTTTTGTTAACTTGTGAATTAGTTTGACCAATTCCAAGCAAGTTGATGCACGATTCCTCCCTACGGATCTGTAAGCGTTGAGCAAGATCTTCTGTAAAAAAATTCATTTGTGACCCTGAGTCAAGTAATGCTCGGGCCAAGATGTGCTCACCATTTTTTGTTCGAACGCTTACGATCGACGTTGCTAACAAAACCCTTTCTAAGTAGAAGTAGAAGGGTCATCATTCGTTAACTATGGAGGAGGATTTTGTGTGGGTGGTGGTAATGCTAAGTTATTTTCGGTCACTGTAAATGGGTGCAGAAGTTTATGGTGCGATCTTGAACAGATTTGACACCTGGTCTATTTACAATTCGCTACCGTGTGACCTTTTCGCAGACAATTCAAACATAGGGAGGCTGACTTAACAAACTCAAACCTTTGCATTACAGCAAGGCTAGCGAACGGACTGCACTGGGCCAAAAAATGGTTGTTAGCGTTACAATAACTGCAAGCTGGTTTGGCGTTGGTAGAAGAACAAGCCAACGAAGTTCTATTCAGTTGCTTGCCGAACCCAGTTCTTTCTTGTTTTGGGTTGCCAGTCTCTTCAGCGAACAGATGCTGGTATCTACGATTTAGTATTTTTTCGAAATCGGACCACAGCGGCAATTCCTCATAATCCAGTGACTCTTCCCATTTTTGCTTGGTCACTGGATCCACTCTACTCAAAACTAAATGAATAATCATTGAGTTTGCAATTTTAGTATCATCTCCTACATAAAAAAGTTTTTTATGTAGGCTATCGCATTTGTGCGATTTTGTTTAGCCGAAACTTAAGAAGAGTTGAGTTCAGCTCTTCCTGAATTAAAAAACACAGTCTAGGAAACATTCCAATAAATCCAGGAAGCCGACCCAGAGTTTTGAGTGAACGTGACTCACGCCACGTCCCTAACTTGATAACAGGCAATCCTGATATCATACCAGTAAAAGCGGCGTCAATGCTTAATTCGAATGCCAGTGCTTCGACAGTTCGCCGTAGCCTCAACAAATTGGGTCTAAAAGCTAAAGAAATGAAACAAAAATCATTTCTTACAAAAAGACACAAAATGCTGCGTCAAAACTTTGCCGCAACATACCCAAAATGGACATTAGCGGATTAGGATACTGTAAGTCATTGCAGTGTCTAAAAAAGCAAACAATTCCAAAATATTTTTGTTTCCAAGGTTATATGGTCACATGAAACCAAAATTAATCGGTTCGAGGCAGATGGACGCTCCTGGTATTGGACTAGAGAAGTATGCAGTTCCTCCAAGTGGAATGAAGGAGTTGTGGGAACGGACACAGGACTTATGGAATGCTATTCCCCTGGAAATGGTACAACGGTATACCCAAAGTATGGCCGATCGCATAGAAGAGATGAAAAAGTCCAAAGGGATGTGGACTCATTATTAAAAAATCAATAATCAAAATAATTGTTAAAAAAAATAACCAGAGTGAAAAACTGTAACATTTGACTTTTTTTACAGTTTGGCGTGACATTTTATTTAACTGATAACAAATGGCTTTCAATTTTGCTTAATAATAGTATATAATATAAAAAAAAAGAAAAGGATCTTGAGATAATCGAAAACGGCGTTTGGCTATCTCGAATGAATTGTCCAAAACCCTTGGATCCGACTTAAATGGAAGTCTGACTTCGAATCGACCTGAAGGCAGTATTCTAGTAGTCTTTCGATAATGTTCCTCACATAACTCCTGTTCTGGCGACAACATCTTTTCAGAAGATGGAACTTCTTCCAATGACCAGCATTTTTTCAAATTGTGATCTTCTAATATTTTTTCTTGCCAATTCAGGCTAGAGACCGGTAGTTGAGGAATTCGACATATATTTTCCCTATACTATCCATCCAAGGACCGTTTTTTGCAGTATGGAAACAAAACAGGAGAAAACTGTGTTTAGTAAGCAGTAAGCACTATGTAAGAACTAGTAAGCACTAAACCCAGTTTTCTCCTGTTTTGTTTTGCTAGTCTCTTCAGCGGATAAGTACTGGTACATACGATTTCATATTTATTCGAAGTCGGACCACTGCGGAAATTCTTCATAATCCAGTGACTCTTCCCATTTTTGCCTGGTCACTGGATCTACTCTTATAATAAAATTCGCACACCATGTGCAGGTCGATCCAACTTGAGAGATAGGATAGTTTACATCTCAAATTATAGTCGCAATTTTAATTTATTGCAAATTATTTGTCTGCTTTTATTTGACAGTCACAATTATTTGTTAACTCCAAATGATTCTAACAGATGGCGTTCGAAGCTCCGAAAAGCAAAGTGTTAGCAAAGCCGGCCACGTGTTACCTAGACTGAAGTGTAAATTAAATTAAAATTATAATAAAGATAATATAGTGAATATGCCACTGAAAAAATCTAACTTCAACATCGCGAGCAGCAAAAGGTCACGACGCAAACGTGTTGAAAGAGTTCAGCAATTACCACAACAAATCGAGCAATGATCACTTCTTCTCTTTATCTCAAAGCGGACGGACATGTTTTTTTTGTGCGCACTGCGTTGTCATAAAATTTGTCTCAAAATTTGCTTATTAGATTTGCATAAACAATCGGTGTTTATTTCTATTCACATAAAAAAAAATAATAACAATAAAATATTGCAATTCATAGATCCGTATCGCTTCGCGTATGCAGTGATATATTTGGAGGTAAAATAATAATTTTATAAATTTTTCTTCCAAACATAGCCCTGCTCTTCTTCTTCATCTCTTACGGTGTTGCGTGTATTTTATTGCTCCTATTTCTCGCTCAATAGAGATTCTTATCTCTATTTGCATTTTACTAACTTGCACTAACTGCTCTCTTCAATCTTCCCCTTTCGTTTCCCTGGTACAGTGGTACAAGGTTCATCAATATTATTAATAAATTAATTATTGAAATTTTATTTAAAATCTTAATAATTATGGAATTTAAATTGTTCTGTGCATTGAAGTCTTGTAATAAGACATTCTCGTCTTCCCAGCCTACCATCCATTGCTGGCTTTGTGAAAACGTTTTACACGCTAAGTGTGCGGGGTTCACGGCCTCAGTTTCGGATGCAATCTCAGGTAGGTCTAGTCTCCACTTTTGCTGTGGCGGTTGTCGTGCTGTTCAGGACGAAATGAGATCGTTCATGAGGCAGACTAAAAGCGATTTCAAGGAGTTGATTAGTGCTTTTCGAAAAATCAATGACCAACTCTATGCGCTCGATACACAGTTTAGTAGTCTTCAACTACTAAATGAGTCTCCAAAGCGTAAGAAATCCTCTTTTAGTAATGTGCTTGTGGCGAATAGTCTTCAGCCTGCTCAGCCGACAACTATGTAGCCGCTTATATCTCTGGCCAACCCAAGGGCCGGACCTAAGAAAAATTCGGCTTCCGAATATCTACCAGGCACACGTCATTTTTCAAAATACGTGTGCCCTTGCAGATGTTCAGGACGATTTGTTTCGCCAGCTTTTCGACAGAGAATATTTTCGTCCAAGAACATCTGCCAAGTACGGTGAAAAAAAAATAACCAAACCTAAGGGTGTATAACTCCCACATGTTACGGCCACTGACCAACCTTCCCCCTCATCTTCCTCAGTGTTAAAAAACTTATGTCTTCTCTAACACTTACCTATCAGAATACTAGAGGGTTACGTAGTAAACTTCCCAAACTGTATTCTGATAGTTCTTTCTTTGCATCTCACATTATTGTATTTACAGAAACTTGGTTAAAGACGGAGATCTTAAGCACCGAAGTTTTTCCTAGTAGGTACACCACTTTTAGATGTGATAGAACTTTGCGAAGGGGAGGAGGAGTGCTAATTTCTTTAGACTCCAAATTCGCTTCTGAAGAGATAAAATCACAAGATTTTGTTGAAATTGAATTTCTTTGCATCAAAATCACTTTGTCCGATCAATCTTTGTATGTTACCTGTTCGTACATACCACCTTCGTCCGAACCGCCAGTATGTTGGCAACATTTGTCCGCTATTCGTTTGGTTTTCGATCGTCTGTCTAATGGTGACCAGCTGATAGCTCTGGGTGACTTTAATATCCCAGAACTTATGTGGTCAAATGTTAAAAATTCACCGTATTTACAGCTTAACTCCCACCACGACTTCCCTGTGGGCATGTTTGACATTTCACTCGGGCAAATTAACCACGTTAGAAATTCTTTAGGTCGGCTGTTGGACTTATGTTTCGTTTCTGATCCTGATGGAATTACTCTTTCCAGAACTTTGCCCCTTTCTGACCCTGAGGATCCATATCATCCCACTCTTGAGGTTTCAATCGAAAATAATTACTTTTTTGACCTTAAGTCTACAGTTAAATCTCAGAAAGTTCGTTTCTTTCGTAAGGCTGACTTTATGAAATTAAATAAGTTAATTTCGGAATTTGATTGGTCTGATTTACTGGCATGCGTTGATTTAAACTTAACATTACAAAAATTTTATTTCACTGTAAACTCATTTTTTGACGTTTGTGTGCCGTGGAAATATCCGTCCGCTTCAACGAACCCGCCTTGGTATACAAGGCATCTTAACAACTTAAAGAATAGTATGAGTAGACTTTTGAATAAACATAGATTATCTGGCTGTACAGTTAGTTATTCTAGATACTTATTCTAGCTCGGTCCAATTTCACCGTGCATAACGCAGAATATTATTGGAGTTATATTCGCCGCTGCAGGATTCAGTTTACTCAGGATCCGAAGCAGTTTTATAACTTTGTAAACACTAAGCGTAAACATGTATCTTTTCCCCCACTGCTTACGTTTGAGAACTCTTATGCGAACACTGATCAGGCAATGGCCGATCTCTTTGCACAGTTTTTTCAAACTACGTATTCACCTAGCAGCAGATCAGCTCAGCCTTACACTTATGATATCCAATCAGCCAATTTTATATTTCGCCCATCTTTCGATCAAAGTGGTGTGTTATCGGATCTTCTTAAGGTCAAGTCTCTGTGCAAACCGCTCGTTAAACTCTTTAATCTATCGCTGGAAACTTCGATCTTTCCCCTTATGTGGAAGGAATCCTTCATTATTCCGCTACATAAAAAAGGGAAAAAATCCGATGCTGCGAATTATAGAGGCATCTTTAAATTGTCAGCAATTCCAAAGCTTTTTGAAAAACTTATCACTCCACATTTGCAACACCATATGTATGTAGTTCAATAATAACTCCGTGCCAGCATGGCTTCATAAAGCGCCGCTCCACCACTACCAACTTATTGGAGCTAACATCTTTTATCACGGATGGCTTCCGGAATGGCTTACAAACAGACGTCATTTACACTGACTTCAGTAAAGCATTTGACTCTGTTAACCATTCGCTTCTTATAAGTAAACTCAGTCTTTTGGGATTCCCAACTGATCTTCATATCTGGATTTCGAGCTACTTATCTGGGAGAACCCAACGTGTTTTCTTTGAAGATGAAGACCTCGCGTTTAGTCTGCGCCACATCTGGGGTGCCCCAAGGAAGCCATCTTGGACCCCTACTTTTTACTGTGTTTATTAACGACTTGCCCCTTGCCTTAACTAATTCACTTGTACTTATGTACGCTGATAACGTTAAGCTATGCCTTCAGTATAAATTCACTAGCGCCCAGTCTAGACTTCAATCCGATTTGGATAAACTTCAAAAATGGTGTTTAGCAAATAACCTAAAGCTTAATGGATCGAAATGTAAACTTATGTCTTTTTACCGATCTAGTCCTCACCATACTTTCTCTATGGGAACGCCTTAGAACGATTAACTCATGTTAACGATCTAGGTGTCCTATTAGATTTGAAACTTAAATTTACCGACCATATATCTACCATAGTTAATAAAGCTATGGGTGTGCTTGGTTTTATTAAAAGATTGTCAAAAGAATTTAATGACCCGTACATAACTAAAACGTTATATACATCACTGGTCCGTCCGATTCTTGAGTATGGATCGTGTGTCTGGAGTCCTCAATATGGAGTACACCAAGATCATACACCAAGACGATGTTGGGTGTCATGTTTCTATACAATCTTATTTATGGAAATATTGACAGCCAGCATTTACTAACACGCTTAAATTTTAACGTTCCCAGAAGGACTAGAAACTTTCGTCCTCTACTCCTCAGCCATTGTAGTTCGACATATGCCCAACACGATCCGTTCAGGGTATTATGTTCGGACTACAATGGTCTCTACCACATCTTGTCACCTTGCTCTACTAACAACCTTAAATCGCTTATATTAACCGCATTATATGTGCAACACTCTTACTCGTGATATCTTTCTCCTACTTTTCGCTTAACTATCTCGGATCTATTCCCGCGATTCGAGCCGTACGTCACGCGGCAGCGTCCCTCGGTCGGTTGGACGGGAGGTGGGCTGTACGTATGCAGTGGGAACCGCGCAAATCGAAACAATAAATGCAGCTCAAAGAATCAGGACAGCAGAAAGCCGTGCACAAGAATCTCAAGAACACCGTAACGTCTGCAACAGAATATTACGAGAATAAGAGCGGCACGAGAACGAAACATAGCTAAAGTACGAGTACTAGATCGACGAAGGCAACGGATCAGTCGTTCATTAACACGTGAATCATTCGTTCGGCTTGCCTTTGAATATGCACCAGATATTAACTACTCAGCGCATTCAAAAATTGCTATTGGTGGAATGGATGAAGAATGTCAATATTGTCAGGCATTAAGATTTCGGAATGAAGCAGCCGGCATGTGCTGCGCATCAGGAAAAGTTGTGCTGTCACCTCTATCCGCTCCGCCGGAGCCTTTATTATCCCTTCTTACTGGCAATTGAGATGATTCTAAATTATTTTTGCGTAAGGTACGCAATTGACGTCATTTGGGGCAACTAAAATTTTCGATCGTGCATCCGATGGACGTAATTTTGAAACTACATACACTGATGTCAATGCCTGATAACAACCGGAAATTTCTTCAAATCTATTTTATGGGCGATTGTGAAGAGCGCGTGGCGACTTGGGTCCTGTATTATTTTTTGAACAAGCAGAGGAAAGAGAAATTGTGATATTTTTGGAAAATTTTTTAGAAGATCGGAATCAACTAATTAAATTGATCAAATTAGTTTCGCCACGACTGTGAAATGACAATTATAAATTCGTCATAAAAGCCGACAAAGTACCATTAGGTGAACATGCTGGTAAATTCAGCCCTCCAACTGTTGATGAGGTTGGTGATATCATGGTTGGTGATCCAATTGACAAAAGATCTATAAAAATTACACGGCGAGACAACACTGTCAGTACGATTTTGGATCTACACCGTTCATATGACGCACTACAATATGAATTGATATTTTGGCAAGGACAAGATGAATATCACCTTAATATGAAACAGTATGATCCAAATACCGGTAAATTTGACAATTATCTATTTATTTTCTTACTGTATGTATAGATTTTAATTTCGAATTGCATTTTATTTTTCATTTTCTTAGGTGATTACAGAAATAAACAAGAAAGGAAAGCTAACTTCGGGCGGAGCCGAAGTTGATATACCCTTGCAGTTCAGTCGCAGTCCGCTAGGTGGCGCCACCCATCTTATTTTATTAGATATATACCGGATCGTTTATAGTCGGCCGATCCTTATGAAAATTGGCAGATCAGATTGTTTTCCCCAAAATAGAATCTGTACCAAATCCCATCTTTCTAACTTAAAAAACCCCAAAGTTATGCCGATTTCGATCATTCTATGACAGCTATAGGATATAGTCGGCCGATCCTTATGAAATTTTGTCCATAAGATATTTTGGTCAAACATAACATGTGTGGAAAGTCCCAACCCTCTAACTTAACACCAAACACCAAAGTTATGGCATTTCCGATCAATCAGTTATAAGGCAGCTATAGGATATAGTCGACCGATCCCGGCCGTTCCGACTTATATACTGCCTGCAAACAAAAGAAGGATGTGTGCAAAGTTTCAACTCGATAGCTCTAAAACTGAGAGACTAGTTTGCGTAGAAACAGACAGACGGACAGACGGACAGACGGACATGCTCATATCGACTCAGGAGGTGATCCTGATCAAGAATATATATACTTTATAGGGTCGGAGATGTCTCCTTCACTGCGTTGCACACTTTTGACCAAAATTATAATACCCTCTGCAAGGGTATAAAAAGGTAGCTCAATGAACTACTACGCACACCGAAAAATGGTTAGACAACATCAAGACGGACGGAATTGTTTTTTTTCCATAAAGCTTTCCATAAACGATCGGTGTTTATTTCTGTTCACTTCGTCCGAACCGCCAACATACTGGCAACATTTGTCCGCTATTCGTTTGGTTTTCGATCGTCTGTCTAATGGTGACCAGCTGATAGCTCTGGGTGACTTTAATATCCCAGAACTTATGTGGTCAAATGTTGAAAATTCACCGTCTTTACAGCTTAACTCCCATCACGACTTCCCTGTGGGCATGTTTGACATTTCATGATCCTGATGGAATTACTCTTTCCAGAACTTTGCCCCTTTCTGACCCTGAGGATCCATATCATCCCACTCTTGAGGTTTCAATCGAAAATAATTACTTTTTTGACCTTAAGTCTACACTTAAATCTCATAAAGTTCGTTTCATTCGTAAGGCTGACTTTATGAAATTAAATAAGTTAATTTCGGAATTTGATTGGTCTGATTTACTGGCATGCGTTGATATAAACTTAGCATTACAAAAATTTTATTTCACTGTAAACTCATTTTTTGACGTTTGTGTGCCGTGGAAATATCCGTCCGCTTCAACGAACCCGCCTTGGTATACAAGGCATCTTAACAACTTAAAGAATAGTATGACTGTTGAATAAACACAGTAGACTGTTGAATAAACATAGATTATGTGGCTGTACAGTTAGTTATTCTAGATACTTATTCTAGCTCGGTCCAATTTCACCGTGCATAACGCAGAATGCTATAGGAGTTATATTCGCCGCTGCAGGATTCAGTTTACTCAGGATCCGAAGCAGTTTTATAACTTTGTAAACACTAAGCGTAAACATGTATCTTTTCCCCCACTGCTTACGTTTGAGAACTCTTATGTGAACACTGATCAGGCAATGGCAGATCTCTTTGCACAGTTTTTTCAAACTACGTATTCACCTAGCAGCAGATCAGCTCAGCCTTACACTTATGATATCCAATCAGCCAATTTCGCCCATCTTTCGATCAAAGTGGTGTGTTATCGGATCTCCTTAAGGTAAAGCCCGTGTATTCTCCAGGCCCTGATGGAGTACCAGGCTGTGTTCTGAAGAACTGCGCCGAGGCTCTGTGCAAACCGCTCGTTAAACTCTTTAATCTATCGCTGGAAACTTCGATCTTTCCCCTTGTGTGGAAGGAATCCTTCATTATTCCGCTACATAGGTTAGGTTAGGTTAGGTTAGGGCGGTGATGCAAGGGGGTCATAGAACACCCCCTCACTTCCACTTGAGCCGCAAGGGCTCCTTGTGCTGCCGCTGGAGCAAGGGTTTCACCGAGATGCTACCCCCCCCCTTCCTGTCTACCAGGGTGCGTATAAATGCCTAGACTTCCTATGGCGGCCCATGGTCCCAGCCTGCTTTTTTTATGAAGGCGACCAGTCCGCGTGGAGAGATCTCTGAGAGATCGCTAAGGTCCGAGAGTTCTTGGGACCCGAAGTGTTTCCGCTACATAAAAATGATTCCGCTACATAAAAAAGGGAAAAAATCCGACGCTGCGAATTATAGAGGCATCTCTAAATTGTCAGCAATTCCAAAGCTTTTTGAAAAACTTATCACTCTACATTTGGAACACCTATGTAGTTCAATAATAACTCCGTGCCAGCTTGCCTTCATGAAGCGCCGGTCCACCACTACCAACTTATTGGAGCTAACATCTTTTATCACGGATGGCTTCCGGAATGGCTTACAAACAGACGTCATTTACACTGACTTCAGTAAAGCATTTGACTCTGTTAACCATTCGCTTCTTATAAGTAAACTCAGTCTTTTGGGATTCCCAACTGATCTTCATATCTGGATTTCGAGCTACTTATCTGGGAGAACCCAACGTGTTTTCTTTGAAGATGAAGACCTCGCGTTTAGTCTGCGCCACATCTGGGGTGCCCCAAGGAAGCCATCTTGGACGCCTACTTTTTACACTGCTTATTAACGACTTGCCCCTTGCCTTAACTAATTCACTTGTACTTATGTACGCTGATGACGTTAAGCTATGCCTTCAGTATAAATTCACTAGCGCCCAGTCTAGACTTCAATCCGATTTGGATAAACTTCAAAATTGGTGTTTAGCAAATAACCTAAAGCTTAATGGATCGAAATGTAAACTTATGTCTTTTTACCGATTTAGTCCTCACCAGGCTATGTACTTTCTCTATGGATTCTCTAACGATTAACTCAGGTTAACGATCTAGGTGTCCTATTAGATTTGAGACTTAAATTTACCGACCATATATCTACCATGGTTAATAAAGCTATGGGTGTGCTTGGTTTTATTAAAAGATGGTCAAAAGAATTGAATGACCCGTACAAAACTAAAACGTTATATGCATCACTGGTCCGTCCGATTCTTGAGTATGGATCGAGTGTCTGGAGTCCTCAATATGGAGTACACCAAGATCACATTGAATCTGTACAAAAAAACTTCCATACTTTTGCTCTTAGGGGACTTAATTGGGATGCAAATCTTTACCTCCCCTCTTATCGTAATAGACTTTTACTAATCAACTTACCATCATTAACAAACGATGCTGGGTGTCATGTTTCTATATAATCTTATTTATGGAAATATAGACAGCCAGCATTTACTAACACGCTTAAATTTTAAAGTTTCTAGTAGAGAACTAGAAACTTTCGTCCTTTACTCCTCAGCTATTGTAGTTCGGTATATGCTTAACACGATCGGTTTAGGGTATTATGTTCGGACTACAATGGTCTCTATCACATCTTATCATTGTTGATATGTAAGCAAAGGTCGAAAGCGAACGCTTGCGATTACTTCGATTCAACCAGGCAAAACTTAGATCGGAAGAATATATTCACTTACGAGATGCTGTTGCTGGAAACATCGATGGAAATTTAAATCCCAATGACATCGGTAATGCTTTCATTTTACCTTCAAGATACATCGGCAGTCCACGGAACATGTAGGAATACATACAAGATGCGATGTCTTACGCACGTCATTACGGCCGACCGGATTAATTTATTACATTCACATGTAATCCGAATTCGTAAGAGGTACAAACTTTACTATTGCCAGGACAACAAGCTATTCATCGTCATGATTTAAATGCACGTGTGTTTAAAAAAAAATTGAAATCATTAATTGATTTTATTGTTAAATATTCAATTTTTGGTATCACACGTTGTTGGCTGTATACGATAGAGTGGCAAAAGCGAGGTTTGCCTCATGCCCACATTTTAGTTTGGCTTAAAGATAGAATCCATCTTGAAGAAATCGATCAAATAGTTTCAGCCGAAATTCCAGACCCATTAATTAATCAAGAATTATTTGATTTTGTCACCACACATATGATCCATGGGCCATGCGGTGCTTTCAACATGACGTCACCGTGCATGGAAAATGGAAAATGTAAAAAAAACTTCCCAAAGCCGCATACGAATGACACGATCACGGATATTGATGGTTATCCAATGTATCGCCACAGAAGTACTGAGAATGGTGGCCACACATTTACAATGCGACTGCCGAACTTTCCAAATCAAGTTGAGTTTGATAATCAGTGGGTGGTACCATACTCACCAATACTTTCAAAAACTTACAACGCTCATATCAATGTTGAGCTTTGCAGTTGTGTTAAATCAATTAAGTATATTTGTAAATATGTAAACAAAGGCAGAGATTTGGCCATATTTGAAGTACAAAACATAAATAAGAATCACGAAATAGCATGATACCAAATGGGCAGATACATTAGCAGCAATGAAGCTATTTGCCATATTTTCTGTTCCCATCCACGAAAGAGATCCTGCTGTCCAACATCTGGCAATATATCTTGAAAACGGTCAACGTGTATACTTCACTGAAGACAATGTTCTCAAAATAGCGTTCGAAGCTCCGAAAACGACTCTAACTGAATTTTTTACATTGTGTCAAAAACCTGATGGTTTTGGCCAATTCGCTAAGATGTTTGTGTATGGTGTTGTTCCACGTTATTTCACATGGAACAAATCCAGTAAAAAATGGGAGCCACGAAAACAAGGAAAACCACATCCTTCCATTACAGGCATATTCAAAGCTAAGACATTGGGGAGACTTTACACGGTACATCCAAAGCAACGTAAGTGCTTCTATTTACGTTTGTTATTGGTGAATGTTCCCGGAAAAACATCTTTCGAATTTTTACGAACAGTTAATGGTCGAGTATTCAATACATACCAGGATGCATGTCGTGAACTGCAATTGCTAGAAGACGATAACCATTGGGACTTAACGCTTGCTGATGCTGCGTTGACATCGACACCGAATAACATTGGTCAGTCATTTGCAATTCCTCGCAAGCACAAACTTCGTGGAAAAATATAAAAATTGTATGACAGAAGACATCTTGCATCGAATTAGACAAACAAATCGATGCCAAAACATAGATTATACACTAGAGATGTACAATGAAGCATTGGTCTTGATCGAAGATTTATGTGTTCTTATTTTAAATTTACCACTTAATCATTATGGTATGCCATCACCTAATCGTCCAGCCACCGACTTAGTCAATACCGATTTACAACAAGAAAATCAATATGACCATGGAAGTTTAGCAACAATTATCATGAACAGTAAACCAATACTAACAGCAGAACAAAAAAATTATTTATGATCGGATTATGCTGGCTGTTGCTGCTGAACAAGGCGGTTTTTTTTTCTTGGATGCACCTGGTGGAACCGATAAGACATTTTTAATATCGTTGATTCTTGCCAAAATACGGTCGCAATAAAAAATAGCATTAGCAGTAGCATCGTCAGGCATCGAACAGCACATTCAACCTTCAAGCAGCCATTGGATGATCATAATAAACCAGATGCAATGTGCAACATCAAAAAGAATAGTGGAATAGCTGCAGTGTTGAGGAAGAGTTCTATAATAATTTGGGATGAGTGTACAATGGCATTAATGCGAGTACAATGGCAAATATTTTCCGAACAACTACTATGTATTGGGAATGGTAAAATAGAACTGAAACCAAATACGCAATGCATTAAGCTGCTAGAAATTAACGAAATTAACTTCCAGATACAACCGTTGTTACCTGATCTGATGTCTTTTAAATCAATCGATACTGTTGTTGATGAAAATGGAAGTGTAAATATTCCGATTGAATTTTTAATTTTATTAGATTTCCCTGGTATGCCACCACATAATCTTCGATTAAAGATTGGTTTCCTTATTATTCTCCTCCATAATTTGAATCCACCTCAATTATGGATTAGTTCGTGACGTCACTTTCTTCTATACCTTTGTTCGCATCGCGGCACTCGTGCATTCGATCGGCCACCTGCATCTGCCGTCATGTACTAGCGTTTGTCTCGCTCTCTCCCGGGCTCTCTCGATCGCTCCGCAGCATCAAGCGTTGAGCCGCGCTCCGGCGTTTGTATTCTAATTCGGTCTTCACCCCCTCGCAGTCGCATCTATACATATATCATTTGTATAAACCCAAAAATTTCAAATAAATTGTATGAAATTTAACTGTGCTTGTTCTTACTAAAACCAAGATTTAGAACATTGAATATAGCTCCCGAAAACGCTCGGTAACTGAACCGATCTGAATGAAGTCCCATCATTCTAGCTTAAAAGACACCAAAGTTATGCCAATTCCGATCGTTCAGTTATATGGCAGCTATAGGATATAGTCCGCCGATCCTTATGAAATTCGGCAATTCAGATTATTTTTTCAAAAATGGAATCTGTACCAAGTCCCATCCTTCTAACTTAAAAAACAACAAAGTTATGCCAATTCCGATCGTTCTATGATAGATATAGGATATAGTCGGCCGATCCTTATGAAATTTTGTACATAAGGTATTTGGGCCAAATAAAACATGTGTGGAATTCAAAAATGGAATCTGTACCAAGTCCCAACCCTCTAACTTGAAAAACACCAAAGTTATGGCATTTCCCATCAATTAGTTATATGGCAGCTACCGTTCCGACTTATATACTGCCTGTAAACAAAAGAAGGATGTGTGCAAAGTTTCAACTCGATAGCTCTAAAACTGAGAGACTAGTTTGCGTAGAAACAGACAGACGGACAGACGGTCAGACGGACATGCTTATATCGACTCAGGAGGTGATCCTGATCAAGAAAATATATACTTTATAGGGTCGGAGATGTCTCATTCACTGCGTTGCACACTTTTGATCAAAATTATAATAGCCAAGGGTAAAAAAATTGAAAACTTGTGCGATAATAGTATACAGATAAACGAATTAAATAAAGTAATTGATGCAATTAATAAAGGAATAGAAACAGTCAATCGTTTAAATGAAAGCCAAAACGAAAACCAAAGGCTAGCAATACTTATTTTCAATTTACAAGAATTTACAGAAGTCATTGAATTAGGAATGCAATTTACATGACAATGTTTGACATGTCTCTCGGGCAAATTAACCATGTTAGAAATTCTTTAGGTCGGCTGCTGGACTTATGTTTCGTTTCTGATCCTGATGGAATTACTCTTTCCAGAACTTTGCCCCTTTCTGACCCTGAGGATCCATATCATCCCACTCTTGAGCTTTCAATTGAAAACAACTCCTTAATTGACCTTAAGTCTACACTTAAATCTCATTAAGTTCGTTTCTTTCGTAAGGCTGACTTTATGAAATTAAATAAGTTAATTTCGGAATTTGATTGGTCTGATTTAATGTCATGCGATGATATTAACTTAGCATTACAAAAATTTTATTTCACTGTAAGCTCATTTTTTGACGTTTGTGTGCCGTGGAAATATCCGTCCGCTTCAACGAACCCGCCTTGGTATACAAGGCATCTTAACAACTTAAAGAATAGTATGAGTAGACTTTTGAATAAACATAGATTATCTGGCTGTACAGTTAGTTATTCTAGATACTTATTCTAGCTCGGTCCAATTTCACCGTGCATAACGCAGAATATTATAGGAGTTATATTCGCCGCTGCAGGATTCAGTTTACTCAGGATCCGAAGCAGTTTTATAACTTTGTAAACACTAAGCGTAAACATGTATCTTTTTCCCCACTTCTTACCTTTGAGAACTCTTATGTGAACACTGATCAGGCAATGGCCGATCTCTTTGCACAGTTTTTTCAAACTACGTATTCACCTAGCAGCAGTTCAGCTCAGCCTTACACTTATGATATCCAATCAGCCAATTTCGCCCATCTTTCGATCAAAGTGGTGTGTTATCGGATCTCCTTAAGGTAAAGCCCGTGTATTCTCCAGGCCCTGATGGAGTACCAGGCTGTGTTCTGAAGAACTGCGCCGAGGCTCTGTGCAAACCGCTCGTTAAACTCTTTAATCTATCGCTGGAAGCTTCGATCTTTCCCCTTATGTGGAAGGAATCCTTCATTATTCCGCTACATAAAAAAGGGAAAAAATCCGACGCTGCGAATTATAGAGGCATCTCTAAATTGTCAGCAATTCCAAAGCTTTTTGAAAAACTTATCACTCTACATTTGGAACACCTATGTAGTTCAATAATAACTCCGTGCCAGCTTGCCTTCATGAAGCGCCGCTCCACCACTACCAACTTATTGGAGCTAACATCTTTTATCACGGATGGCTTCCGGAATGGCTTACAAACAGACGTCATTTACACTGACTTCAGTAAAGCATTTGACTCTGTTAACCATTCGCTTCTTATAAGTAAACTCAGTCTTTTGGGATTCCCAACTGATCTTCATATCTGGATTTCGAGCTACTTATCTGGGAGAACCCAACGTGTTTTCTTTGAAGATGAAGACCTCGCGTTTAGTCTGCGCCACATCTGGGGTGCCCCAAGGAAGCCATCTTGGACGCCTACTTTTTACACTGCTTATTAACGACTTGCCCCTTGCCTTAACTAATTCACTTGTAAGCTGATGACGTTAGGCTATGCCTTCAGTATAAATTCACTAGCGCCCAGTCTAGACTTCAATCCGATTTGGATAAACTTCAAAATTGGTGTTTAGCAAATAACCTAAAGCTTAATGGATCGAAATGTAATTGGAGTCCTCAATATGGAGTACACCAAGATCACATTGAATCTGTACAAAAAAACTTCCTCACTTTTGCGCTTAGGGGACTTAATTGGGATGCAAATCTTTACCTCCCCTCTTATTGTAGTAGACTTTTACTAATCAACTTACCATCATTAACAAACGATGCTGGGTGTCATGTTTCTTTACAATCGTATTTATGGAAATATAGACAGCCAGCATTTACTAACACGCTTAAATTTTAACGTTCCTAGTAGAAGGACTAGAAACTTTCGTCCTCTACTCTTCAGCCATTGTAGTTCGACATATGCCCAACACGATCCGTTCAGGGTATTATGTTCGGACTAAAATGGTCTCTACCACATCTTGTCACCTTGCTCTTCTAACAATCTTAAATCGCTTATATTAACCGCCTTATCTGTGCAACACTCTTCCTCGTGACATCTTTCTCCTACTTTTCGCTTAACTATCTCGGATCTATTCCCGCGATTCGAGCCGTACGTCACGCGGCAGCGTCCCTCGGTCGGTTGGACGGGAGGTGGGCTGTACGTATGCAGTGGGAACCGAGCAAAAAAAAATAAACTCGAACCTTTATCCTATATCGTAGCCAAAGAAATATTCTAAAATCCGATCAATCTTTGTATGTTACCTGTTCTTACACACCACCTTCGTCTGAACCGCCATCATGGTAACAATTGTCCGCTATTCGTTTGGTTTGTCTGCTACAAATGGCAACATTAGTCCGCTATTCGTTTGGTTTTCGATCGTCTGTCTAATGGTGACCAGCTGATAGCTCTGGGTGACTTTAACATCCCAGAACTTATGTGGTCAAATGTTGAAAATTCAGCGTCTTTACAGCTTAACTCCCACCACGACTTTCCTGCGGGCATGTTTGACATGTCACTCGGGCAAATTAACCACGTTAGAAATTCTTTAGGTAGGCTATTGGACTTATGTTTTGTTTCTGATCCTGATGGAATTACTCTTTCCAGAACTTTGCCCCTTTCTGACCCTGAGGATCCATATCATCCCACTCTTGAGCTTTCAATCAAAAACAACTCCTTAATTGACCTAAAGTTGTAATGCGCTTGTTGTAACTTAACAACAAACCAAATGCCTAAAAGTAAACCTCATTTAGTTAAGCTTGGAATAACCAAAAATACAAAACAAAAACAAAAAGCTTGGTTAAGCTTAAAGTTCCTCATCTATTGATAATCAATTATCTACCTAGAATTGAGCATTTAAGTATCGGTCTAAGCATAGAATAAGCAGCGGCCAACTTCTTTTCTCTTGTGGCTGCTAAGATAAGCGCATCGCTCGCGGTTAAACTCCAGTATATATTTAGCCCCCGGAAAAAAAAAGACACGTGGTGGGGAATTTCCACATAAGTTTCCCAAAACATAAACACAGAGGGAAGTGAGCAGCGCTCAGTGTATTAAAAGTGATTTACATTTTTGCGGTGCCAATTCAAGGTAAATAAAACCTTTGTTTTCGGCCTCACGCGTTTTTTTTCATTCGACTTATTTTTTTTAGGTCGATTTGGCACCCAGTAAGAACCCATTTTTGTATTGTTCTTACATTGGGAATAAGTTTATAAGCCCCCAAGTAGCCAGTTTACCCTAAGAAGGGCTTCCAGTGCCACGCCGCGGGATCTGATGGATTTATTATAAATTAGTGTGAGAGACACAATTTTCTTTTGGGGAGTAAGGTGCATGTGCAGTAATTTTCCCTCATTAATTAAAACCCGCCAATGGCCAGCATATGCACCCGAAATTATTCTCATCCAACGACGTCATTCATCGCCCCAAGACAGTTACGCCTGTCCCGTATTGGTTTCCGGAATTATTAATTTGATTTAGCTATTTTTATTTTGGTAGTATTTAGTTTTTTTTGGAGCTTGGAGTTTAATAATGTAAGAAAATAACGTTTCCAGTTCGCTTAATTTTGTATTTCTTTTTCATTACTTAAATACTAAAACTGAACGGTATGGAAATATTAATTAGTTTGGTGAATATATATATATATATATACATAAAAATAACCTCTATGCCCTAAAATTATAGATTCATCGCTCAACCCGACAAAAGATCTTTTGGACGTGGAAATTAAACTCGATGTAAGTGAAAAAAAAAAAACTCATTACCCCAAATTAAATATTGTTGGTGGTTAGGCTGATTTTTCTCAGTGTAATAAAAGCTTTACCTGAAAGATTTTTATCTCCCATACGGTAAAATCGAACCACGCGGTTTGCAATTAAAATACCGAACAACGGTACACTGAAAGAAAAGAAAAAAAAAAAAACGAAAATTTTTCTGGCACGTGCTGGCTAACAGTTGATTATTTATATATATTTTCCTTTTTTTTTATTCCCAATATTTAATAATGGCCTTCCGCAATGACAACAAAGAAAAATGAATTACATTTTTTTTTCTTAAATTAATTAATAAATATTTAATAAAAATTAATGGAATCTTGGAACATTATTTTTAATGCTCTTGCCGTGTTCCAACATTAAAAACCTTGCTAAAGTTAATCATAAACCCTTGCTATCAAATTTGAATTGAAAATAAATAAGTTACTGTGGAGACATTTTACGATATACATTTAGGAAATAATATTAGAGAATACCCGCTATGGAAGACAAGATTCTCTTCATAGACATGATTCTTGATATTATTTTTATATAGACATATATAATATTAGGGGGCCTCATAGCCTAGTGCAGCCTAGAAGTGCATGGCCCTGCAAGTTTTTCGGCGCTCGCGCATATGATGTAAGTAGCGAAAAGCTCTCGTTGGATTCTCGCTATCTATAATTATGTGCATGAGACCCGAAAAACCGGCATTCCCAGATGTCGTTAGGTGGCAAGCCCACTTCTGAGATAGGTTGCACTCGGCTAATCACCGGATCGACTAAACAATAACGTTTACAGAAACAAACACATGATTAGAAAAAAAAAAAAAAAAAAAAAAAACACCCACACCCCCAGCCCGATGACGACCCGCCGCTTTTCGCAACGGACACGAATTGGACAATGGAATGTGAGGACCCTAATGGAGCCATCCAGAATTGCGCAGTTTGAATAAGGAGATGGGCATAGTTAGGATTGGAACCCTGGAGTGGAACCCGCAAGGAAGAAGAAGAGTGGGACGCCCCAAAGCTAACCTGGTGCCGATCTACAATACGCGAACTCGCAGACAATAATACATCACCTGGGGACTTGGCAAAGAGAACAGAGGGTCCGGTGGAATACACATGTGGATGCCCTAAGCTCCCAAGCGGAGTAATAGAAATAAAAAAAAAAATATATTATATTATTGCCTATTAATGCGACTTATTATTTCTTATACCAACTTATAAAGATATAAATTCTAAGATAATTTTTTTTCTCGATTATAACATATCTAATAGATACATTTAATTATATACTTGATTTAAATTTCCTTCTTTTGCCTTATGCAACTTAATAACCATGAATAAATTTTATAACGTTTAAAAATGAATTGCTAATCTATTATCTAGAGGAGTCATGCAGGATGAAGATGGCAGGTGAAATTAAAAAGCCGGGTTTTCTTTGGGATCATCAATAATTATTTCGCGGACTTCGTGATCATGGAAGGGTGGGCAACGGCTGTGGCAAAACATCCGCTCAGCTTTACATCGTCTGCTGCAACTCCACCAGCGCAGTCGCAACGGCCTTAATTACTCTGAATGTCGAAAGCAATGCAAGAATCCTTTTTATCCCCTTTCCCGATATTTCCTTCAGTACTTACTAACCCCCCCCGCACGCGAATATCTTTTAAATAATCGATTGATAACTGCGAGCGAGTAGCGAATATCTTTTAAATAATCGATTGATAACTGCGAGCGAGTAGCACAAGGACCCTAGGGATCCACTCCCTTCTACCGACCAAAAAGCCGGAACCAGCGCGTGCAACCTCCATGCAGCTACACAACCATCTGCCCGCTTACATGGTTACATGTTACAAAGTTTACACTTAAATCTCATAAAGTTCGTTTTTTCCGTAAGGCTGATTTTATGAAATTAAATAAGTTAATCTGGGAATTTTATTGGTCTGATTTACTGTCATGTGAGGATACATCGCATTACAAATATGTTATTTCACTTCAAACTCCTTTTTCGACGCTTGCGTGCCGTGGAAATATCCGACCGCTTCAACGAATCCGCCTGGGTATACAAGGCACCTTATAAATTTAAAGAATAATATGAGTAGACTTTTAAATAAGCATAGATTATCTGGCTGTACAGTTAGTTATTTAAGATACTTAGTAGCTCGGTCCAATTTCACCGTGCATAACGCAGAATGTTATAGGAGTTATATTCGTTGCTGCAGGATTCAATTTACTCATGATCGGAAGCAGTTTTAGAACTTTGTAAACACTAAGCGTAAAAATGTACCTTTTCCCGTACTGCTTGCGTTTGAGAACTCTTATGCGAACACTGATCAGGTAATGGCCGATCTCTTAAGAATTATTTGATATTGTCACCACACATGATTCATGGGCCATGCGGTGCTTTCAACATGGCGTCACGGTGCATGGAAAATGGAAAATGTAAAAAAAAAACTTCCCAAAGCAGCATACGAATGACACGATAACGGATATTGATGGTTATCCAATGTATCGCCGCAGAAGTACTGAGAATGGTGGCCACACATTTACAATGCGACTGCCGAACTTTCCAAATCAAGTTGAGTTTGATAATCAGTGGGTGGTACCATACTCACCAATACTTTCAAAAACTTACAACGCTCATATCAATGTTGAGCTTTGCAGTTTTGTTAAATCAATTAAGTATATTTTTGTAAATATGTAAACAAAGGCAGAGATTTGGCCATATTTGAAGTACAAAACATAAATAAAAATCACGAAATAGCATGATACCAAATGGGCAGATACATTAGCAGCAATGAAGATATTTGCCATATTCTCTGTTCCCATCCACGAAAGAGATCCTGCTGTCCAACATCTGGCAATATATCTTGAAAACGGTCAACGTGTATACTTCACTGAAGAAAATGTTCTCAAAAGAGCGTTCGAAGCTCCGAAAACGACTCTAACTGAATTTTTTACATTGTGTCAAAAACCTGATGGTTTTGGCCAATTCGCGAAGACGTTTGTGTATGGTGTTGTTCCACGTTATTTCACATGGAACAAATCCAGTACAAAATGGGAGCCGCGAAAACAAGAAAAACCACATCCTTCCATTACAGGCATATTCAAAGCTAAGACATTGGGGAGACTTTACACGGTACATCCAAAGCAACGTAAGTGCTTCTTTTTATGTTTGTTATTGGTGAATGTTCCGGGAAAAACATCTTTCGAATTTTTACGAACAGGTAATGGTCGAGTATTCAATACATACCAGGATGCATGTCGCGAACAGCAATTGCTAGAAGACGATAACCATTGGGACTTAACGCTTGGTGATGCTGCGTTGACATCGACACCGAATAACATTGGTCAGTCATTTGCAATTCCTCGCAAGCACAAACTTCGTGGAAAAATATAAAAATTATACACTAGAGATGTACAATGAAGCATTGGTCTTGATCGAAGATTTATGTGTTCTTATTTTAAATTTACCACTTAATCATTATGGTATGCCATCACCTAATCGTCCAGCCACCGACTTAGTCAATACCGATTTACAACAAGAAAATCAATATGACCATGGAAGTTTAGCAACAATTATCATGAACAGTAAACCAATACTAACAGCAGAACAAAAAAATTATTTATGATCGGATTATGCTGGCTGTTGCTGCTGAACAAGGCGGTTTTTTTTTCTTGGATGCACCTGGTGGAACCGATAAGACATTTTTAATATCGTTGATTCTTGCCAAAATACGGTCGCAATAAAAAATAGCATTAGCAGTAGCATCGACAGGCATCGAACAGTACATTCAACCTTCAAGCTGCCATTGGACGATCATAATAAACCAGATGCAATGTGCAACATCAAAAAGAATAGTGGAATAGCTGCAGTGTTGAGGAAGAGTTCTATAATAATTTGGGATGAGTGTACAATGGCATTAATGCGAGTACAATGGCAAAATGATCCATTAGCACAAATATTTTCCGAACAACTACTAGGTATTGGGAATGGTAAAATAGAACTGAAACCAAATACGCAATGCAATAAGCTGCTAGAAATTAACGAAATTAACTTCCAGATACAACCGTTGTTACCTGATCTCTGATGTCTTTTAAATCAATCGATACTGTTGTTGATGAAAATGGAAGTGTAAATATTCCGATTGAATTTTTAAATTTATTAGATTTCCCTGGAATGCCACCACATAATCTTCGATTAAAGATTGGTTTCCTTATTATTCTCCTCGATAATTTGAATCCACCTCAATTATGTAACGGTACGTGTTTGGTCATCAAAAAGATCACCGGAAACATTCTTAAAGCAACCATTTTGGCTGGGAAGTTTAAAGGAAAAGTTGTCTTGCTGCCACGTATTCCGATGATACCATCAGATTCTACCATACCCTTCAAAATGCTACAGTTTCCAATTCGTTTAGCTTTCGCCATGTCTATAAATAAATCTCAAGGTCAAACAATGTCCATTTGTGGTTTGAATTTGAAACATCAATGTTTTCCTCATGGGCAACTATATATTGCGTGTTTACGTGTTGCGAAACCGTCGAATCCATTTGTGGATCTGGTCAACCTGTCTTGTAAAGACAGGTTGACCAAAAACATTGTTCACCGATTGGTGTTAAATTATATTGAAAGTATTTATAATTCAAAAAAATGGATATTAATGTTTAAAAGTTTAAGACTGTCTTCCTTGCCTACCTCATTTATGTGTTAAAGCGTCACATATTATTTAATAAATGGAAATAATAAATCTGATAAATTTTTATTTTGTACCTATTGATTAAAGAACATTTTAATTAATTGTGTTCAACGTACTTCCCCTTCGAATCTCAGTCCAGTGAATTTGTATACCAACTTCAACATTTTCGCCTTTGTTCGTAAATAATTTCATTGTACTAAAGGGTTAAAGTAGTAGAAAGTCATATAAGATGATCGCCATATTTTTTTACAAATACCATCTGTCCGGTCAAGCAGCCAAAGAAGTTTGGCCGGCAATAATTTATTTAGTTCGTGACGTCACTTTCTTCTATACTTATGTTCGCATCGCGGCTCTCGTGCATTCGATCGGCCACCTGCATCTGCCGTCATGTACTAGCGTTTGTCTCGCTCTCTCCCGGGCTCTCTCGATCGCTCCGCAGCATCAAGCGTTGAGCCGCGCTCCGGCGTTTGTATTCTAATTCGGTCTTCACCCCCTCGCATCTATACATACATCATTTGTATAAACCCAAAAATTTCAAATATATTGTATGAAATTGAACTGTGCTTGTTTTTACTAAAACCAAGATTTAGAACATTGAATAACTGGTAACTGAACCGATCTGAATGAAGTCCCATCATTCTAGCTTAAAAGACACCAAAGTTATGCCAATTCCGATCGTTCAGTTATATGGAAGCTATAGGATATAGTCCGCCGATCCTTATGAAATTCGGTTTCATAAGATTATTTTTTCAAAAATGGAATCTGTACCAAGTCCCATCCTTCTAACTTAAAAAACAACAAAGTTATGCCAATTCCGATCGTTCTATGATAGATATAGGATATAGTCGGCCGATCCTTATGAAATTTTGTACATAAGATATTTGGGCCAAATAAAACATGTGTGGAATTCCAAAATGGAATCTGTACCAAGTCCCAACCCTCTAACTTGAAAAACACCAAAGTTATGGCATTTTCCATCAATTAGTTATATGGCAGCTTTAGGATATAGTCGACCGATCCCGGCCGTTCCGACTTATATACTGCCTGCAAACAAAAGAAGGATGTGTGCAAAGTTTCAACTCGATAGCTCTAAAACTGAGAGACTAGTTTGCGTAGAAACAGACAGACGGACAGACGGTCAGACGGACAGACGGCTATCGACTCAGGAGGTGATCCTTTTCAAGAATATATATACTTTATAGGGTCGTAGATGTCTCATTCACTGCGTTGCACACTTTTGACGAAAATTATAATAGCCTCTGCAAGGGTAAAAAAGTTGAAAACTTGTGCGAAAATAGTATACAGATAAACGAATTAAATAAAGTAATTGATGCAATTAATAAAGGAATAGAAACAGTCAATCGTTTAAATGAAAACCAAAACGAAAACCAAAGGCTAGCAATACTTATTTTCAATTTACAAGAATTTACAGAAGTCATTGAATTAGGAATGCAATTTTCAAGATTAGGCATATTCAACCCAAAGCTCATAATACATATCCCCTAAAATTTTACCGTATCCGAATCAGAATCTGTATAAATAAAGATATAGTAGCAGAAGAAAACATATAATAAAAGCATTCAACTGTTCAATGCAAATAGAAGATGTAATAATAACAAATACTATGCTTGATTACATCCGAACTATTTATGTAAACAACAACATAACTAAACTTACTTATCAGAACACAAGAGGGTTACGTAGTAAACTTCCCAAACTGTATTCTAATAGTTCTTTCTTTGCATCTCACATTATTGTATTTACAGAAACTTGGTTAAAGCCGGAGATCTTAAGCTCCGAAGTTTTTCCTAATAGGTACACCACTTTTAGATGTGATAGAACTTTGCGAAGGGGAGGAGAAGTGCTAATTTCTTTGTATGTCTTTGTATGTTACCTGTTCGTACATACCACCTTCGTCCGAACCGCCAATATACTGGCAACATTTGTCCGCTATTCGTTTGGGTTTCGATCGTCTGTCTGATGGTGACCAGCTGATAGCTCTGGGTGACTTTAATATCCCAGAACTTATGTGGTCAAATGTTGAAAATTCACCGTCTTTACAGCTTAACTCCCACCACGACTTCCCTGCAGGCATGTTTGACATGTCACTCGGGCAAATTAACCAAGTTAGAAATTCTTTAGGTAGGCTATTGAACTTATGTTTTGTTTCTGATCCTGATGGAATAACTCTTTCCAGAACTTTGCCCCTTTCTGACCCTGAGGATCCATATCATCCCACTCTTGATCTTTCAATCAAAAACAACTGCTTAATTGACCTTAAGTCTACTCTTAAATCTCATAAAGTTAGTTTTTCCGTAATGCTGATTTTATGAAATTAAATAAGTTAATCTGGCAATTTTATTGGTCTGATTTACTGTCATGTGAGGATATAAACATCGCATTACAAAAATGTAATTTCACTTTAAACTCATTTTTCGACGCTTGCGTGCCGTGGAAATATCCGACCGCTTCGGATTAGTTATTCAAGATACTTAGTAGCTCGGTCCAATTTCACCGTGCATAACGCAAAATGTTATAGGAGTTATATTCGTTGCTGCAGGATTCAGTTTACTCATGATCCGAAGCAGTTTTATAACTTTGTAAACACTAAGCGTAAAAATGTACCTTTTCCCGCACTGCTTACGTTTGAGAACTCTTATGCGAACACTGATCAGGTAATGGCCGATCTCTTTGCACAGTTTTTTCAAACTACCTATTCACCTAGCAGCAGTTTAGCTCAGCCTTACACTTATAATATCCAATCAGCCAACCTTATATTTCGCCCATCTTTCGATCAAAGTGGTGTGTTATCGGATCTTCTTAAGGTCAAGCCCGTGTATTCGCCAGGCCCTGATGGAGTACCAGGCTGAGTTCTGAAGTACTGCGCCGAGGCACTGTGCAAACCGCCTTACCGCAG
The DNA here is from genome assembly GCF_017639315.1 of Drosophila ananassae. Lineage (NCBI taxonomy): Eukaryota > Metazoa > Arthropoda > Insecta > Diptera > Drosophilidae > Drosophila > Drosophila ananassae. The sequence goes on from NW_025319059.1 coordinate 45,614, forward strand.
CGTAATTGTAGTTCGACATATGCCCAACACGATCGGTTCAGGGTATTATGTTCGGACTACAATGGTCTCTACCACATCTTGTCACTTTGCTCTACTAACAATCTTAAATCGCTTATATTAATCGCCTTATCTGTGCAACACTCTTCCTCGTGATGTCTTTCTCCTACTCTTCGCTTAACTATCTCGGATCTATTCCCGCGATTCGAGCCGTACGTTACGCGGCAGCGTCCCTCGGTCGGTTGTATGGGAGGTGGGCTGTACGTATGCAGTGGGAACCGCGCGGACAATTATATCCTTCGATATTGTCAGCTGTTCCATCAATACATTGTTGATAATTATGCTAAGGTCGAAAGTGAACGCTTGCGATTCCTTCGATTCAACCAGGCAAAACTAAGATCGGAAGAATATATTCACTTACGATATGCTGTTGCTGGAAACATCGATGGAAATTTAAATCCCAATGACATTTAATGCTTTCATTTTACCTTCAAACTACATCGGCAGTCCACAGAACATGTAGGAATACATACAAGATGCGATGACTTACGTACGTCATTACAGCCGACCGGATTTATTTATTACATTCACATGTAATCCGAATTGGGAAGAGATACAAACTTAACTTTACAAGCCAATCATTGTCATGATTTAACTGCACGTGTGTTTAAAAAAAAATAAAATCATTAATTGATTTTATTGTTAAATATTCAATTTTTTGTATCACACGTTGTTGGCTGTATACGATAGAGTGGCAAAAGCGAGGTTTGCCTCATGCCCACATTTTAGTTTGGCTTAAAGATAGAATCCGTCTTGAAGAAATCGATCAAATAGTTTCAGCCGAAATATCAGACCCATTAATTAATCAAGAATTATTTGATATTGTCACTACAAATATGATCCATGGGCCATGCGGTGCTTTCAACATGACGTCACCGTGCATGGAAAATGGAAAATGTAAAAAAAACTTCCCAAAGCCGCATACGAATGACACGATCATGGATATTGATGGATATCCAATGTATTGACGAACTTTCCAAATCAAGTTGAGTTTGATAATCAGTGGGTGGTACTCACCAATACTTTCAAAAACTTTCTCCGTTGTTTCTCCCAGATTCGCATGCGCTTTGTTTTTCTTTTGTAGCGCATGCACTTTGGGAGCTTTGGTGGAGCTTCTGCGCAAACTCTTAGGTTTTATGCACTTGTTATTCGGCATTGTTTTTGATCGGCCGCGGAATTTGTTTTGGGGTTAAATTGACCATAATAAATTGAATTATAAAATTGAACCTTGTCTATTAATTCGGCCGCTATCAAATCGCTGGTAGCTCAACATTTAGTGACCCCGACGTGATCGCGCTCTAATTGATTTGTGATCATTAAAGTGCTTAAAGGAAACCTTGTAAAGGAAAACTTGTTGCTGTTGTTTCCATTACATTGCACCTTGCACAAAAACAAATTTCATAATGGAGTCTGGAGACGTAGCTAGTGCCTCGGTTCCTGCAAGCAGGGAAAGGCTTTTGCGGCGAAGAGCAGAGGTGACCTACCAGGAGATGGAAGCCCTGCATAATAGATCAAGGCTGCAGTGCAGAAGGAAGATTTGACCATCATTGTACTGGAGCCGTTGGAAATTTTGTTGCGCAAGAAATTTACCACACTCCAGGATGAGTTAGAGCGATTGAGCTCAGTTGAAGTTGGGAGTGAATTCTCCCAGTTTGCCGCTGATGTGCGCTTTGACATTCAGGTGGGAAAGCACTCCATTCAGGTGGAAAGCACTCCAATCGGGTTCCCAGGTTTTTAAATTGGAGCGAAACCTGAACTATGATCACGATAGCCAACGTGTCCAATTGCGTCTCATCAGTGCCCCTGCTATCCACCGCTCCCCCCGTGGTCGCTATTTCAACGTCGCATCTGGCAGTTGCCTGCGAAGGATTTGGGCCGGGATTTGGATTATTGTCACCGTTGCCGATTAAGTCAGCGCCCAGGTCTGACTCCATTCTGGACTCTAGCCTGCACCCTTCCAATGGGGGGAGGTCGTCCGCATCGCTGCTGCCGCCGTCTGCAGCGCTCTCTGGATCTGGATGGACACGGCAGCCTGCAACTGAGAATTATGGACCTTGAGATCATCAGCAATATTATGTGATGAAGCTGTCCCATGCCCCTAAGGATTTTTTGTTGAAAGATGGAATTCAACGGGAGGAGGATGTTGGGACTTGTGCCAGCATCAAATATCACAATTATTTCTATTTAATTCTCTCAGTGTAACTAACCGCAGCGGGCCACTAATTGCCCGTTATCAGCTGTTCCATATTCTTTGTTTCTCCCAGATTCGCATGCGCTTTGTTGTTCTTTTGTAGCGCAACTTTGGGAGCTTTGGTGGAGCTTTTGCGCAAGCTCTTAGGTTTTATGCATTTGTTATTCGGCATTGTTTTGGATCGGCCGCGGAATTTGTTTTGGGGTTAAATTGACTTTAATAAATTGAATTATAAAATTGAACCTTTCTATTAATTCTTCCGCTATCAAAACGCTGGTAGGTCAACAGAAGCTATTTGGCATATTCTCTATTCCTATCCACGAAAGAGATCCTGCTGTCCAACATCTGACAATACATCTTGAAAACGGTCAACGTGTATACTTCACTGAAGAAAATTTTCTCCAAAGAGCGTTCGAAGCTCCGAAAACGACTCTAACTGAATTTTTTACATTGTGTCAAAAACCTGATGATTTTGGCCAGTCCGTGAAGATGTTGGTGTATGGTGTTGTTCCACATTATTTCACATGAAACAAATCCAGTAAAAAATGGGAGCCACGGAAACAAGGAAAACCACATCCTTCCATTACAGGCATATTCAAAGCTAAGACATTGGGGAGACTTTACACGGTACATCCAAAGCAACGTGGGTGCTTCTATTTACGTTTGTTATTGGTGAATGTTCCCGGAAAAACATCTTTTGAATTTTTACGAACAGTTAATCGAGTATTCAATACATACCAGGTATTCAATAGTCGATAACCATTGGGACAGAAGACTAACAGAAGACGATAACCATTGGGACTTAACGCTTGCTGATGCTGCATTGACATCGACACCGAATAACATTGGTCAGTCATTTGCAATTCCTTGCAAGCACAAACTTCGTGGAAAAATATAAAAATTATACACTAGAGATGTACAATGAAGCATTGGTCTTGGTCGAAGATTTATGTGTTCTTATTTTAAATTTACCACTTAATCATTATGGTATGCCATCACCTAATCGTCCAGCCACCGACTTAGTCAATACCGATTTACAACAAGAAAATCAATATGACCATGGAAGTTTAGCAACAATTATCATGAACAGTAAACCAATACTAACAGCAGAACAAAAAAATTATTTATGATCGGATTATGCTGGCTGTTGCTGCTGAACAAGGCGGTTTTTTTTTCTTGGATGCACCTGGTGGAACCGATAAGACATTTTTAATATCGTTGATTCTTGCCAAAATACGGTCGCAATAAAAAATAGCATTAGCAGTAGCATCGTCAGGCATCGAACAGCACATTCAACCTTCAAGCTGCCATTGGATGATCATAATAAACCAGATGCAATGTGCAACATCAAAAAGAATAGTGGAATAGCTGCAGTGTTGAGGAAGAGTTCTATAATAATTTGGGATGAGTGTACAATGGCATTAATGCGAGTACAATGGCAAAATGATCCATTAGCACAAATATTTTCCGAACAACTACTAGGTATTGGGAATGGTAAAATATTACTGAAACCAAGTACGCAATGCATTAAGCTGCTAGAAATTAACGATATTAACTTTCAGATACAACCGTTGTTACCTGATCTCTGATGTCTTTTAAATCAATCGATACTGTTGTTGATGAAAATGGAAGTGTAAATATTCCGATTGAATTTTTAAATTTATTAGATTTCCCTGGAATGCCACCACTTAATCTTCGATTAAAGATTGGTTTCCTTATTATTCTCCTCGATAATTTGAATCCACCTCAATTATGTAACGTTACGTGTTTGGTCATCAAAAAGATCACCGGAAACATTCTTGAAGCAACCATTTTGGCTGGGAAGTTTAAAGGAAAAGTTGTCCTGCTGCCACGTATTACGATGATACCATCAGATTCTACCATACCCTTCAAAAGGCTGCAGTTTCTAATTCGTTTAGCTTTCGCCATGTCTATAAATAAATGTCAAGGTCAAACAATGTCCATTTGTGGTTTGGATTTGAAACATCAATGTTTTTCTCATGGGCAACTATATATTGCGTGTTTACGTGTTGCGAAACCGTCGAATCCATTTGTAATAGGTAAAGACAGGTTGACCAAAAACATTGTTCACCGATTGGTGATAAATTAAATTGAAAGTATTTATAATTCAAAAAAATTGATATTAATGTTTAAAATTTTAAGACTTTCTTCCTTGCCTACCTCATATATGAGTTTAGGCGTCACATATTATTAAATAAATGGAAATAATAAATCTGATAAATTTTTATTTTGTACCTATTGATTTCTGCTTAATATCAAGTGTAAGAACATTTTAATTGCCGCCACTTAAAATGAGGTTATGCGGAGTGGCTTGAATTCCGGTCACTATTCTCGACCATGGAGAACTTCGTGAATCTGCCTTGGAGACTGTTCGATCGTTGGAGCTCACGAACAAAAAAAATGACGTCGCATTGGAGCTGCTAAACAAAAGGTTTAGTAATCGCAGGCTTAATTTTCAAGCTCATGTTAATGAGATAGTGCATCTGAGGGCTGTAGAATCCAAAGCAGATTGCTAGCTGCATCATAATCCAAGTCAAGAAAGTGGATGATGCCATGCAGTCTAAGTGTGTGGAAATGCAAGCTGACTCGGGGTCCTTGTATTCCATTCCAACGTGGGAGTCTATCGCCAGTTTCCTTAAGCAGAGATGCCGGAGTTTATAGAGCGTGGATTTGCCGACGACATCACATGCAACAAATCTTGCGGTAGAACGGCCTAGACCCTTGCATTCAGGTAACTCTACATTTGTGATTACGAACTCTTCCGCAAGCGTGATTTGTAATAACGTAATAAACTCCTGCCCAAGGTTTTTAAGCTTGCCGCCTGAGGATCGTTTAGGCGGCAAGTTAGGCGATTGGATGTCTTGGATCTGGGCACCTATCTCGGCATTCCAGTGCTTCAAGCTGCCGTGCATGTGGACGCAGGCGTTATATATATATTTTTTTATTAAAACCTAGATTTGGAACTGTCATATATGTATACTTAAAATAAAACCTACGCTCTCTTCTCTTATACTAACGTTACCAGACATTGTAATCACCAACATTATTGGAATCTCTGTAAATTCGAAAATAGATATCTATTTAATAAAGGCAGACACACTTTAATAAAGGCAGTTCGCAGCCACTCTTCAGAATGAAAGCACAGACCTCTACCTTATGGACATAACATTTTGGCGACGAGCATAAAAGAAAAGCGTATCACGTAATCGTTGATTTTCACCAAGATGCCGACAGATACTAACTTATTACAAGCAATCCTGGCTCAACAGCAGGAATTTACGACAACTATATTGGAGCAGCAACGGAACTGGATGCAAGATATAGTAAGCAAAAATGCCGAAAAGCGTGAGTGATTCGGTACGCGCGGGTGAATCTATATGCCCTCCGTTTCACATATTTGACAAAGATGTACAAAGCTGGGAGTCATATCTGGAACAATTATCACAACATTTTAATGCATATTCGGTCAGTGCAGATCTAAAACAAAAAGCTTACTTCTTTTCGTGGTGTGGTGTATCAATATTTGAACTTCTAAAAAATCTTTTGGAAAGTAGCAATTTGAACACATTTACATACAAGCAACTCACAGACAAGCTCACGGAGCATTTCACAACCAAACGTCATATTGTTGCAGCTCGTTACGAGTTCTTCATAAGAGAGATGACACATTTACAAACACATAGAGAGTGGGTAGCCGACATGCGCGGGATCGCAAGTTTGTGTGCAACGCAGAAGGTTGTTTGTCAAACTATGTAGATGAAATGATTCGCGATCAAATCATAGTACATACGCCATTTGATGAAGTTGGCGCATCTGCTCTTCAAAAGACGCAACCAACTCTTGAAGATGTGCTCATAATAGCAGAAACTTACGAGACAACAACAAAAACAGAAGCAACGCTAAAAGAAAATGTAGAAAAAAATGTACCCCTTAATGCAATTAATAGTTATCAAAAAGAAACGCCAGTAAGGAAATCAAACAAAAACGCATTAAAATCGTGCTCTGGCTGTGGTCATTCTCATCCAAGAGAAAAGTGCAAGTTTCGCGATGCCGTATTCTACAAGTGTGGTAGAAAGGGACATATTACCGTCGTAAGTATGTCAAATCAAGACAAAAGTAATTGGCGAAATCAAGACCAAGTTAAAAAGCAAGATAAAAACGAAGCAAACGATATTGAAATTATTGAAGCAATGTACAGTGTAACAGGCTTAATCAAAAATGAAAGGAACAAAAAAGTCATTGATCTGTAAATCTGGAACAAAGAGGTTTCATTTCAAATGGACTCAGGAGCAACCGCATCCGTAATAAACTCAAACACATACGCGCTCCTAAATAAACCACTATTACACAAGTGCTCACGAGTGTTGCACGCATTTGGGGGCACACCAATACCATTGCTTGGGGAGCTGCATACGGTTGCGAAATGTGGTGAAATAGAAAGAGAAATTATATTAATAGTGGCAAACGTGGAAAATTCGAACAATCTTTTAGGTTTGGATTTATTCAAAACATTCGGTTTTGATATAATGCCAGTATCGAACATTAACGAGGTGCACAGTTTCAATGTGACTGACATACTGTAGTGTGTGGATTTCCAACAGGGCACGCATGCGAAGAGCGGTCATAAAATAGACATAGAAAAGCTTAAAAGCTTATCACCGAATATCATTGATCTGCGGTCACCTTGGATAAGTTAACGAAACATCACGCGATTCTTATCTATGTTTTTGCATTTCGAGATAAGAGTGCCGTTATGTAAAAGCTTTTTCTCTAGCATAGTTAGGGCTAGATTTGCATAGGAGAGCTTTGACATTATTTGACGAGCTTGAAAGCAATACGGCTGCAATCGTAAGCCAAGCTTAATAAATATTATATATCAGGTATGTTAATTTAAAATATATATATATATTTACCTGATATATATATATATCAGGTATGTTAATTAAATAATATATGTCATTTTATGCCAGGTATGTTAAAAATTCAGTGAAGTGCAGTTTTTTTTTTTCATGAAATTATTACCCCCCCAGTGCCACGTGCCAGTGCGGCTAGCACCAGATTATGTCATCGGCTAGTACCAGATTATGTAATCGGCTAGCACCCTATTATGCAACCGGCTAGTACCAGGTTATGCAACCGAAATGGATGAAAGCCGAAATGGATGAAATATTGGAATTAACTAGGGCAGAGATTCGACGCGGGAATTTGAGTGTTAGGAACTCCATGAAGGCTTAAGGCCATTACAGATCCGCCACCGAACCACAATAGGTATCACATAGGATTGTGATATGGGGCAAATCAAACGTCGTAGATCTCGCCAAGGTCGGGTGGGTTAAGAATAGGGTATAATGAACATCTAATACCCTACAAGTGATCAAAGTCATTCTCTCACTCTTTCTTCTGAGCCTGTTTGCCTTTTAGGCGATTTGTTTCCTTAGTTTCCTTTTGGATTTGAGTCAGTAGGACAATCATCCGGGTTTTCTTTATTAATTTGCATCTAGTTAGTGCACTTAAATTTATTTCGATGATGTGTTGTATGGATTCGTGAAAAGAACCACTCCCATCCGTCGAGCTTAGTCTAAGATCACAAGAAGTGCACGCCTTTCACTCCCATCCATACGTCCCCAAGGTATATCCTCTGTAATTTTTTTTATATATTGAATAGATAATTTGATGGCAGTACGACACAGCTTAGAGAATCCAGCAGAAGGCGTAGGAGAGCAGGAAACTATTGGTTCCACTTGTCGCGAACCTACGAGTTGAAACGATATGTTGGCTACGACTCCCTGTAATCATAAATTTCATTACAGCTGTTTAATGCCACTTTTACAAGTTAAATCAATTTTTCCCGTTTGCAGCAGTAGTTGCTCAGTGAACCGACTATCCCTTACTAACAATAACGTAACAGTTGAAATAAACGAGGCAGAGGCCTTTGGAGAAATGTTAGATCCCAGTCTTGAACCAATTAGAACTAATCCATATAACAGAGGGAAAGGTGCTATAGCAAGAAAAGGGGTACAGACAAGATCTATGCAACGTAAGGGACAGCCAAGTGACTCATACGTCGAGAGCGACAACCATCGAGAAGGATTAGGCAGAACCGAAATAACGGATTTAGTACAATCATGTATACAAGCTCAACAAAACAACATGTTGCAGAATATATCTCAAATTATTAACTCATCGATAGAACAAGCTCTAAAAAGCAAAATGACTTCCCGTAATATCGATTCAACAGAACAGATGCTTTGACGATTACCAATCGCAATTACCACCCATTCAGAGAAATATCAGTCATCATAGTGAGACATCAGCCGGAAATTCTAGAACGTCCAGTATTTCCCCCGAAAAAGTCGCTAGCATTATACAAGGCTGACGGATTAAATTCGACGGTGCGCGAAACGGCATGCAAGTCGAAGACTTCCTATATCGTATTCGCTCCCTTACAGCACAAAATTTAGGAGGCGACTATCAACTTTTGTTTGATCATTTTTACTTGTTGTTCGCAGGAAAGGCGAATGAATGGTTTTGGAAGTTTCATCGTTCTCGTCCTAATTTCTCTTGACAAACCTTCCAACAGGAATTTCGAGAAAAATTTCAGGAAGTGGACTCCGATATGGACATTTGGGACTTGATTAATGTTAGACGACAGTCAGAACCCGAACCATTCGAAGAATACCAGTTCGCTGTAAAAACTTTGTTGGGTAGACTAAAGATTCCCATATCCGAACAATCTACCGTACGAATTCTTATCAGAAATGCAAAGATATCGTTACGTTACGAGTTGATGCATTTAGGTATTAACACCCTTGCTAGATTACGTGAAGAAATTCGTACTCACGAGCAATTTCAAAAGCACATCAAGGCCCAATCCTTGAAACCGAAGATACCAAATCGTTCCGTTTCAGAATTATTTGGCACTTCAGCAGATGAACTAGACATGGAAGTAGACGAAATCCATAAGAGGAAGATGGTTTGCTGGAATTGTCAGAAGCCAGGTCATAGGTTCGACGATTGTATGGAGGTCCGATCAGTATTTTGTTATGGTTGCGGAGCCAAAGATGTTTATAAGCCAAAATGCTCTCGGTGTAACCCGTCGGAAAACCGTCAGCGGGATGCGCAGAACACCACCTATCTGACGCATCCTTAAAATCCAAACCAATGGTTAAAGAAAATTATTCTCAAACGGAATTTACAACACCTATTCCAGAGAATAACAAAGTTCAGGAAGAGGCAGAGCCCCTTTGCGCAGTCACCGAACATCACTCATTCGTACCTCTACACCTTCGATGGAAAAAGTACAATGAAGCAAAGTGTCGCATATTTGGATACCCGAAGACGACGGCCAAACTGAAACCAAGACCAAAACCAAGACCACTCGGTTGAAGTTATTTTGGAAAAATGTTACCAATACCAGGAAAAAGTTAGTTTCCTCTATATTTTTTAACTCCGATGATAGGTTGTATACCGATATTATTATAGGAGAAAAGAACTATGTGGCATTACTAGATTCGGGAGCATCAGTAAGTTGCTTAGGCGGAAAAGCAGCTACCGAAATTATGAGCAATCACCAACTTAAGAAATGCTCGGGAAATATCCGAACAGCCAATAATAATAAATGTCCCGTGGTTGGGAAATATGTGACTAATATTTCTTACCGTGACAAAATAAGACCTATTGAATTTTATGTTATCCCAACATTAAGTCAGGATGTTTATTTAGGAATTGATTTCTGAAAATGCTTCAACTTAATCAACCACCTAATTAGCCCTAATGTTGCAGAATTAGATACTGAGAGGGATGAACAAAAGGGAAGCCCAAAAATACACCTTTTGTCACCTGATCAAAAAAGCAACCTTGATAAGGTCATCAGTAAATTTCCATCGTTCGATAGGGAAGGCTTGGGCCGTATCCATCTCATGGAGCACGTCATCGAGGTAGGCGAAGCAAAGCCAGTAAAGCAGAGACATTGGCCTATATCCCCTGCAATTGAAAAATTAACGTTTGAGGAAGTAGATAGGATGTTGGAATTAGGTATCATAGAGGAATCGAAAAGCCCATGGAGTAGTAACAGTGTCATTGTAAAACGAGGAGAAAAGATTCGTCTTTGCCTCGATACCAGAGTGGTTAATAAGGTAACTATAAAGGACGCCTATCCACTACCACATATTGACGGAATTCTCAGCCGTTTACCACCAGCACGTTACATAACCGGCTTAGACATGAAGTACTCTTTTTGGCAGATCCCTCTGGAACAAAACTCTCGGCAGTACACCGTGTTCACAGTTTCGAACAGGCCTTTATACCAATATAAAGTAATGCCTTTTGGTCTGTGCAATGCACCCCAGACACTTTGTAGATAAATGGACCTTGTGATCCCGGCTCACTTTCGTACAAGAGTTTTTGTTTACTTATCGGAAGACTTTGAGTCGCACATGCAGCTTCTTCAAGAAGCAGCTGTATGTCTAAGGAAAGCCAATTTGACAATAAACGTCGCTAAGTCTAACTTTTGCATGCGAGAAGTAAAATATTTAGGATTCATCATTGGATATAGTCAGCTTAAAACAGACAACGAGAAAATTATAGCTATCAACGAATTCCCCGTTCCCACTTCCGTCAAGCAACTGCGACGATTTTTAGGTTTAACAGGATGGTATAGACGCTTTGTGGACAATTATGCAACTGTTAGTTTCCCGTTAACTCAGTTGCTACGGAAAAATAGACAATTAGAATGGACCCAGGAGGCAGATAAAGCATTTGCTGAGTTGAAAGGAAAGCTAACATCAGCACCGATACTGCACACTCCCGATTTTTCTAGACCCTTCATACTACTGTGCGATGCAAGTATATGGAGTGGGATGTGTCTTGGCACAAGCCAATGCTAACGGCGACGAAATGCCGATTGCCTATATGTCCGAGAAACTGACAAAAGCGCAGCGCAATTACACAGTGACCGAACTAGAGTGCTTGGCAGTAGTCAAAGGGGTGAAGAAATTTAGAGCGTATATTGAAGGTCTAGAGTTTACAGTAGTCACTGATCATGCATCATTGAAGTGGCTAATGGAACAGAAAGATTTGACAGGTCGCGTGGGTCGATGGGCGGTCAAGTTACAGCCTTTTGCCAAGCAGATGAAAATTGAGCAGATGAAAATAAACGTAGTAGCTGACACTCTTTCCCGTCAACATGAACCAGCAGTACCTGAAATCAAAGACTTCGGTCCATTGATAGATTTGACCTCAGTTGAATTTAAATCAGCAGAATACACGGATCTGATAGAAAACATCCAACGGAATCAGTCTAAGCTACCAGATCTCAAGATTATGGATAATTTTTTTTATAAAAGAGTAGAGCAGGCCACTGGTGACGTTGTCCAAGATATGAATTCATGGAAATTATGGGTACCTTCAAACTTAAGACAAGGGACTTTATACGGATCACATGTCCCCCCAGACGCAGCTCATTGCGGCATTGGGAAAATGGTAGTAAATCTTAAAAGATTTTTCTTTTGACCAGGAATGGTTTCGCAAATTTGCCCAAACGTAGTGTTGAAACCTCCGATGGGAAAGCCGTTAACTTCAGATAGGCCCTTTCAAAAATTGTACATGGATTTATTAGGCCCGTATCCCAGATCAAAAAGTGGGAATATCGGCATACTAGTCATAGTAGATCATTATACTAAGTTCCATTTTTTACATCCGATCAAGAAGTTTACTTCGAGCCGGATTTGTGAATTTCTCGAAACTTTTGTATTTTATACCTTCGGTGTTCCTGAGACGATATTAACCGATAATGGCTCACAGTTCCGATCGGCCGAGTTCAAATCATTTCTGACCCGGTTCGGAACCAAGCATATTTGTACAGCTATCTATTCGCCCCAGGCTAACGCAAGCGAACGCCTAAATAGGTCAGTTCTCGCCGCAATACGCGCATACATCGGCACAGATCATTCCAATTGGGATAGACATCTGCCGGAGATAAGCGGAGCCCTTAGAGCCAATATCCATCAAAGTACTATATTTTCGCCTTATTTTATGACCTTCGGTCAGAATATGGTCCTTCACGGCAAAGACTACGAACTGCTGAGAAACTTGAATCTTTTAAAGGACAATACGGAAATACAACGTACCGACGCCTTGCAGTGTATTCGAAATAAAGCAAAGAATAATATATCTTTGGCTCATGAAATAAACGCTAAGGTTTATAATTTAAGGACTAGATCAGTAGAATTTAAAAATGGTGAAGAAGTCCTTGCTCGCAATTTCGCACAAAATAATGGCAGCAAGAAGTTTAACGCTAAATTAGCACCTCTCTTTATTAAAGCTAAAGTGAAAAAGAAAGTAGGACGTTCTTATTATGAACTGGTGAATGAATCAGGGAAAATTTTAGGAACCTACCACTTAAAGGACATTCAAGTAATAAAATAAAATAAAATATTAGTAGATATTAGTGATTTCAGTTAATAACCCCTGCTAATAAGATTTTTGGAGCATTAACTGTGGTGTAGTGTGTGGATTTCCAACAGGGCACGCATGCGAAGAGCGGTCATAAGATAGACATAGAAAAGCTTAAAAGCTTATCACCGAATATCATTGATCTGCGGTCACCTTGGATAAGTGACCGAAACATCACGCGATTCTTATCTATGTTTTTGCATATCGAGATAAGATTGCCGTTATGTAAAAGCTTTTTCTCTAGCATAGTTAGGGCTAGATTTGCATAGGAGAGCTTTGACATTATTTGACGAGCTTGAAAGCAATACGGCTGCAATCGTAAGCCAAGTTTAATAAATATTTAAATAGTGCTGAAAAATAAGTTAAACTAAATCCCAGACGAATTATCGGGATTCATTTAATAGTGTTTAGTCATTTTATGCCAGGTATGTAATAAATTCAGTGAAGTGCAGTTTTTTTTTTCATGAAATTATTATTATTAGTGCCACGTGCCAGTGCGGCTAGCACCAGATTATGTCATCGGCTAGTACCAGATTATGTAATCGGCTAGCACCCTATTATGCAACCGGCTAGTACCAGGTTATGCAACCGAAATGGATGGAAGCCGAAATGGATGAAATATTGGAATTAACTAGGGCAGAGATTCAACGCGGGATCGCAATCTTTTAATATATTTTTGGATTTGACGACAAGCCCCCCTTTTCGCTACACGGAGAGAAAACTCCAGCGAGTTATCGATAAATTTGTAACTATAAGAAGTGCAATTATGTGAATATTGGCCTGCTGAATTTTATTCAAAGCTCTCAAATCCCTTTTGTTAATTATAAAATTGTTCTGCGGAAGAAAGAATATTGTACCTTAATTCGAATTTTGCACACCCTTCAGTTTTTTTTAATAATTAATATCTTAATATCCGTTGTTATTTTATTATAAATATATAGATTTATCTAATATATAAAATTCTCGCGTCACAGTTTTCGTTGCCATACGCCTCCTTGACCGGCTTGACCGATTTTGATGAAATTTTTTGTGGTTATCCGGTATCTATGAGAATCGGCCAACATCTATTTTTCATCCTCCTAAATGTTAGGGGTAGTCCACCCCTAAATTTTTATTTTTATTTTTTAGACAACATTTTTAATTTCTCTTTTTTTATGATACAACATACAAAAATACATACAATCCTCAATTTTCACCCTTCTACGATCAACCGGGAATGATTGCCGGGAAAATCCATAAACAGCATTTTTCTATTTCCCATACAAACGTTTTTTAAACAAAATGGAGACTACAATAATAGTAGGCGCCGGTATGTGATTCATTGTTTGACAGCTACTCATTGTTCTCTGCTCAGTTAATTTTAAGTGACAAACCGATATTGTGTTCACTGAAAAATTGTGAAAAAAGTTGAAAAAAATTTTTATTTGAAATTTTATTACTTCTCAAATTTCGCGCGAAATTTTCTCAATTTGATTAATTACAATTTACGATGCCGAGGAGAAGACTTAGGTCGTCGTAGTCAATTAAATGTGCGAAGAGCTACCTCACGTGCTAGCCGCACTGATGACCAGAGACAGACAGAAGAAAATAGTCGTATTGCTATGTCAGAATTGCGTTCTTTAGTGAGTGACAATGTAGGAGATAAGCGTAGAATGCAACGAGTTCGTGTACATCAAACACAACAACAGCAAGCTAGACATAATGAAAATGAGCGAATCCGCAGACGCAGTGCTTCTGTGATTCTTGAACGAGCTGCATTCCACTATGATCCGGCAATTGATTATTATGCCGACAAAACCGTAACAATTGCGGAAATGAAAACACTTTGTAAATATTGTAAGGCGTTAAAGTACACTGGTGAATTTACTGGATTATGTTGTGCTAAAGGCAAAATAAAATTGCCACAAATGGTCCCACCACCAGCTCCTTTACGCTCTTTAGTTTCTGGGATTAAAAATGATTATTATTTATCTATTGCTATTCAATACAGTTCATATTAAATTATAATCAGTCAATGTGATTGTTGAGCGATCAGAGTTTTGACAGCGACCTAGCGAGAGAGCCTATCTGGTGGCTGCTTAGCCCAACATCCTCCCCCCTATTAAAGGGCGTGCCTTCAAAACAATTTTGGAAGGGCAGCAGACACATCTTTTAAGGGATATTCCACAGGTTGCGTAGTTTCATTAAGAAGATTAAGAACTCACAGGGCGAAAAAGGCACAGCAATTTCTTCCAAACCCTTGACCATGCATTGCTCCCCCTAATAGACCAATGCGGGAGTCGAGTTCTCCTAACGAGTGCAGGGGGTCCGGAACGTTGATTCTTCTCCTCTTCTCCTTCTGCATAGGACTATCCCGCGATAGTCCATTGCGTCCAGAAACCACCCATCCAAATAGTGTATTTTGGACAACTGGGAGGCAGTGACCTAATTGGATTTGGCCAACTGACAATAGGTTGAAGAAAAGGCTGGCTCCAATTAGCAGGTCCACACCTTGCGGTCTGTGGAAGTTGGGATCAGCCAGCGCTACGCCGTGAGGAATCTTCCATTTCGAAATATCAATTTTAAGGCTGGGCTGACCCTTCCGCAATATGAGACACTATAACCGCCTCTAGGTTCGCACAATATGTGGTTAGTCGAGACTTCACACACACATTAACGGAGGATCCATCCGTAGCAAACTCAGTGCCGCCGAGACCGGCGACCGCTACACAGCTTTTGGTGCGACGAAGCTGAAGTTGACTTGCCAGCCGCGATGAAATAAGGTGAACTTGTGAACCAGAGTCCAATAACACTCTGCAAGGCAGAAAGGCACCTGATCGACCACGGATGAGGATATTGGCGGTTGGCAGAAGCACTTCAGTAGGGCGATCCTGCGTCAAGATCGTGTTGATTGACTGGGAAGGTGGGGCAGCAACGGAAACACCAGCGGCGGAAACCAACCTCGTAGTGGTGGGGAATTGTTAGAGCTGGGCAGCTGCCCGCAATGGTGCAACAAAGCATGATGTCGGCGATTGCACTTTGGACATCGGGCAGCGTAACATCCGCGTGCAAAATGACCATCCTCCAAACATACAAAGCAGCGGGTCAGCCGTCGCACTTCGTCGTACCGTTGACTAAGTGGCAAGGCAAGGAAGCTGGGACATGTAGGAAGCGCGTGCGCCAAACCACCACACAGGGCGCATAGAGCTGGACGAGCGTTGATAATCATGCACGACGATCGGTTATTCGTAGATCTCCCTCGGCCAACTTGGTTAGCTGGTGGATACGCAGCCAAAGAAAAGTCGACGCATTCAAGAGTCCGGCACCTTTGCTCCAAGAATCGTGCCATGGACTCCCAAGACGGAAGGCTGTCGTTGTTTCCGGCCAGAGTGTCTTCCCACTTGGCTTTTGTGACAGGATCCAACTTCTGTAGGACAATCTGGATGAGCAAGCATCCTTGGATCTCGGCAGCTGATCCGGAACTCATGAGAGCACGCATATGCCCATTGAACCGATCCGACAGCTCCCGCAACGTAGCAACAGATCCGGGCTCGACCACACGAAGCTGCAGGATCTCGTTGATGTGAGACTGGAAAATTAATCGCCGATTACTAAACCGATTGCGCAAAAGGTCAAGAGCCACATCGTAGTTCGCGTCAGTAATTTCCAGCGCTCTCACCGTCTCCAAGGCTGACTCGCGCAGGCATGAAATGAGCCACCGGAGCTTTTCCATTTTTGTTAGGTGAGGATGGCTGTCAATCGTCGTCTTAAAAAAGGCAAAGAAATCCGGCCAGTCAACATAGCCGCCGCTAAATGTTGGCATCGGCAACGGTGGTAAGGATGGGGCTGGCTTGTATGGCATGGGTGAGACACCGGCACCGTCGAGAAGTGTGGAGTGGGCAGCGATTCTCATGGAGTGCTTGGCAACCTCCACCTGAATGTCCACCTGCACATCAGTCGCCAGCTGCGAGAATTTCCAATAAAGCTCACTCCCGATCTCGCTGAAGTTAAGCTCCTCCAACTCTTCTTGAAGCGCGGTGAACCGCTCACGCAAACGCTTCTCCACTGACTCCAGCGCCATAATGGTGCCATCCTCATTCCGCGCTGCAGCCTTCACCTTATGATGCAGCGCCTCCATCTCCTGGCACGTCACCTCTGCTCTTCTCCGCAGCATCCTTTCCCGGCTTGCGGCAGCAGATCCAGTAGTTCCACATCCAGACTCCATCCCGCAAATCTCCAGTGCGAGTGATGCAAATCGACAACCAAGAGATGTTTTTTTTTTTTTTTTCTTTATTTTTGTGTTTTTCGTACCGCAGTTTTTTCAGTTTCTCGGGAAATTAAACTGATTGAACTTCGGGCGCGATCACGTCGGGGTCACCAATGTTGAGCGATCAGAGTTTTGATAGCGACCGAATTAAAGACGAGATTCAATAGTTCATATTCAATTTATTAAGCTAATTCCGCACAATAAAACAAATAGCGGCCCGTCAATAACAACTCCCAAAATACAACAAGAAGAAGAACAGCTTTGGCGCAGAAGCTCTTCCAAAGCTCCCAAAAGCGCATGCGCTACAAAATGACAACAAAGTGCATGCGAATCTGGGAGACAAAAGAGAAGATTAAATGCCGCTGCAGATAAACAAATTATCAATATTCTAATTAGCCTATCTGGTGGCTGCTTAGCCCAACAGTGATTATAATTTAAAGCTATTTAGGTGTGTTTCTAACGAAAAAGGGTCAATTTTAAATTTTTTCCCGCTCCACAAAGTTCAAATCCAATCAAATTATTCGTCGCGTGCGCTTTGGGGGATCTAATGTCGCGCTTCGAAATTAAACAAAAGTGAATCGCGATCGCTAAAAAATTTCAGAGTCACAAATTGTAATTAGTACTGTATTTTAATTTATTTGGTCAGCTCCACGAAACTTTACTTTAGCTATCTTTAGTTCTTACTGTATCAGATAATATTTTTAAGTTTGAAAAATTTTAAATTTTATCACAAAAGAAGTTTCAAGAAAAAGTCACAAAAGAAGTTTTGTTAAGAAAAGAAGAAAAAAACAACAGCTGGCAGTGCGAAGCCTGCCGGGTCAGCTAGTGTACATATATATAAGTGATATGAAAATACAAGGAAAGAATTTAGATTGAATTAAATTAATAGTTAATCCCTAAATTAAATTTTAATAGTTTTGCGACGCAAACAGTAAAATTTAGTAAGGCATGAATTGAATAATTTTGGACTGATAATAATTTTAACTAATGAAATCGCAAATTTTCTAATTCCTAATTTAATTACTACCTTAGCTCCAAACGTAGTTTATTGAATTTAACCCAATATTTTTTTTTAATTCTCTTCTTTATATCTAAATATAAATGTATATATATATATATTAATATGAATTCTAATGAAATTATATAAATTAGCTGTTAAGGAGAAATTTTATAATGAAATAGAAATACCCGACAGGGAAAAATGAATCAAGTTCGCTCCAATTAAAATTTGAGTGTTAGGAACTCCATGAAGGCTTAAGGCCATTACAGATCCGCCACCGAAACTTCAAATAGCCATGCTGGAACCACAATAGGTATCACATAGGATTGTGATATGGGGCGAATCAAACGTCGTAGATCTCGCCAAGGTCGGGTGGGTTAAGAATAGGGTATAATGAACATCTAATACCCTACAAGTGATCAAAGTCATTCTCTCACTCTTTCTTCTGAGCCTGTTTGCCTTTTAGGCGATTTGTTTCCTTAGTTTCCTTTTGGATTTGAGTCAGTAGGACAATCATCCGGGTTTTCTTTATTAATTTGCATCTAGTTAGTGCACTTAAATTTATTTCGATGATGTGTTGTTTGGATTCGTGAAAAGAACCACTCCCATCCGTCGAGCTTAGTCTAAGATCACAAGAAGTGCACGCCCTTCACTCCCATCCATACGTCCCCAAGGTATATCCTCTGGACCTTGCAGTAGATCTTGCAATTTGGTTCTGTTTAACTACAGCCCGTACACCCCCACGTTAGAAGTTGGCTAACAACGTAGGGAGTTCGAACCACACCCACACATTACAATACACAACAAATATAAAAACGTTTTTGAGCCCGCAATGGGAGAGATAAAAGACTTCAAAGCCAGTGTGATTTTAAAATCGACAGCAACACCAAAGTTTTATAAAAGCCGCCAAATTCCTTTTGCACAAATAGAAAAATTTAAGGCAGAGGCAGACAGATTAGTCCAAGCAGGGATTTGGAAACCGGTGAAGTTTAGCAACTGGGCATCCCCAATTGTTCTCGTACCTAAGCCAGGTGGAGCAATTCGAATTTGTGGTGACTTAAAGCAAGCAGTCAACGCACAAATTGACATCGAGCAGTACCCGTTGCCCACAAAAGAGGCTCTATTTCACATCATCCGTCATGGCAAGCAGTTCAGCAAAATAGACCTTAAAGAGGCCTATCTACAAATGGAATTGGATGAAGCGTCCAAACAGATTATGGCCGTGAACACACCGCTGCAGCGGTCCAGCGCGCTGGACCTTTCTCAATATCAACGTCTTCCATATGGAATAGCCAGCGCTCTGGCGATGTTTCAAAGATACCTAGAACAACTCCTGAAAGGAATAGAAGGATGCGGAAACTATCTTGATGACATCATCATCTCAGCACCGACTAGGGCAGAACATTTGAAAAGACTCGATCAAGTTCTTGGTATCCTTCAGGACAACGGTATTAGATGCAAAATGGAGAAATGCTTTTTCCTCAAGGATGAAATTGAATATTTGGGAAGAAGAATATTCGCAAACGGTGTTCTTCCAGATACTTCAGGACTAGAAGCTGTGAAACAACTAAAGCCTCCTGAGAATTTGCAACAATTGGAAGCGTTTATGGGTAAAGTAAACTATTATTGCAATTTTATTCCAAATAATTCGCCGTTGGCAGCTCCCTTGAACCAACTTCGCAGAAAAAATGTAGCATACATATTTGGGCCGCAACAGCATCAAGCATTCACAGACTTGAAGTATCACATTATAAACGCAACTGAACTAGCTCATTTCGATGAAAAATTACCACTGATACTAGCCACTGATCCTTCATCCTTTGGTATCGGAGTAGTGCTTTCTCATCTTCAGAACGATGGAACCGAAAGACCAATAGTTTTCGCTTCAAAAACTTTAGATAATCACCAAGTAAAGTACAGCCAGATCGAAAAAGAAGGACTTTCCATAATATTCGGAGTGAAACGATTTCACCAATATCTATATGGAAGAAGATTTATTTTGATGACAGATCACAAGCCGCTGGTAACAATTTTTAATCCAGGCAAGCATCTTCCTCTGATGACATCAAACAGACTGCAACGCTGGGCCATCATTCTCATGGCCTACATCTTCGACATAAGGTACCGATGCTCTATCACGTCTTCCAGTAGGTATGGATCCAGATTTGACAAAGAAGAAGAAGCCTGCAATACTATACTGGAATGGACACCGCCTATTAATGCTGACACAATTCGCAAGCACCTAGGCACCCACGAAATTCTCAGACAAGTCATACATTTCGTTACAGCAGGATGGCCTGAAAAACTTCAACCGAGCCAGGAAGCTTTATTGCCATTTTTCAATCGAAGGTTTGCGATAACCACTAACCAACAACTTCTTTGCTTACACACAGATTCGAATCGTGTAATAATTTCATCTGAACTTCGCGGCCATATTCTGAAACTCCTGCATGAAGGGCATTGGGGCATCGTCCGCATGAAACAATTAGCCAGGCAACATGTTTGGTGGCCTACCATTGATCAAGATATAACAAATCTTGTAAACTCTTGCGTTAACTGCAAATGCAATAATTCAGCACCGCCGAAAGAGTACCACATTTGGCCTGCAGCAACATCAGCTTGGGAGCGTATTCACATTGATTTCGCTGGCCCCATATTTGACGCCATGTGGGTAATCTCCGTAGACGCCTTTCTCAATTTCCATTTGCTGTTCAAATGTCGTCTACAACAACAAGCAATACAGTTGCTGTACTATCATCCATTTTCGCAATTGAAAGATATTGTAGTATGCACATATATTGAATACCCACTGTACCGAAGATACTTAAAGGGTACACACTGTAACACTTTGTTGCAGTGTTTACATATTTCAAAATCCCGGTCATAACTCCTAAGTGGCCGAAATATGATCCGATCGCTATGGATTAGCCCACACACGGTAAATGCTAGCGTCGGCATAATTGCAACGAACGGACAGCATATGCATACCTCTCGCGCTTACACTTGAGAGCGCATAGCAATATACATAAGTATATAGATACGTAGCCGTCTCTCTGCCGCTGCCTGCGAGCAGCGCAGCTATGAGACTTAGCCTTAGTTAGACTTAAAGAATATTGTAAAAGAACAGAGACCATCCGGTCGTTGGAGCGGCACCATTGCTGCTCCAATAAATAAACTCCAAACACATTTCAATACAAAATAAAACCAAACATATTTCAATACAAAACAAAACCAAACTTATTTCATGGCGACCGTGACATGAGTCCTGGAGGACTTAGGAAGATATTCGGAACCAAGGCTAAAAGGAACCAAAGGATTGAAAATGCAAAAGGAAAAATACATCATACGAGAAAAACGTCTGAGTGAGTAGAGTGTGCACAATGGTACGTGGAGGTCTAAAGAAAAAAATCAACAAAAGAATAGCCCGCATAAAGTGGCTACTATTTGCTCAATCAACACCGCCCGCATGGACGACGGCGCAAAAGCTATACAACGAGCTTGAATTCTTAAGAGAAACCCTCCAAAACAAAGTACCACAGAGCACAACTCGCTCGGAAAATCAAATTAAAGTTATAAACCAAAAACTAATATCGACACAAAATATTTCCAAGCCTCTGCCAAAACGACCACAGGTCTGCCCGACCGACTGCCCCGGACCTCTCAACTCTGCAGCATGCAATTGCACATGCGTGAAGCCGAAGAATAAAGCGAAGACCAACCCAAAACAATAGCAGCAAATAGCAAGCGTGGGAGGCACGACCGCCACCTGCGCCCTCGAGGGAGCGTCAGCGCAGCCAAACCGGCGACGACCAGCTGACGTGGAAGGAAGGACCACCAAGCCTGGGAAAAAAATTTTTTTCATGCACTGCGCTGCATATTTTTTTTGATTGCACTGCGATGCATATTTTTTTTATATTCATAATATAATATTTTGTAAAATTGAGCGGAACCTTTTCTGCTCGATTAGACGTGTAGCCTGTAAAGCTACGCAAAAAACTAGGTAGGAAGCTGTTAACTTAAATGCGCAGTAATGCGATAAGTAAATTTCCAACAGAAGATCTTTATAATTTTAATGAAACACAATTAAAAGTATATGCAAAACCCACCAAAATGACGTTGGACATAAAAACAGTGGATTCCACTGCCAATGTCATCAACAAGGTAGAATCTACCAACGTTGATCTATATTGGGTACATGTACTTTTAGTAATCATTGTCGTTATTATGTGCGCCGCTGTTTTTTATAAGATTTACAAGCTGCATAATAATTGTCTGAAAAAAAGGTATATGAGCCGGGGAAATGACCTGGATAAAATATATGCAGCAAATAAATAAAAATAAGAAAAAATATATATAGCACAAACAACAGATTACACATAAATGTTAACACCTAAAAATCTAAGAAAATGAAATAAAAAAAAAAAAATAAAATAAAATAATAAATATAAAATATGTCAATATATTCCTCTCACAAAGTACGGCCAAACTAAAGGCATGGAATGGAACAAATTATACACAGAATTATCAAACATTAAAACTAATTTTGACAGATCATATAAGTCACTAACCCAGAATAGACCTATTCAAACGAACACTGTTAGGAAGCATGTTGAAATATTAGTAGAATGCTTTAATGAAGCACGAATGCTAATACATAAACACAGGGAAAGGTTAAATCAAGATCATTGGTCGCAGGTATCGAAACTTTTGATCCGACTACGATCTAATTTAATATTTGTTAAACAAAAGTACAGTTTAGAAATATCGATACCAACCGTTCTAAACACCCCAATAGCAGTTGACACTGCACCTGACTCAGAATCAACAGAAGCGAATGAATCAGAGTCAGAAGAGATTCCCAAAGTAAACCTCAAAATAGAGGATGAAGATTTGAATAATCTTACTATTCCAGCGGTATACACTGATCTGGACAATTCAACAGATTCAGATACCTCCAGTGTAATTGAAAACAAAATAATTAACTTTGTCACAATGGCACAATCAAATATTGATTTTGATGGTAAGGCTGAAAATTTAACAAGTTTTATTGATGCTTTGCAAGGCGAGTACGAAGAATTAGCTGTCTCCATAATAAAAACAAAGCTAAAAGGTGTCACCAGAAATCTAATCGGTAATGAAACAACAATTACTGAAGTGATTTCTAAACTAAGAGGCAACGTCAAGGGCGAAACTGTAGAAGTATTATCAGCGAAGCTGAAGAACCTACAGCAGCGCAATAAAACTGCTAACCAATATACACAAGAAATTGAGCAGATGACGAAAGCCTTAGAAGGTGCATATATAACGGATGGTTTACCTTTAGAGCTAGCCAGAAGTTATTCCAAGCAGCATGCAGTCAAAGCAATGACTAAAAATTGCACAATCGATAAGGTAAAACTTATCATGCAAGCTGGCACCTTTAGTACTATGAACGATGCTGTTTCCAAATTTGTCAATAGTTGCTCTGAAGCAACTGGACAGTCAAATACTGTCCTATATTTCAAGAATTATCCACAGCGCGGCTCAAATCGCGGACGTGGAAATTATAGAGGTAATTCTCGTGGTAACTACAATAACTACAACAACAATTACCAAAATAACAACAATATCTACAACAACCAAAATAACAGGGGAGGACGAGGCCAATATAGAGGAAACTATAGAGGCGGTGGAAACTCGTACCAAGGCCCCAATGGCAATAATCAAAGCAATGTCAGAATTGCACAAAATACTGACCAAAACACTTCGGGAAACTCCCAAAGCCCTTTAAATACTCAATAGTAAAAGAAGTCAGAGTTCACACCATTAATCTCAGTCAAAATATATTCGTTTCATTTTTCAATGTAGCTACTGGAAAAGAGCTTATCTTTTTAATAGATACAGGTGCAGACATTTCCATTTTAAAAGAAACTTCGGATACCTTCCAAAACATCCAAGATGATCACATCATAGACATAAAAGGCATAAGTCAAGAAATAACCAAATCCAAAGGTT
Organism: Drosophila ananassae; assembly: GCF_017639315.1. Taxonomy (NCBI): domain Eukaryota; kingdom Metazoa; phylum Arthropoda; class Insecta; order Diptera; family Drosophilidae; genus Drosophila; species Drosophila ananassae. The sequence continues at coordinate 69,575 of NW_025319059.1, forward strand.
TAGTTTATTTGGAAATACAGACAACTAAATACATAATTCCACACGATTTTCATATTCTAAATTCACATTTCCCAATTCCATGCGATGGAATAATAGGCATCGACTTTATAAAAAAATTCAACTGTCAATTAGACTTCAAGCCATCTGAAGATTGGCTTATAATTAGACCCAATAACTTAAAATTTCCAATTAATGTACCACCAAAGTACATTAATGGTGGGAGTTCCTACAAACATTTGAATTCGAAATTGAATACAGGGAGGAAAACGTATGGCACACGTTGACTTTTTATCTAGGTGTCAAAAAAATAAGTCAATACCAAATAAAGTAGAAGAAAAACGAATTGACTTAATAGAAATATCGGAGAACTGGATACTGGTGGAACAACAAAAGGATCCAGAAATATCAGAAATCTTAACTAAGTTGAAGAATGACGATTTACCATTAGCACTAGTTGCCACTTATGAAATTAGGTCAAATGTTTTGTATAGAAAGATTCAAAGGAATTCAAGAACTCGTTGTTTACCTGTAGTTCCTCGTACTTTTCGCTGGTCAGTTATAAATCAGGTGCATGAGTCTATCATGCATTTAGGTTGGGAGAAAACACTTGATAAAGTGTATGATCATTACTGGTTTTCAGGTATGGCAAAATATGTTCGAAGATTCGTGGAAAACTGCATTACATGCAGAGTGTCTAAGGGTACGTCAGGAAAACCTCAAATGGAATTACACCCAATTCCAAAAATAAGCATTCCTTGGCACACTGTTCACATAGATATATCGGGAAAATTGAGCGGAAAAAGCGATCGTAAGGAATATATTATTGTACAAATCGACGCTTTTACAAAATACGTTTATCTATACCATTCCTTTTCCTTGGATGCTAATACTTGTATAAACGCAATGAAATCTTCGATTGCCATTTTTGGCGTACCAACACGTTTAATTGCCGATCAGGGGCGCAGTTTCACGGGCACAAAGTTTGCGCAATTTTGTTCTAGCCAAAAAATAAAACTACATTTAATTGGAACGGGCGCAAGTCGAGCCAACGGTCAAGTTGAAAGGGTCATGAGTACACTGAAGAATCTTTTGACGGCTGTTGAGACAAGCTCTAGATCGTGGCAGGACGCACTAGGGGATGTACAGTTAGCTCTTAACTGTACAGTTAATCGTAGCACTAAGTGTAGTCCTTTAGAACTTTTGATTGGTAAAGTTGGGCGACCACTAGGGTTGATACCTATTTGTGATACGGAAGATGAAATTGACAAGATTAAATCAAGGGATTTGGCCACTAAGAACATGGAGGACGCCGCTAAATATGAGAAGATAAAATTCGATAAAAATAAGGCTAAAGTAATAAGGTTCTGTGTGGGGGACTTTGTGCTGCTTAAAAACAGCGAGAGACAGCAAACTAAATTAGATCCTAAGTTCAGAGGACCCTTTTTGGTGGTCGAGGTATTGGACGGAGACCGATACGTTTTAAAGTCTACACAGAACAATAGGCGTTACAAGTATCCACACGAAAGTTTGCGAAAGTTACCGGCAGTGCAAATTCCAGAAGAGCTTGATGTAAATTACAAAGAACAATATCAGTTGGAAAAGTCTGTTGAAAAAGAAAGTGTTCGTGAAGCTATGTGATTGGCGATGGACGAGAGTTGCTTTAGAAATGTGTTTGATGAATTCGTGAAGCCATGTGATTGGTGATGGACGAGAGTTGCATTAGAAATATGTTTGATGAATTCGTGAAGCCATGTGATTGGTGATGGACGAGAGTTGCATTAGAAATATGTTTGATGAATTCGTGAAGCCAACTGTTGGGCGATGGACGAGTAATGAGATTGATGAATTCGTGAAGCCAACTGTTGGGCGATGGACGAGTAATGAGATTGATGAATTCGTGAAGCCAACTGTTGGGCGATGGACGAGTAATGAGATTGATGAATTCGTGAAGCCAACTGTTGGGCGATGGACGAGTAATGAGATTAATGAGTTTGTGGACAATTTAATTTGTTAGAAAATGTGTGAAGCCAATGTGTTTGGTGAAGAATTTAAAAATCGGCTTGTAAAAGTTTAGTTATGTATTTTGGATTACGAAGTAACTATTTTAACTGATTAATGTATAATTTGAAAATGATTTATTGATTCTTTGTATGGAAATGGTTTATTAGAGAACATAAGAGATATGTTAAAAATAGAAGTTCAGTTATGTTAATGAACATTATATGAAGTTAAGATTATGTGATTAAGTTCTTTGAAAGCATTTAATAAAATTATAAAGTGGAATGAAATTCAGATGTTGATTATAGACACGAGGACGTGTATATGTCAGGATGGCCGTGTCGGAGAGGAGGTAATTAAGTCTCTTGTTAGACATTAGACTTTAAGGTGTGACCATTGGTCGTGCGGGAATATATCAGTCCTGGTATGATGAGGACTTAGTTTGCGAACTAAGGCCGTGTGTGGCTTCGTTGTGTTGCTAGATCTGGTCCTGCTATTCCTTTTCATCTCTGCTTGGTATCGAGCTAGACGTGTGGACTTCACTGCTAACATAATTTGACAAAAGATGAGCAACAAAGGCAACGAGGACTCGCTGCATCAGCCAGAACATGGTATGGAACACCACCAGGGGAACGAACAAAGAAATCCCGAGACCCCGCGAGGAGAAGGCTTAACTTCTCCGACATCAGAAGTGGGATACGGCCCTAACCAAACTACTTCTAGAGACGTATTCGCTCTGTTAGAACAACAAAATCGGAACTTTCTGGAACTGGTTAAGAGGCTACAGATGCCGGCGAGTGAGTTGCAACCGACTAGCGAGATTTGCCTGCCGAAATATAATCCGGACGTTGCTGGTGTGGATGCCACGCAGTGGTGCGCTACGGTCGACATCATCTTACGAGAAAAACCATTAAGTGACAGCGCTCTTATATTAGCGTTAAGTAAAGCTTTGGAAGGCACAGCGGCGCAATGGTTATCCCAAATATGTTACCCGGGAATAACTTGGCAACAGTTTCGGCAATTGTTTGAGCAGCGATACGAGACTTCAGAGACGCCGGCCGCCGTCATTTTAAACCTTCTTAATAGCCGTCCAAGCAATGGCGAAAGCCTGCCTGTTTTTGCAAGTCGCTGTGTGACGTCACTGTGCACAAAACTTCGCAATTTGAGTTCAGAACAAATTTCCATCGCGTTGGTTCTTGGGCACATGGCTAATTTCGACCGGCGTTTGCAGCGAATGATACACACAACGCATGTTAGCAATCGACGAGAACTGCAAGCGGAGTTGCAAGTATTCTCAGCCCTAAGAGAGCGCCCGAATGCAACGAACTGGGAACCAGAGACGAAGCGAGCTAAAACTGCGGAAATCAAATGTTACCAGTGTGGAAAATTAGGTCATAAAAAGCAAGACTGTATATCCGGGTCCCAGGTTTCGACAACTGGAAAGGAGTGGCGGTCAGCGCAGCCCTGTCATGGAAGGACTAACGTAACGTGCTACAGATGTCAGGAGCCGGGACACATAGCCACTAATTGTCAAAAAAAGTGCAGAACGCTGGATTGGGAGTCAGGACAGAAAAAAGAGTGGAGCTATGCGCTATAGTGGAGCCTCAATCGAGTATGCTGGTCAATGGTGAGAGATTTCCAATTACATTTGATTCGGGAGCTGAGTGCTCATTAATTAAGAAAAGCGTTTCTAATAAGTAAGCTGGTAAGAGAATTCATAACGTTAATTCTTTAAAGGGGATAGGTAATGCCAATACCTATAGTACCTCACAAGTTGAATCAAACATCATGATCAGACGAATGTATGAAAAATAATATTGTAATCGGCGGAGAAATATTGTCTCAAGGGTTTACAGTAGAAGTCTCCTATGATAATTTTAAAATTGTTCAATCTAAAGTTGTAGACATTTGTGACACCACTCAACCCACTAATTTTGTTAATATTGAAACGAAAATGGTCGAAAATGAAAAAGAAATTTTAATATCATTGCTAAACCAACATTCCTATCTTTTATTAAAGGCACTCGGCAGTCTTGCTCATTCGTTTGTAATTGTTTATATGGATGACATATTAATTGTTTCAGAAACGAAGGAAGAAGCGTATGAACGTTTGAAACTTGTATTAGACGTTTTAGTGAAGGCAGGATTAACTTTTAACATTTCAAATTGCATTTTTTTTGAGAACTTCAGTGCGCTACCTGGGCTATGAGATACAAGCGGGAGAGATACGTCCAAATTCTAACAAAATAGAATCACTAGTGGCGTTGCCTCCACCAAAGTCAGTTACTTCTTTAAGTCAGTTTATTGGGCTAGCGTCTTATCAAAATGAAGTCAAGTTGTCACCTAGGATTTATCGTTGGTGGGAGTTCCTACAAACATTTGAATTCGAAATTGAATACAAGGAAGGTAAACGTATGGCACACGTTGACTTTTTATCTAGGAACCCGGTGTGTAAAAAAAAAAAAAAAAAAAAAAAACAAAACAAAAATTCAATTACATCTAATTGGAACGGGCGCAAGTCGAGCCAACGGTCAAGTTGAAAGGGTCATGAGTACACTAAAGAATTTTTTGACGGCTGTTGAGACAAGCTCTAGATCGTGGCAGGATGCATTAGGGGATGTACAGTTAGCTCTTAACTGTACAGTTAATCGTAGCACTAAGTGTAGTCCTTTAGAACTTTTAATTGGTAAAGTTGGGCGATCACTAGGGTTGATACCTATTAGTGATACCGAAGATTAAATTGACAAGATTAAATCAAGGGAGTTGGCCACTAAGAACATGGAGGACGCCGCTAGATATGAGAAGATAAAATTTGATAAAAATAAGGCTAAAGTAACAAGGTTCTGTGTTGGGGACTTTGTGCTGCTTAAAAACAGCGAGAGACAGCAAACTAAATTAGATCCTAAGTTCAGAGGACCCTTTTTGGTGGTCGAGGTATTGGACGGAGACCGATACGTTTTAAAGTCTACACTGAACAATAGGCGTTACAAGTATCCACACGAAAGTTTGCGAAAGTTGCCGGTAGTGCAAATTCCAGAAGAGCTTGATGTAAAATTACAAAGAACAATATCAGTTGGAAAAGTCTGATGAAAAAGAAAGTATTCGTGAAGCCATGTGATTGGTGATGGACGAGAGTTGCTTTAGAAATATGTTTGATGAATTCGTGAAGCCATGTGATTGGTGATGAACGAGAGTTGCTTTAGAAATATGTTTGATGAATTCGTGAAGCCATGTGATTGGTGATGGACGAGAGTTGCATTAGAAATATGTTTGATGAATTCGTGAAGCCAAGTGTTGGGCGATGGACGAAAGATTTGTTTGATGAATTCGTGAAGCCAAGTGTTGGGCGATGGACGAGAGATTTGTTTGATGAATTCGTGAAGCCAACTGTTGGGCGATGGACGAGAAATGAGATTGATGAATTCGTGAAGCCAACTGTTGGGCGATGGACGAGTAATGAGATTAATGAATTTTTGAAGCTGTGTTCGTGGGCGATGGACAATTTAAATTGTTTGAAAATGTGTGAAGCCAATGTGTTTGGCGAAGAATTTAAAAATCGGCTTTTAAAAGTTTAGTTATGTATTTTGGATTACGAAGTAACTATTTTAACTGATTAATGTATAGCTTGAAAACGATTTATTGATCTTTTGTATGGAAATGGTTTATGAGAGATCATTAGAGATATGTTAAAAATAGAAGTTTAGTTATGTTGATGAACATTATATGAAGTTAAGATTATGTGATTCAGTTCTTTGAAAGCATTTAATGAAATTATAAAGTGGAATGAAATTCAGATGTTGATTATAGACACGAGGACGTGTATATGTCAGGATGGCCGTGTCGGAGAGGAGGTAATTAAGTCTCTTGTTAGACATTAGACTTTAAGGTGTGACCATTGGTCGTGCGGGAATATATCAGTCCTGGTATGATGAGGACTTAGTTTGCGAACTAAGGCCGTGTGTGGCTTCGTTGTGTTGCTAGATCTGGTCCTGCTATTCCTTTTCATCTCTGCTTGGTATCGAGCTAGACGTGTGGACTTCACTGCTAACATAATTTGACAAAAGATGAGCAACAAAGGCAACGAGGACTCGCTGCATCAGCCAGAACATGGTATGGAACACCACCAGGGGAACGAGCAAAGAAATCCCGAGACCCCGCGAGGAGAAGGCTTAACTTCTCCGACATATTCATAATATAATATTTTGTAAAATTGAGCGGAACCTTTTCTGCTCGATTAGACGTGTAGCCTGTAAAGCTACGCAAAAAACGGTAGGCTACGGTAGGAAGCTGTTAACTTAAATGCGCAGTAATGCGATAAGTAAATTTCCAACAGAAGATCTTTATAATTTTAATGAAACACAATTAAAAGTATATGCAAAACCCACCAAAATGACGTTGGACATAAAAACAGTGGATTCCACTGCCAATGTCATCAACAAGGTAGAATCTACCAACGTTGATCTATATTGGGTACATGTACTTTTAGTAATCATTGTCGTTATTATGTGCGCCGCTGTTTTTTATAAGATTTACAAGCTGCATAATAATTGTCTGAAAAAAAGGTATATGAGCCGGGGAAATGACCTGGATAAAATATATGCAGCAAATAAATAAAAATAAGAAAAAATATATATAGCACAAACAACAGATTACACATAAATGTTAACACCTAAAAATCTAAGAAAATGAAATAAAAAAAAAAAAATAAAATAAAATAATAAATATAAAATATGTCAATATATTCCTCTCACAAAGTACGGCCAAACTAAAGGCATGGAATGGAACAAATTATACACAGAATTATCAAACATTAAAACTAATTTTGACAGATCATATAAGTCACTAACCCAGAATAGACCTATTCAAACGAACACTGTTAGGAAGCATGTTGAAATATTAGTAGAATGCTTTAATGAAGCACGAATGCTAATACATAAACACAGGGAAAGGTTAAATCAAGATCATTGGTCGCAGGTATCGAAACTTTTGATCCGACTACGATCTAATTTAATATTTGTTAAACAAAAGTACAGTTTAGAAATATCGATACCAACCGTTCTAAACACCCCAATAGCAGTTGACACTGCACCTGACTCAGAATCAACAGAAGCGAATGAATCAGAGTCAGAAGAGATTCCCAAAGTAAACCTCAAAATAGAGGATGAAGATTTGAATAATCTTACTATTCCAGCGGTATACACTGATCTGGACAATTCAGCAGATTCAGATACCTCTAGTGTAATAGAAAACAAAATAATTAACTTTGTAACAATGGCACAATCAAATATTGATTTTATTAATACAGCATCCAAGCTTATACCAGTTTTTGATGGTAAGGCTGAAAATTTAACGAGTTTCATTGATGCTTTACAAATAATAGAATCGATAAAAGGCGAGCACGAAGAATTAGCTGTCTCCATAATAAAAACAAAGCTAAAAGGTGTCGCCAGAAATCTAATCGGTAATGAGACAACAATTACTGAAGTGATTTCTAAACTAAGAGGCAACGTCAAGGGCGAAACTGTAGAAGTATTATCAACGAAGCTGATGAACCTACAGCAGCGCAATAAAACTGCTAACCAATATACCCAAGAAATTGAGCAGATGACGAAAGCATTAGAAGGTGCATTTATAACGGATGGTTTACCTTTAGAGCTAGCCAGAAGTTATTCCACGCAGCATGCGGTCAAAGCAATGACTAAAAATTGCACAATCGATAAGGTGAAACTTATCATGCAAGCTGGCACCTTTAGTACTATGAACGATGCTGTTTCCAAATTTGTCAATAGTTGCACCGAAGCAACTGGACAGTCAAATACTGTCCTATATTTCAAGAATTATCCACAGCGCGGCTCATATCGCGGACGTGGAAATTATAGAGGTAATTCTCGTGGTAATTACAATAACTACAACAACAATTACCAAAATAACAACAATAACTACAACAACCAAAACAACAGGGGAGGACGAGGCCAATATAGAGGAAACTATAGAGGCGGTGGAAACTCGTACCAAGGCCCCAATGGCAATAATCAAAGCAATGTCAGAATTGCACAAAATACTGACCAAAACACTTCGGGAAACTCCCAAAGCCCTTTAAATACTCAATAGTAAAAGAAGTCAGAGTTCACACCATTAATCTCAGTCAAAATATATTCGTTTCATTTTTCAATGTAGCTACTGGAAAAGAGCTTATCTTTTTAATAGATACAGGTGCAGACATTTCCATTTTAAAAGAAACTTCGGATACCTTCCAAAACATCCAAGATGATCACATCATAGACATAAAAGGCATAAGTCAAGAAATAACCAAATCCAAAGGTTTAGTTTCTTTGGAAATACAGACAACTAAATACATAATTCCACACGATTTTCATATTCTAAATTCACATTTCCCAATTCCATGCGATGGAATAATAGGCATCGACTTTATAAAAAAATTCAACTGTCAATTAGACTTCAAGCCATCTGAAGATTGGCTTATAATTAGACCCAATAACTTAAAATTTCCAATTAATGTACCAATAACTCATAGTTCTGGCAATAATTCAATACTTCTGCCAGCAAGATCCCAAGTTATTCGGAAAATTGAGCTTAACTTAAAAGAAGACAGTGTATTTATTCCAAATCAGGAAATTCAGCATGGCATTTATATTGCAAATACCATAGCAACATCTAATAATGCCTTCATAAGACTACTAAACACAACAAATACCAACCAAGTAGTCAGTACTGATAATCTAAAATATGAATCACTTTCGAACTACGACGTAGTCAAAACAAATACAGAAAATAGGGAAAAATGTGTATTATCTCAACTTTCAAAAAAATTCCCCCCACAGTTTAAGTCACAGCTTTCCAGTTTATGCACCCAATATAGCGACGTATTCGGATTGGAAACCGAACCAATAACCACAAACAATTTCTATAAACAAAAACTGAGATTAAAAGATGATGAGCCAGTGTACATAAAGAATTATCGAAGCCCTCATAGTCAGGTAAATGAAATACAAAAACAAGTAGGAAAGTTGATCTCCGAAGGGATTGTCGAACCATCCGTATCTGAATATAATAGCCCCTTGTTACTTGTTCCCAAGAAACCATACCCCGGGTCAGAAGAAAAGAAATGGCGGTTAGTGATTGACTATCGCCAGATCAATAAAAAATTACTATCTGATAAATTCCCACTACCTAGAATTGATGATATCCTAGACCAACTAGGTCGGGCAAAATATTTTTCATGCCTTGACTTAATGTCAGGATTCCATCAAATTGAACTAGAAAAAAGCTCAAGGGATATAACGTCTTTTTCAACGAGCAATGGCTCATATCGTTTCACGCGATTACCTTTTGGATTAAAAATAGCTCCTAACTCATTTCAGAGAATGATGACTATCGCATTTTCTGGACTAGAACCTTCTCAAGCATTCCTTTATATGGATGACTTAATAGTGATCGGTTGTTCCGAAAAACATATGCTTAAGAACTTGACAGATGTTTTTGAGAAATGTAGGAAATACAACCTGAAATTACATCCAGAAAAATGTTCATTCTTCATGCATGAGGTGACCTTTTTAGGCCACAAATGCACTGATAAAGGAATACTTCCTGACGATAAGAAATATGATGTCATTATGAACTACCCAGTGCCGCACGACGCGGACAGCGCTAGACGTTTTGTAGCATTTTGTAACTATTATAGACGCTTTATAAAAAACTTCGCCGACTATTCAAGGCACATAACAAGATTATGTAAAAAGAATGTCCCTTTTCAGTGGACGGATGATTGTCAAAACGCATTCCAATATTTAAAAACCAAACTTATGGAACCTACTTTGCTACAGTACCCAGATTTTACTAAAGAATTCTGTATAATCACAGATGCAAGTAAGCAAGCGTGTGGAGCGGTTTTAACTCAAAACCACAATGGTCTCCAACTTCCTATTGCATACGCATCAAGAGCTTTTACAAGTGGAGAAAGTAACAAGTGTACCACTGAGCAGGAACTAGCTGCAATTCATTGGGCAATATTACACTTTCGACCATATATTTATGGAAAACACTTTTTAATTAGAACGGACCACAGACCTCTGGTTTATTTATTCTCAATGATCAACCCAAGTTCCAAACTGACGCGTATGAGGCTCGAATTAGAAGAATATGAATTTACAGTTGAGTATTTAAAGGGAAAAGATAATCATGTAGCTGATGCGTTATCAAGAATAACCATTAAAGAGCTGCAGAATATTACCGGACATATAATGAAAGTCACTACTAGATATCAAAGTAGACAAAAATTCCGCGCGGAAAATAAAGAAATAGAATTGCCTAAGCAACCTATTGAAAAAGCTTCTAAGCCCAACGTATATGAAGTCATCAAAAATGACGAAGTACGTAAAGTAGTGACCTTGCAGATTAGAAATATGCTATGTTTGTTTAAGCATGGTAGAAAAATAATCGCAAGATATGATGTTAGCGATTTATGTACTAATGGGATTATAGACTTAGGTCAATTTTTCCAAAGGCTTGAAACGCAAGCCGGTATAAATAAAATCAGCCAACTAAAACTGGCACCGTGGGAAAATATCTTTGATCAAATATCAATTGATACTTTCAAATATATGGGCAATAAAATATTAAAATCATTAAGAGTAGCGCTACTCAACCCGGTGACCCAAATAAATAGTATAAAAGAAAAAGAAGCAATATTGTCTACATTTCATGATGATCCAATTCAAGGAGGTCATACTGGCATATCAAAAACTTTGGCCAAAGTAAAAAGACACTATTACTGGAAATCTATGTCTAAAGATATATCTGAGTACGTAAGAAAATGTCAAAAATGTCAGAAAGCGAAAACTATATCGCATACTAAGACCCCATTAACAATAACTGATACACCTATGAATGTTTTCGACAGAGTGATAGTGGACACTATTGGTCCATTACCAAAATCGGAAAATGGCAATGAATATGTAGTCACGTTAATTTGTGACTTAACCAAATATCTAGTTGCCATACCAGTTGCAAATAAAAACGCAAATACTGTCGCTAAAGCAATTTTTGAATCATTTATTCTGAAGTACGGTCCAATGAAGACGTTCATTACGGACATGGGAACAGAATACAAGAATTCAATTATAAATGACTTGTGCAAATATTTAAACATCAAAAACATAACATCTACCGCCCATCACCACCAGACAGTTGGAACAATCGAAAGAAGTCATAGAACTTTTAATGAATACATACGATCTTATATATCGGTTGATAAAACCGACTGGGATGTATGGCTTCAATATTTCGTCTTTTGTTTCAACACGACCCCCTCAATGGCACATAATTATTGTCCATATGAATTAGTATTTGGTAAAACAAATAATTTGCCAAAAGAGTTTAATAGTATAGATAATATAGAAACAATATATAACGTAGATGACTATGCTAAAGAAAGTAAATATAGACTCGAAGTAGCATATAAAAGAGCTAGAATAATGTTAGAAGAAAATAAGTATAAAAATAAAAAACTTTACGATCAGAAAGTAAAAGATATAGATATATCAGTAGGAGATAAGGTTTTACTAAGAAATGAAACAGGTCATAAGTTAGATCCTAAATATATCGGTCCTTATAAAGTAACGGAAATAGGAGACAGAGATAATATTATAATATCAAATAATAAAAATAAAAAGCAAACAGTTCATAAGGATAGATTAAAAATGTTTATTTCATAATTGTGTTTAGTATGGCCATGCATAAATACAAAAATATTTTTTTCGTCATTTCATTTTCTTTTTATGCTAATATAAAAAACTGGAAAAAAAAATAATAAAAAAAAAAATTTCACTAAAAATTATTACTATTAAAATTATTATTATTATTATAATTATTATTATCAAAATAACTTCATGTTATTACGTTATTTTTCAAAAGGAGGGAGGTGTAGTGTATGCATATCGTTATAGGCAATGATCACTGTACCGTAAATATTAACTAATAAGTTGTGACACTTTGTTGCAATAAATACGGAAACACTTGACTTCAGTGTAACATGATCCGCCACTTCAGCGCATAGGGCTCAAACGGTTTGTCAGCGTTCTTATGCTGTCCAGCCGTTGCCACACACGAACATACATATGCATACATGACTCCACTCATATGCTAGCTATTAAATATAAGTAATATATTGCTGACGCTCAGCCGCTGCCCTCTGCAGCAGCGCAGTCTTGTATCGTAAGTTTTAGAATAAGTAAAAATTGTAATGGAAAACAATTCGAAAAAGAACCAGAGTAGCGACACGACATGTCGCTCTCTAGAAGAAACTAAATAAAATAAAACCACCAACTTATCCGAAATACGATCAACTTTAAATCTGGAAGTCTGGGACTTTACATGGCGACCGTGACATGGAGGAAGGACACTAAAGGACGATTCAGGAAATATTGACCAATGGAGTGAAAGGAAAAGGCAGCTACAAGGAAATCTGGAATTGACCAATGGAGTGAAAGGAAAAGGCAGCTACAAGGAAATCTGACACACACGGAAAAATGGAATATTTTGGAATGCTACGGCATGGAAAATCTGAGTGAGTAGAGTGCGGAAATGGGACGTGGAGGTAGGAAGAACAAAATAAATAAAAGAATAGCACACATTAAGTGGCTATTATATAAAAATAATCCACCTCCATGGGCTACAGCAGTAAAATTAACTGCTGAGCTCGACTTCTTAAAGGAAAGTCTTCAAAAAAAAGAAAAAACCCAACCGCAACTCACTCAGAGGAGATAAAAACGATAAACACTAAAACTAAACCACCATCTCCCAAGCAATTGCCAAGGAACTATGAGGAGTGCCCGAAAGACTGCCCTGGACCACTGGAAGCCCCAGCATGCAAGTTCACTTGCATAAAGCAGAGATAGGAGAGGACGTATATTGACCTGTGCAGCCAGCACCGGCCCCGTTTAGCGCGCCAAGCTAGACCCCGGAGAAGGAAACCGACAGCGCTACAAAGAGCGCACAACAAATAAAAAACAATTTTTTTTTGATGCACTGCGTTGCATTATTAATGTACTGCGTTACATTATAACTTTAAACGATTTTATGTAAAATTGAGCGGAACCCTTTCCGCCCAATAGCAGTATAGCCCGTAAAGCTATGCGAAAAACCAGGAAGAAAACTGTAAAACACAATTTTTTTTTATTATGCATTACTAATATGAAAAAAAAAACATATAAGGAAAGATAAACCAAAAAATATATATATGTATAGACTAAATGCAAAGTAATGCAATAAGCAAGTATTCAGGGGAAATAGGTAGTTATAATTATTTACCAAGAACAATTGTATTAAAAATGGCAATAGTTGACGTAAAGTCGGTGGACTCCACCGCAAACGTTATTAATAAAGTACAGCCAAATAATATTAATTTAGAGTTAACACACACATTGTTAATAATAATTGTGGTCATAATGTGCGCAAATTGTTTTTATAAATTGTACAAATTGCACAATAAATGCCTTAAGAAAAAATATATGAGCCAGGCAAATGATCTAGACAAAATTTAAAGAGAAAAATAAATAAAATAAAACAAATATAAATAAAATGAGCTCATATAATATTAATAATAATGGAATGATAGTAATAAGACAAAAATAATAATCTTATAAAATTTTATACATTCTGTACACACTTAGAATAAAGAAAAAAGAAAAAGGAAGAAAATGAAAATAAATAAAGACGAATAAAAAAAAATTTTATATATATATATTTACAAAATATAACTATACTAAGCACTATTAAAAATACACAAGAAATGACTACAATAGAAGCCATTAGACAGGTTTATGAAAGGGATGCCTACTTCAATGAACATGTTCAACAGATAGTCCCAACGACTCCAATAAGCATCAACCAATTAGAATACCTTCTAATTGAAACCTTTCACTTAGAAAATTCTCCATTGATACATTGCTCAAAAACACAAAAAGCAATTGTACTAAGCACCATCCCCGGTATTTATGTAAAATCACTAATAGAAGAAAACGATATTTTAGGCAGAACACTTATTATGGCTGTGGCCCGAAGATAACTCGCCATATGCAAACATGCAATGGAATGAGATATATATTGAATTGAACAAAATAAAAATCGATTTTGACAAATCGTATAAATCACTCAATCAAAACAGGCCAATTCAAAAGAACACAGTTAATAAACATGTGGAAATTCTAGTTAAATGCTTTAATGAAGCACGAATACTAATACATGGCCAGAAAGAAAAATTAAATCAAGATCATTGGACGCAAGTATCAAAATTTTTGATCAGACTACGATCTAATTTAATAACAATTAAGCGAAAATTCAATTTTAATATATCAGTACCGACTATAATTAACACTTCTCTAACAGTGGAAACTGGTGAAGAGCCTGAATCAACAGAAGAAACTGATATTGACGTGAAAATAGAAGAGCAAGATTTACATAATCTTACCGTCCCAGCTGTACTAATACCAGATCTAGATAGTTCTACAGATTCTGATGATAGTTCAAGCATAAGCAACGACAATAAAATGGCACAATCAAATATAGAATTTATTAATACAGCATCCAAGCTTGTACCAGCTTTCGATGGTAAAGCTGAAAACTTAACGTTTTATCGATGCATTAGAAATAATAGATTCCATAAAAGGCGAGCACGAACAATTAGCGATTTCTATAATAAAAACAAAGCTAAAAGGTGTAGCCAGAAATCTAATCGGAAATGAATCAACAATTTCTGAGGTGATTTCCAAATTGAGAGGCAATGTCAAAGGCGAAACTGTGGAAGTACTGTCAGCAAAACTGATGAACCTACAGCAACGCAACAAAACTGCTAACCAATACACACAAGAGGTTGAGCATATGACAAAAGCGCTAGAAGGTGCGTACATAGCAGACGGACTATCTCTAGAGTTAGCCAGAAGCTATTCTACCAAGCATGCAGTGAAAGCAATGACTAAAAATTGCACAATCGATAAGGTAAAACTTATTATGCAAGCTGGTAGCTTCAACACCATGAATGATGCTGTGTCTAAATTTGTAAATTGTTGCACAGAAGCCACGGGACAATCAAACACTGTACTATATTACAGGAACTATCCAAATCGCGGCTCAAATCGCGGACGTGGACATTATAGAGGCAACTTTCGTGGTAATTATAACAACAATAACTACCATAATAACAACGGAAGCTACTATAATAACAATGGAGGACGCGGTCAATATAGAGGAAACTATAGAGGCCGTGGTAACTCGAGCCGAGGCAACTACAATAACAATAATAACCAACAAAATAATGTCAGAGTTGCCCAAAATATATCGGGAAACTCCCAAAACCCTTTAAATGTTCAGCAGTAAAAGACGCAAAAGTTCACACTATTAATCTCAGTCAAAATATTTTCGTTTCATTTATTCATGTAACTACTGGGAAAAAACTTGTATTTCTAATAGACACAGGTGCAGATATATCCATTTTAAAAGAAACTTCAGATACCTTTCACGACATCCAAGATAATTATATTATAGACATAAAAGGAATAAGTCAAGAAATAACAAAATCCAAAGGTCTGGTTTCTATTGAAATTCAGACGACTAAGTATATAATTCCACACGATTTTCATATCGTGACTTTTCAATTCCCTATTCCATGTGATGGAATATTAGGAATCGATTTTATAAGAAAATACAACTGTCAGTTAGACTTCAAGCCATCTGAAGACTGGCTTATAATTAGACCCAATAACTTAAAATTCCCAATTAACGTACCAATAGTTCACAGTTCTGGCAATTCAATACTTCTGCCAGCAAGATCCCAAGTTGTTCGAAAAATACAACTAAATTCAAAAGAAGACAGTGTATTAATTCCAAATCAGGAAATTCAGCATGGTATTTACATTGCAAATACCATAGCAACATCAAATAACGCTTTCATAAGGCTGCTTAATACAACAAATTGTGACCAAGTGGTCAGCACAGATAATCTAAAATATGAATCACTTTCGAACTACGATGTAGTCAATACAAATTCAGACAATAGGAAAAAATCAGTACTATCACAACTTTCAAAAAACTTCCCTCCACAGTTTAAGTCACAGCTTTCTAGCTTATGCACCCAGTATAGCGATATATTCGGATTGGAAACCGAATCAATAACCACCAATAATTTTTATAAACAGAAATTGAGATTAAAAGATGATGAACCCGTATATATAAAAAACTATCGAAGCCCACATAGTCAGGTGAACGAAATTCAAAAGCAAGTAGGTAAATTAATCTCTGACGGGATTGTCGAACCGTCAGTATCTGAATACAATAGCCCATTGTTACTTGTTCCTAAGAAATCATCCCCCGGGTCAAATGTTAAGAAATGGCGATTAGTAATTGACTACCGCCAGATAAATAAAAAATTACTATCTGATAAATTCCCATTACCTAGAATTGATGACATTTTAGATCAACTAGGTCGAGCAAAATACTTTTCATGTCTTGACTTAATGTCAGGATTCCATCAAATTGAACTCGAAAAAGGCTCAAGAGATATAACGTCCTTTTCAACGAGCAACGGCTCATATCGTTTCACGCGATTACCTTTTGGATTAAAAATAGCCCCTAATTCGTTTCAAAGAATGATGACTATTGCGTTCTCTGGTCTAGAACCTTCTCAAGCATTCCTTTATATGGATGACTTAATAGTAATTGGCTGTTCCGAAAAGCATATGCTTAAGAACTTAACAGATGTTTTTGAGAAATGTAGAAGATACAACCTAAAGTTACATCCAGAAAAATGTTCATTTTTTATGCATGAAGTGACTTTTCTAGGTCATAAATGCACTGATAAAGGAATACTTCCAGATGACAAGAAATACGATGTCATTATGAACTACCCAGTTCCGCACGACGCGGACAGTGCTAGACGTTTCGTAGCATTTTGTAACTATTATAGACGTTTTATAAAAAATTTCGCCGACTATTCACGGCACATAACAAGATTATGTAAAAAGAATGTTCCTTTTAAATGGACGGATGAGTGTGAAAATGCATTTCAATACTTAAAAACAAAACTTATGGAACCTACCTTGCTACAATATCCAGATTTCACTAAAGAATTCTGTATAATAACAGATGCAAGTAAGCAAGCATGTGGAGCGGTTTTAACTCAAAACCATAATGGACTCCAACTTCCCATTGCATACGCATCAAGAGCATTTACAAAAGGTGAAAGTAACAAATGTACTACTGAGCAGGAATTGGCTGCAATTCATTGGGCGATATTACATTTCAGACCATATATATATGGAAAACATTTCTTAATAAAAACAGACCACAGACCTTTAATATACCTCTTCTCAATGATCAATCCCAGTTCTAAACTGACACGTATGAGGCTCGAACTAGAAGAATACGATTTTACAGTCGAATATTTAAAGGGAAAAGATAATTATGTAGCTGATGCTTTATCAAGGATAACCATCAAAGATCTACAAAATATAACTAGAAATATATTGAAAGTCACTACCAGATATCAAAGTAGACAAAAATTCCGCGCGGAAAATCAAAAACAAGAATTGCCTATGCAATCTTTAAATAAAGCTTCTAAGCCCAACGTATACGACGTCATAAACAATGATGAAGTACGTAAAGTAGTGACCTTGCAGATAAAAAATTCGTTATGTTTATTTAAACAAGGCAGAAAAATTGTTGCAAGATATGATGTTAGCGATTTATATACTAATGGAGTTATTGACTTAGATCAATTTTTCCAAAGGCTTGAAATGCAAGCCGGTATACATAAATTCAGCCAACTCAAAGTGGCACCGTGGGAAAATATCTTTGAATATACTTCAGTAGATAATTTTAAATTAATGGGCAATAAAATCTTGAAAACATTAAGAGTAGCGCTACTCAACCCGGTGACCAAAATAACAAATTTAAAAGAAAAAGAAGCAATTTTGTCTACATTTCATGATGATCCAATTCAAGGAGGTCATACTGGCATATCAAAAACTTTGGCCAAAGTAAAAAGGCACTATTACTGGAAAGGCATGTCTAAAGATATAACTGAGTACGTAAGAAAATGTCAAAAATGCCAGAAAGCCAAAATAACTAAACACATAAAGACTCCTTTAACAATTACAGACACACCAATAAACGCTTTCGACAGAGTGATAGTGGACACCATTGGTCCATTGCCAAAATCAGAAAATGGCAATGAGTATGCAGTCACTTTAATATGTGATTTAACTAAGTATTTAGTTGCAATACCTGTTCCAAATAAAAATGCTAATACTGTCGCTAAAGCAATATTTGAATCTTTTATTCTGAAGTACGGTCCAATGAAGACGTTCATTACGGACATGGGAACAGAATATAAGAATTCAATTATAGACGATTTATGCAAATATTTAAAGATTGAAAATATTACATCCACAGCACACCACCACCAGACAGTTGGAACAATAGAAAGAAGTCATAGAACTTTCAATGAGTACATACGATCTTACATATCGGTTGATAAAACTGATTGGGACGTATGGCTTCAATATTTTGTCTTTTGTTTCAACACGACCCCCTCTATGGCACACACTTATTGTCCATATGAGCTAGTATTCGGTAAAACAAGTAATTTACCGAAACATTTTAATAGCATAGATAGTATAGAAGCACTATATAATATAGATGACTATGCTAAGGAGAGTAAGTATAGATTAGAAGTAGCCTATAAAAGAGCTAGAGTTATGTTAGAAGCAAATAAGAATAGAAATAAAATTCTATATGATCATAAAGTAAGGGATATAGATATATCAGTAGGTGACCAAGTTTTATTAAAAAACGAGACAGGTCATAAGTTAGATCCTAAATATACAGGTCCGTATATAGTAACGGAAATAGGAGATAGAGACTACATTATAATAACAAATAATAAACATAGGAAACAAACAGTTCATAAGGATAGGTTAAAAATCTTTATTTCATAAATTGTACTTAGTATGGCCATACAAAGACACACCTATATAAATAAATAAATAAACATATATTTTTTTTTAATAATTTCATTTTCTTCAATTCTAATAAAAAAAAAAAAAAAAAAAAAAAAAAAGGGAATGTATTAATTAGAAATTTTTATTATAAAAATAACTTCATTATATTACGTTATTTTTCAAAAGGAGGGAGATGTAGTATGCACATATGCACATACATACACACACGGTAAATGCTAGCGTCGGCATAATTGCAACGAACGGACAGCATATGCATACCTCTCGCGCTTACACTTGAGAGCGCATAGCAATATACATAAGTATATAGATACGTAGCCGTCTCTCTGCCGCTGCCTGCGAGCAGCGCAGCTATGAGACTTAGCCTTAGTTAGACTTAAAGAATATTGTAAAAGAACAGAGACCTTCCGGTCGTTGGAGCGGCACCATTGCTGCTCCAATAAATAAACTCCAAACACATTTCAATACAAAATAAAACCAAACATATTTCAATACAAAACAAAACCAAACTTATTTCAATATTCAAAGACAATGGTTAGTGACAATGGGCCCCAATTTACTGCCGACGGCTTCGCAGTTTTTTGCAAGCAACATGGAATACAGCACATTACTACAGCACCGTTTCATCCAGCGTCAAATGGTTTGGCAGAACGCTTTGTCCAAACATTCAAATTTTCCGTGAAGAAAAATTTATCGGATGGGTTATCAGTTCGTGAGTTAGCCACTAAATACCTCGCATCGTACAAGATTACTCCTAATGCACAAGGAAAAACTCCAGCCGAATTGATACACGGTAGATCAGTACGAACCATATTCAGGCAACTATTTGAGAAGCCCGCAATAAATAAAGAAGCAGATACTAAATACTCCGTTAATCAGCCAGTCTTCACGCGGAATTTTTCGAGAGGAGAAAAGTGGATCGAAGGAATAATTGATCGGCCAATCGGGAAGATGCTGTACGTAGTTCGTACCAAAAATGGCTATGTCAAGCGCCATGTAAATCAGCTTAAATCCAGGTCCTCAGCTAACCATTGCGATGATAAATCCAAAGAGTTCTGGTTTGTACCTGAAATTCCGAATCTTACCGTCAGTCTTCACACTCAGAGCCGAGGCGAACCGTCAGCCGAGATTTCTGCACCTATTCAACCTGTTCCTGATATGCCAGGAGAGGCAACTCAACAACCAAGGCAAATTCAACCAGCACGACGCTTGTCGGGAATACCTGTTCGCCAAAGCACTCAAAATCGCCAAGCCGTCGATCGTTTCCAGCCAAAGGATTTTAGGAAACCAAAACACTAACATAGTTTTAATTAAAGTAGGAGATGTGTCATATATGTATACTTAAAATAAAACCTACACTCTCTTCTCTTATACTAACGTTACCAGACATTGTAATCACCAACATTATGGGCACCTCTGTAAATTCGAAAATTGATATACACACTTTATACACACTTTAGAATGAAAGCACAGACCTCTACCTTATGGTCTTAACAGGAACATTAACTAAAGCTCCCGAAAACTCTATTATGAAAAACCTTTATTATGAGTTTATTTTTGTTTACTTTAATTTTTTTTTATATCGCAGTTTCGAAATAAACTGTAAAATTCAATATTTTTTTTAAATGGGTATAACCACTAACCATATAACATATAGACTTCCCATTTCATACAACAAAAATGGGCGCGAAAATTTCTTGCGACAGGACTCCGGTGGCCCCAGAGAGAATCTTAGTCTCATCTTTTTTGCGCGACCGACCGAGGGACGCTGCCGCGTAACGTTCGGCTCGAATCGCGGGAATAGATCCGAGATAGATAAGCGAGGATTTTTAGAAAGATATTACGAGGAAGAGTGTTGCACAGATAAGGCGGTTAATATAAGCGATTTAAGATTGTTAGTAGGGCAAAGTGACAAGATGTGGTAGAGACCATTGTAGTCCGAACATAATACCCTGAACGGATCGTGTTGGGCATATGTCGAACTACAATGGCTGAGGAGCAGAGGCCGAAAGTTTCTGGTCCTTCTGCTAGGAATGTTACAATTTAAGCGTGTCAGTAAATGCTGGCTGTCTATATTTCCATAAATAAGATTATATAAAAACATGACACCAAGCATCGTTCTACGATTTGTTAATGGTGGTAAGTTGATTAGTAAAAGTCTACTATGATAAGAGGGGAGGTAAAGATTTGCATCCCAATTAAGTCCCCTAAGCGCAAAAGTAACGAAGTTTTTTTGTACAGATTCAATGTGATCTTGGTGTACTCCATATTGAGGACTCCAGACACACGATCCATACTCAAGAATCGGACGGACCAGTGATGTTTATAACGTTTTAGTTATGTACGGGTCATTAAATTCTTTTGACCATCTTTTAATAAAACCAAGCACACCCATAGCTTTATTAACCATGGTAGATACATGGTCGGTAAATTTAACCCTCTAAGACGTAAGCATGCCTGAAGGCACGTATTACGTTTTTGGCCCTAAAAAATAAACTAACAGCTTTTTAATCGATTAAATAATTTTTGGCGGTTGATAAAACAGCATATTGAATTATAAATCTCAGCTTTAAAGATCTTTGAAGCTCTTAACGGCACTTATGCTTAGGAATACATAAAGCATATGTTTTTTCCCGCGTAAAATTTGGTCGGCGGTATGTTGTGTGTTGCTGTTCGAATAGTAGCAAATGTATAAAACCTATCCAGCTCATAATTTTTTTTTTGAGATGTAATTTTATTTACTTTTAAAATTAAGTTGAAGATTTACAAATATATAAAAAGCATGCGTTGTGACAGCGAAAGAGCGATACGTGCCTTGAGGCCCGTTTGGGGATTCAAGACAACTTTTGTTGCCAACTGATAACCTCACAATTCATTGCAATTTATGTGTTTGTGTCTGTTTATGGAAGGATTTTACTTAAAAGAATTAAAAATATTATAGAAAATGGCAAACCGGGTTCGGTATAACTATTTGTATTGTGCAATTCATTCGTATACGCATACCGCTTTGAGATCTACAGCGGTGCAGGTGATAATGTGGTCTTACCTGGTCACCCAAATCTTGGTGCTTCACCCAACATTGTATCGCGCTTAAAAAAAACCGTAT
Source organism: Drosophila ananassae (assembly GCF_017639315.1). Taxonomy (NCBI): domain Eukaryota; kingdom Metazoa; phylum Arthropoda; class Insecta; order Diptera; family Drosophilidae; genus Drosophila; species Drosophila ananassae. The sequence continues at coordinate 91,709 of NW_025319059.1, forward strand.
AAAGATTTAAGAATCGCATAACTAACTTTGATAATTTTTATACATCTTTGCCATTGATGGTTTATCTAAGAGCGATAGGTATTCATAGCCTTGGCACGGTGCGAGGAAACCGTATCCCCTATTGCAAACTATCAAACGATATTGCCATCAACAAATTGCAAGGAGTTTTTCGGCTGAGTACGTTGGGTCCTCATATGATGAACCAATGTACTCTGGAGTTACATTCGAAAAAACAAACCCTCGTGAAGGAACTGGAAAGGCTTCTCGCTTTGACAGAAAGGCTAAACGACACATTTCAATTGATTGTCCCCAAATTGTGCATGAGTATAATGCTCACATGGGCGACGTAGATCTCATGCACGGCTTAATGGGACTCTATCATATCAGAGCAAAAATTAGGGATGCCGCAACACGTATTTTTTTATCACCTAATTGATATTATACCTAAACCATTTCCCACATTGGTTGGATCGAAACAGTTGCAATCCCTGTAAAACTTCAAAAATGCAATGCATATGCAGGGAATGCAGTCTTTATTTATGCTGCACAGCGAATAAAAACTGTTTTGAAGAATAGCATAAGAAAAAATAAAAAAAAAATTCATTACTTGAAAATGTTTTTTTTCCCTCAAAGCCCCAAGCGTGCCTTCAGGCCCGCTTACCTTTCTTCTCACCTTACAGGTGAACCGAAGATTCTACGATATTTTTAAGCACATAATTGAGCTTAGAAGCATTCATTTACTTAAAAAAAAATTATTTGCATAGTTTTTTTCAATTATTTTGGAAAGTAGTCTTAGAGGGTTAAGTTTCAAATCTAATAGGACACCTAGATCGTTAACCTGAGTTAATCGTTCTAAGGCGTTCCCATAGAGAAAGTACATAGCCTGGTGAGGACTAGATTGGTAAAAAGACATAAGTTTACATTTCGATCCATTAAGCTTTAGGTTATTTGCTAAACACCAATTTTGAAGTTTATCCAAATCGGTTGAAGTCTAGACTGGGCGCTAGTGAATTTATACTGAAGGCATAGCTTAACGTCATCAGCGTACATAAGTACAAGTGAATTAGTTAAGGCAAGGGGCAAGTCGTTAATAAACAGAGTAAAAAGTAGGGGTCCAAGATGGCTTCCTTGGGGCACCCCCGATGTGGCGCGGACTAAACGCGAGGTAACATCTTTAAAGAAAACACGTTGGGTTCTCCCTGATAAGTAGCTCGAAATCCACATAAGAAGATCAGATGGGAATCCCAAAAGACTGAGTTTACTTATAAGAAGCGAATGGTTAACAGAGTCAAATGCTTTACTGAAGTCAGTGTATATGACGTCTGTTTGTAAGCCATTCCGGAAGCCATCCGTGATAAAAGATGTTAGCTCCAATAAGTTGGTAGTGGTGGAGCGGCGCTTCATGAAGCCATGCTGGCACGGAGTTATTATTGAACTACATAGGTGTTGCAAATGTGGAGTGATAAGTTTTTCAAAAAGCTTTGGAATTGCTGACAATTTAGAGATGCCTCTATAATTAGCAACGTCGGATTTTTTTCCTTTTACATGTTTACGCTTAGTGTTTACAAAGTTATAAAACTGCTTCGGATCCTGAGTAAACTGAATCCTGCAGCGGCGAATATAACTCCTATAACATTCTGCGTTATGCACGATGAAATTGGACCGAGCTACTAAGTATCTTGAATAACTAACTGTACAGCCAGATAATCTATGTTTGTTTAAAAGTCTACTCATATTATTCTTCAAAATTTATAAGGTGCCTTGTATACCAAGGCGGATTCATTGAAGCGGACGGATATTTCCACGGCACGCAAGCGTCGAAAAATATATGTTCAAAGTGTAATAAAATTTTTGTAATGCGATGTTTATATCCTGGCATGCCAGTAAATCAGACCAATCAAATTCAAAATTCAGACCAATTCAAATGTCAGGATTCCATCAAATTGAACTCGAAAAAGGCTCAAGAGATATAACGTCCTTTTCAACGAGCAACGGCTCATATCGTTTCACGCGATTACCTTTTGGATTAAAAATAGCCCCTAATTCGTTTCAAAGAATGATGACTATTGCGTTCTCTGGTCTAGAACCTTCTCAAGCATTCCTTTATATGGATGACTTAATAGTAATTGGCTGTTCCGAAAAGCATATGCTTAAGAACTTAACAGATGTTTTTGAGAAATGTAGAAGATACAACCTAAAGTTACATCCAGAAAAATGTTCATTTTTTATGCATGAAGTGACTTTTCTAGGTCATAAATGCACTGATAAAGGAATACTTCCAGATGACAAGAAATACGATGTCATTATGAACTACCCAGTTCCGCACGACGCGGACAGTGCTAGACGTTTCGTAGCATTTTGTAACTATTATAGACGTTTTATAAAAAATTTCGCCGACTATTCACGGCACATAACAAGATTATGTAAAAAGAATGTTCCTTTTAAATGGACGGATGAGTGTGAAAATGCATTTCAATACTTAAAAACAAAACTTATGGAACCTACCTTGCTACAATATCCAGATTTCACTAAAGAATTCTGTATAATAACAGATGCAAGTAAGCAAGCATGTGGAGCGGTTTTAACTCAAAACCATAATGGACTCCAACTTCCCATTGCATACGCATCAAGAGCATTTACAAAAGGTGAAAGTAACAAATGTACTACTGAGCAGGAATTGGCTGCAATTCATTGGGCGATATTACATTTCAGACCATATATATATGGAAAACATTTCTTAATAAAAACAGACCACAGACCTTTAATACCTCTTCTCAATGATCAATCCCAGTTCTAAACTGACACGTATGAGGCTCGAACTAGAAGAATACGATTTTACAGTCGAATATTTAAAGGGAAAAGATAATTATGTAGCTGATGCTTTATCAAGGATAACCATCAAAGATCTACAAAATATAACTAGAAATATATTGAAAGTCACTACCAGATATCAAAGTAGACAAAAATTCCGCGCGGAAAATCAAAAACAAGAATTGCCTATGCAATCTTTAAATAAAGCTTCTAAGCCCAACGTATACGACGTCATAAACAATGATGAAGTACGTAAAGTAGTGACCTTGCAGATAAAAAATTCGTTATGTTTATTTAAACAAGGCAGAAAAATTATTGCAAGATATGATGTTAGCGATTTATATACTAATGGAGTTATTGACTTAGATCAATTTTTCCAAAGGCTTGAAATGCAAGCCGGTATACATAAATTCAGCCAACTCAAAGTGGCACCGTGGGAAAATATCTTTGAATATACTTCAGTAGATAATTTTAAATTAATGGGCAATAAAATCTTGAAAACATTAAGAGTAGCGCTACTCAACCCGGTGACCAAAATAACAAATTTAAAAGAAAAAGAAGCAATTTTGTCTACATTTCATGATGATCCAATTCAAGGAGGTCATACTGGCATATCAAAAACTTTGGCCAAAGTAAAAAGACACTATTACTGGAAAGGCATGTCTAAAGATATAACTGAGTACGTAAGAAAATGTCAAAAATGCCAGAAAGCCAAAATAACTAAACACATAAAGACTCCTTTAACAATTACAGACACACCAATAAACGCTTTCGACAGAGTGATAGTGGACACCATTGGTCCATTGCCAAAATCAGAAAATGGCAATGAGTATGCAGTCACTTTAATATGTGATTTAACTAAGTATTTAGTTGCAATACCTGTTCCAAATAAAAATGCTAATACTGTCGCTAAAGCAATATTTGAATCTTTTATTCTGAAGTACGGTCCAATGAAGACGTTCATTACGGACATGGGAACAGAATATAAGAATTCAATTATAGACGATTTATGCAAATATTTAAAGATTGAAAATATTACATCCACAGCACACCACCACCAGACAGTTGGAACAATAGAAAGAAGTCATAGAACTTTCAATGAGTACATACGATCTTACATATCGGTTGATAAAACTGATTGGGACGTATGGCTTCAATATTTTGTCTTTTGTTTCAACACGACCCCCTCTATGGCACACACTTATTGTCCATATGAGCTAGTATTCGGTAAAACAAGTAATTTACCGAAACATTTTAATAGCATAGATAGTATAGAAGCACTATATAATATAGATGACTATGCTAAGGAGAGTAAGTATAGATTAGAAGTAGCCTATAAAAGAGCTAGAGTTATGTTAGAAGCAAATAAGAATAGAAATAAAATTCTATATGATCATAAAGTAAGGGATATAGATATATCAGTAGGTGACCAAGTTTTATTAAAAAACGAGACAGGTCATAAGTTAGATCCTAAATATACAGGTCCGTATATAGTAACGGAAATAGGAGATAGAGACTACATTATAATAACAAATAATAAACATAGGAAACAAACAGTTCATAAGGATAGGTTAAAAATCTTTATTTCATAAATTGTACTTAGTATGGCCATACAAAGACACACCTATATAAATAAATAAATAAACATATATTTTTTTTTAATAATTTCATTTTCTTCAATTCTAATAAAAAAAAAAAAAAAAAAAAAAAAAAAGGGAATGTATTAATTAGAAATTTTTATTATAAAAATAACTTCATTATATTACGTTATTTTTCAAAAGGAGGGAGATGTAGTATGCACATATATTGAATACCCACTGTACCGAAGATACTTAAAGGGTACACACTGTAACACTTTGTTGCAGTGTTTACATATTTCAAAATCCCGGTCATAACTCCTAAGTGGCCGAAATATGATCCGATCGCTATGGATTAGCCCACACACGGTAAATGCTAGCGTCGGCATAATTGCAACGAACGGACAGCATATGCATACCTCTCGCGCTTACACTTGAGAGCGCATAGCAATATACATAAGTATATAGATACGTAGCCGTCTCTCTGCCGCTGCCTGCGAGCAGCGCAGCTATGAGACTTAGCCTTAGTTAGACTTAAAGAATATTGTAAAAGAACAGAGACCTTCCGGTCGTTGGAGCGGCACCATTGCTGCTCCAATAAATAAACTCCAAACACATTTCAATACAAAATAAAACCAAACATATTTCAATACAAAACAAAACCAAACTTATTTCAATATTCAAAGACAATGGTTAGTGACAATGGGCCCCAATTTACTGCCGACGGCTTCGCAGTTTTTTGCAAGCAACATGGAATACAGCACATTACTACAGCACCGTTTCATCCAGCGTCAAATGGTTTGGCAGAACGCTTTGTCCAAACATTCAAATTTTCCGTGAAGAAAAATTTATCGGATGGGTTATCAGTTCGTGAGTTAGCCACTAAATACCTCGCATCGTACAAGATTACTCCTAATGCACAAGGAAAAACTCCAGCCGAATTGATACACGGTAGATCAGTACGAACCATATTCAGGCAACTATTTGAGAAGCCCGCAATAAATAAAGAAGCAGATACTAAATACTCCGTTAATCAGCCAGTCTTCACGCGGAATTTTTCGAGAGGAGAAAAGTGGATCGAAGGAATAATTGATCGGCCAATCGGGAAGATGCTGTACGTAGTTCGTACCAAAAATGGCTATGTCAAGCGCCATGTAAATCAGCTTAAATCCAGGTCCTCAGCTAACCATTGCGATGATAAATCCAAAGAGTTCTGGTTTGTACCTGAAATTCCGAATCTTACCGTCAGTCTTCACACTCAGAGCCGAGGCGAACCGTCAGCCGAGATTTCTGCACCTATTCAACCTGTTCCTGATATGCCAGGAGAGGCAACTCAACAACCAAGGCAAATTCAACCAGCACGACGCTTGTCGGGAATACCAGTTCGCCAAAGCACTCAAAATCGCCAAGCCGTCGATCGTTTCCAGCCAAAGGATTTTAGGAAACCAAAACACTAACATAGTTTTAATTAAAGTAGGAGATGTGTCATATATGTATACTTAAAATAAAACCTACACTCTCTTCTCTTATACTAACGTTACCAGACATTGTAATCACCAACATTATGGGCACCTCTGTAAATTCGAAAATTGATATACACACTTTATACACACTTTAGAATGAAAGCACAGACCTCTACCTTATGGACTTAACAGGAACATTAACTAAAGCTCCCGGAAACTCTATTATGAAAAACCTTTATTATGAGTTTATTTTTGTTTACTTTAATTTTTTTTTATATCGCAGTTTCGAAATAAACTGTAAAATTCAATATTTTTTTTAAATGGGTATAACCACTAACCATATAACATATAGACTTCCCATTTCATACAACAAAAATGGGCGCGAAAATTTCTTGCGACAGGACTCCGGTGGCCCCAGAGAGAATCTTAGTCTCATCTTTTTTGCGCGACCGACCGAGGGACGCTGCCGCGTAACGTTCGGCTCGAATCGCGGGAATAGATCCGAGATAGATAAGCGAGGATTTTTAGAAAGATATTACGAGGAAGAGTGTTGCACAGATAAGGCGGTTAATATAAGCGATTTAAGATTGTTAGTAGGGCAAAGTGACAAGATGTGGTAGAGACCATTGTAGTCCGAACATAATACCCTGAACGGATCGTGTTGGGCATATGTCGAACTACAATGGCTGAGGAGCAGAGGCCGAAAGTTTCTGGTCCTTCTGCTAGGAATGTTACAATTTAAGCGTGTCAGTAAATGCTGGCTGTCTATATTTCCATAAATAAGATTATATAAAAACATGACACCAAGCATCGTTCTACGATTTGTTAATGGTGGTAAGTTGATTAGTAAAAGTCTACTATGATAAGAGGGGAGGTAAAGATTTGCATCCCAATTAAGTCCCCTAAGCGCAAAAGTAACGAAGTTTTTTTGTACAGATTCAATGTGATCTTGGTGTACTCCATATTGAGGACTCCAGACACACGATCCATACTCAAGAATCGGACGGACCAGTGATGTTTATAACGTTTTAGTTATGTACGGGTCATTAAATTCTTTTGACCATCTTTTAATAAAACCAAGCACACCCATAGCTTTATTAACCATGGTAGATACATGGTCGGTAAATTTAAGTTTCAAATCTAATAGGACACCTAGATCGTTAACCTGAGTTAATCGTTCTAAGGCGTTCCCATAGAGAAAGTACATAGCCTGGTGAGGACTAGATTGGTAAAAAGACATAAGTTTACATTTCGATCCATTAAGCTTTAGGTTATTTGCTAAACACCAATTTTGAAGTTTATCCAAATCGGTTGAAGTCTAGACTGGGCGCTAGTGAATTTATACTGAAGGCATAGCTTAACGTCATCAGCGTACATAAGTACAAGTGAATTAGTTAAGGCAAGGGGCAAGTCGTTAATAAACAGAGTAAAAAGTAGGGGTCCAAGATGGCTTCCTTGGGGCACCCCCGATGTGGCGCGGACTAAACGCGAGGTAACATCTTTAAAGAAAACACGTTGGGTTCTCCCTGATAAGTAGCTCGAAATCCACATAAGAAGATCAGATGGGAATCCCAAAAGACTGAGTTTACTTATAAGAAGCGAATGGTTAACAGAGTCAAATGCTTTACTGAAGTCAGTGTATATGACGTCTGTTTGTAAGCCATTCCGGAAGCCATCCGTGATAAAAGATGTTAGCTCCAATAAGTTGGTAGTGGTGGAGCGGCGCTTCATGAAGCCATGCTGGCACGGAGTTATTATTGAACTACATAGGTGTTGCAAATGTGGAGTGATAAGTTTTTCAAAATGCTTTGGAATTGCTGACAATTTAGAGATGCCTCTATAATTAGCAACGTCGGATTTTTTTCCTTTTACATGTTTACGCTTAGTGTTTACAAAGTTATAAAACTGCTTCGGATCCTGAGTAAACTGAATCCTGCAGCGGCGAATATAACTCCTATAACATTCTGCGTTATGCACGATGAAATTGGACCGAGCTACTAAGTATCTTGAATAACTAACTGTACAGCCAGATAATCTATGTTTGTTTAAAAGTCTACTCATATTATTCTTCAAAATTTATAAGGTGCCTTGTATACCAAGGCGGATTCGTTGAAGCGGACGGATATTTCCACGGCACGCAAGCGTCGAAAAATATATGTTCAAAGTGTAATAAAATTTTTGTAATGCGATGTTTATATCCTCGCATGCCAGTAAATCAGACCAATCAAATTCCAAAATTAACTTATTTAATTTCGTAAAGTCAGCCTTACGAAAGAAACGAACTTTCTGAGATTTAACTGTAGACTTAAGGTCAAAAAAGTAATTATTTTCGATTGAAACCTCAAGAGTGGGATGATATGGATCCTCAGGGTTAGAAAGGGGCAAAGTTCTGGAAAGAGTAATTCCATCAGGATCAGAATCGAAACATAAGTCCAACAGCCGACCTAAAGAATTTCTAACGTGGTTAATTTGCCCGAGTGACATGTCGAACTTGCCCTTAGGGAAGTCATGGTGGGAGTTAAGCTGTAAAGACGGTGAATTATCAACATTTGACCACATAAGTTCTGGGATATTAAAGTCACCCAGAGCTATCAGCTGGTCACCATCAGACAGACGATCGAAAACCAAACGAATAGCGGACAAATGTTGCCAGTATGTTGGCGGTTCGGACGAAGGTGGTATGTACGAACAGGTAACATACAAAGATTGATCGGACAAAGTGATTTTGATGCAAAGAAATTCAATGTTACCAAACTCTTGTGATTTTACCTCTTCAGAAGCGAATTTGGAGTCTACAGAAATTAGCACTCCTCCTCCCCTTCGCAAAGTTCTATCACATCTAAAAGTGGTGTACCTACTAGGAAAAACTTCGGAGCTTAAGATCTCCGGCTTTAACCAAGTTTCTGTAAATACTATAATGTAGGATGCAAGAAAAGAACTATCAGAATACAGTTTGGGAAGTTTACTACGTAACCCTCTTGTATTCTGATAGGTAAGTGTTAATGAAGACATTAGTTTTTTGAGATTGAGGAAGATGAGGTGGAAGGTTGATCAGTGGCCTTAACATGTGGGAGTTTTACACCCACAGGTTTGGTTATATTTTTTTTCACCGTACTTGGTTGATGTTCTTGGACGAAAATGTTCTCTGGCCAAAAGCTGGCGGAACAGATCGTCTTGAACATCTGCAAGGGCACACGTATTTTGAAAGATGACGTGTGCCTGGTGTCCATCTTACGCTCATAATCTCATTGAATTTTTTTAGTACAGTCGCAGAGAATCGCATCATCAAGAAGGTTCTTCTGCGGTTAAACTGATCTTTATATTTATGCGCATATTCACATACACGTTTTAAAGCCAGCTATAATTGTTGATTTTTGTAACTTTTCAGGCATGGTACCCCAAAAAAATTCATTATTATTTAACTATAACAAATTTGATTATATAATATATTATATGATTTAAACTTTTAATACTTTTTATACATATTTAGGAAGGGTATGGAACATCATCAGCTTGCAGAACTACAACAACTTAAAAGCAATCGACTGAAATATACCTTGATATATAGATTTTAATTCGGAAAAACTTCTGAATAATTATGAAAAACATTTTACAGCTACCACTTAATTATATTCCATAACAAATATAACAAATATATATTAAAATATAAAACATATTATTTTCATTATTAGTCGTATAATGTATACCCCATTTTTCTTAGGGTAGCATGCCAGAAAAGTTACAAAAATCAACAATTTTAGCTGGCTTCAAAACGAAGCCCAACGCACACACATGAAACCGTGTATGTTAATGTGTGAGCTCGCATACATATAAAGACAATTTGTGATTACCAACTCGTCCGCATGCATGATTTGTGATGGCCATTCTCACATAATAAACTCCTGCCCAAGGTTTTTAAGCTTGTCGCCTGAGGATCATTTAGGCAAAGTTAGGCGATTGGATTTATGCCGGAAGAGCCTTGGAGCTGGGCACCTATCTCGGCATTGCAATTCGTCAAGCTGCCGTGCTTGTGGACGCAGGCATCATAGTTTGATGCATTTTGGTGGAAATTCGCCAGCTAAAGGCCAACACTCCTCTTCCGAGGTTTCTGCATCTAGCGACGCTGTTTCTCGGTCAGCGTCCGCTCCCGTCAATTCTCTTGTAGCCAAGGATCGTTTTGGCGATGTGGTGCTGCTAGCCACTACCAATCTTTTGGTCAGGAACCGCTCCGGAGTTCTACTGCCCAGCCGAGCGCTGCTCGATTCTGGTTCGCAGGTGCATCTAGTCACCTCAAAGCTGGCGAACCAGCTGCAGCTTCGGAAGATAAGGTCTCCGGTTTCTGTATCCGGCATAGGTGACGCAGGGTTTTCCACTGATGGGTTTTCTGTGCAAGTCAGCTTGTAATCCCAATGCTCTGACTACTCGGCGCAAGTAACTGGTTGGGTTGTTTGTGGAGGCGGAGGCCCTGACAATGGCAAGGTTCTCATGGCTGCTGAGCGGTCGGGACTGATCTGCCCAAAGGGGCCTTTAGATGAGCGGCTCTATCAACTTCTTCGACAGTTCTGGGAAGTGAAAACCTGCACCGATCCGATTGTGAAGGCGTCAAAGGAAGAAGATTGCGAGGGTCACTTTGTTAAAAACTTCGTGCGGTTAGAAGGTGGTGTCTATACAGTCAGAATACCAATTAAACACAACTCCGGTTTATTGGATGATTCGTACTCACAGGCTCTACGTCGCTTTCAGTCGTTGGAGAGGAAACTGTCTCATCAGCCCGAACTGCGCACTCAGTATTCGGCCTTCATAAAGGAGTATCCTAACCTAGGTCATATGTCCCTAGTTCCGCCGGAGTTGCATCGAGATTGCAAATATTTTCTGCCATATCACTGTGTGCTAAAGAAGGACAGCACCACGACGAAACTTAGAGTGGTGTTCGACGGTTCCGCTGTTACCACCTCCGGTTATTCTTTGAATGACATATTAATGGCTGGGCCGGTCATCCAACCTAAGCTTTTTCGCATCCTGCTGAGCTTTCGTTCGCATCCGGTAGCGCTGACTGGCGACATTTGTAAGATGTACCGTTGTGTGAGGATGGTGTCGTCTGACAGCTTCTTGCAGTGCATTCTGTGGCGAGATTCCCCTCTGGAGGAGCTACAAACATATAGATTGGACACTGTTACATATGGAACAAAGTCTGCGTCCTATCTATCCGTGCGAGCAATGCACCAATTGACTAAGGACGAGGTGGAAGACTTTACAGTGGGATCCGAAATCTTGCTTCGAGATTTTTACGTTGATGATCTCATTTCTGGTGGCAGCTCCAAGTAGGAGGTTGTTGGCATTTTAGGGCAGATTTCAGCGCTTTTGTCCAAGGGCGAATTTCAGCTACAGAAATGGTGCTCCAATATCCCTACCGTGTTAGACGGCGTGCATAAAGAGGATCGGGAGTCTTATCTAACTTTTGATGATGACAGCAACTTCACGAAAACGTTAGGATTGGCTTGGGATCCTTCCACAGATCAGCTGCTGCTTTCGTTTTCTTCTCTTCAGTCCACTTGGAAGCCGTCTGGACGTTCTGTCCTGTCATCAATAGCGCGGTTATACGATCCGCTGGGCCTTGTTGGTCCAGAGGTTACAAAAGCAAAAATATTCTTGCAGAAGCTGTGCTGAGAGCATCTTTCTTGGTATGAAAGCTTACCTCAGGGTTTTTACACCGAGTGGCAAGAGATCTGCCGGAGCTTCAGTCACACCCACCGTACAGAATTTCCTCAGCTGGCACTTACGTCTGGAGCACTTGTGGAGATTCATGGATTTTGTGACGCCAGCATTGAAGCCTACGGAGCATGTGTCTACATAGTTTTCAGGTCGCCAGGGGCTGAGAGCCGCCTTCTATGTGCGAAATTTCGAGTATAGCCTCTTAAGACGTTAACTGTGCCGAAGTTGTAGCTGGCTGGAGCTGAGTTGTTGGCGTGAATGATGGCAGAGGTTCATAGTCTAGGCGTTTACAGAGAAAAGTATTTTTGTTGGTGCGACTCTTCAACCGTGTTATCGTAGATTCGAGGTGAGCCTGCCAGGTTTAATGTTTTTGTAGCTAACCGCGTGTCAACCATCCAAAATCTGACAAGTTCCACGGAGTGGCGATATGTGCCTACGTTGGAAAATCCAGCAGATATCTTGTCTCGTCGAGCCCTTCCTACTGAGTTGATCGGATCCACGTTATGGTGTCAGGGTCCGCCCTATCTGTTAAAGACACAGGAGCACTGGCCTGTGACGGTAGTAGTCGAGAAGCCAGCGTTAGAGCTTCGCCCTTCAGTTTTATTAGTGAAGTCGCCATATTCAGACATCGTGGCGACATGTAAGTACGTGAACTCCTTTCCAGCTCTTCAGCGAGTGTTTGCTTACGTCTATAAGTTTGGCAGACGGGTTCGGCATAAAGGAATTACCGTTCATGATCTCAAGGCGGGGACTCTCATGCTTTTGTGGGCAGTTCAGTGCGCTCATTTGGGTGATGAAGTAAGCACGTTGCAGACAAAGGGAATGGTTGCCTCCTCCAGTTCGCTAGCTCCGTTGTTCCCCTTTTTGGATCAGATTGGATTGCTTCGAGTAGACGGGCGTCTTAAGAATTCATCGTTGGATTACGATGCTCGTCACCCAGTAATTTTGCCCAGGAGCCATCCGGTAACGCGAAGCATTATCCTTAGCTTTCATGAGCGCAACCTGCACGCTGGACCTCGATCGTTATTGGCGATGATAGGTTCTCAGTATTGGCTGATTGGGGGGAGAAACTGTGCTCAAGGCGACAAATAAATGTGTAAGATGCTTTCGGATGAAACCTCGTTTGTTGGAGCATGTATTGGGCGATCTTCCGAAGGAGAGTGGAAGGTTATCAAGTCTTCGATGTAACCGGCATCGATTTTTGCGGTCCTTTCTTCTATAAGTCGGAGGTTCGCAACAAGGCTCCCATAAAATGTTACATTAGCGTCTTCATTTGTTTCACGACAAAGGCCGTCCATTTAGAGCTGGTGAGGGATCTGTCCACCGCCGCCTTTCTGCATGCACTGAGAAGGTTTATTTCTATCAGGAAGAAGACTCGACAGATTTAGTCCGACAACGCCACAAATTTCGTTGGAGCCAAAAATCAGTTGAGCGAATTAAAGAGACTATTTCTTAGAGACGAGCACCAGAGAGCTGTCTTGGATTTTTGCCTTCCAAAATCCATTGAGTGGGAGTTTATCCCTCCCCGTTCTCACCACTTTGGCGGCTTGTGGGAAGCCTTAACACCGAACCACACTCGGCGACAGCGACACTATACTGTCGCCCGGCTAAAACGACACTTCTAAAAGCGACAACACACCCACAGAACCAATCACAGTGCAATTAATGACTGTGCAATATTCCTATAAGAATGACATTAGCATACCCATACACTCATACCAACTTCCACACATTCTTAGTTAGCTTATTCAAATATAACTTCTCATTTCTCATCTAACGTTATTGTCGGGTCAAGCAGCCGCCGGAAAGAAGTTTCACCGGCAATAATTTATTGAATTCGTAACGTCGCTTTCTTTTATATTTATGATCGCGTCGCCCGCTATCTTGCAATTTGTTAAATTATTTTCCGTTGAAAATTTGAGCTGAGCGGCTTAAAATATATAAACATAACCAAATAAAGAAATTAAAAAACATTATTCCGTTTGTGATTTGTGCGCGAAATATTAGCGCGAAATATTGTGCGAGCTGGATGTTGCAGAACTCAGGAGCGATCTCAGCGTCAACTTCATCGATGCGGCGAGGGAGGCACGATTCATCCATCCAACGGCTGTGGTCCACCCTTCGTGAATCTGCCTTGGAGACTGTTCGATCGTTGGAGCTCACGGACAAAAATTATGACGTCGCATTGAAGCTGCTAAACAAAAGGTTTAGTAATCGCAGGCTTATTTTTCAAGCTCATATTAATGAGATAATGCATCTGAGGGCTGTAGAATCCGCATCGGCGACGAGGCTTCGCGAGCTTTCGGATAAATTTAATTCGCATATGCGAGCCCTATCAATCGTGGGCACAACGAAGCAGATTGCTAGCTGCTTCATGCCTGGGAGGTGAGCCGATCGGCCTGTTAACACGGATTAGGTGCCGGCCACGGCGAAAGGGCATCCACGGTGAGCCGAAGATACCGAAGGTCCACGGCACCCGCAAAAGGAAGAGCAGCAACGGAAGAGCAGCAACAGAAGCGGCGACGACGAGGGAGCAGCAGCGATGACGAGCTAGCAGCGGCAGCAGAAGAGCGTTCGGTCGTTTGAGCCAAGCGGCCGGTGAGATTCACCCTTTTTGTAAACTTAGCATAATAAAAGGGATTTGTTTTAAACGTCGAATCCATAAATTCGTTGGAACGTACCCCAAACTCTGTGAGCTAGTCGCGGCAATTGTTGCGAACAAAACATTAGCAAAAACAGTTCGTTACACGTGGCGCCCAAACTACGTGATTGCTTTAGAGTCTAGGAGTAACACAGCTTCAAGATGGGGAAGAAAAATTGGATTTACGTGCTTCGCAAAGAGGGGTTGTGCGAAGTGTGCAGAGAGCTCGGTGCAGAGAGCCCAGCGGATGGAACCGTTGAGATCATGAGGGCACTTGCAAGGTGCGTCGACAAGACGAAGGACGACGACTGATGGTGGTCGCGCGTGGATTCGAGGAAAAATCCGCGCAGAGGTCCACGCCAAGGCAGAGAGCAGTGAGCGAGTCGGAAAAGCTCATTCAAAGTCTGGCAGTGTCAGAAATGAAAAGCATAAGGAGCATGGAGCCACAAGTGCGGAAGCCAGTCCCGGTACAGGTGGACTATGCGAAGGTGGCGAAACACGTCCGAGAACGATCGTTCCGATTCGACGGAGCGGGAGATCCTCTTGAGTTCGTGGACCGAGTAGCATGGTCTGCCAAAACATACGGGATGGATATAACACAATTCCGCGGGCGATGCCAGAACTACTCCAGGGCAGAGCGCTAAAGTGGTTCTTAATCAACGATGAGGAGTGGACCACATGGAAGGAGTTCAGAAGGAGCTTCGAGGTCTTTTTCCTACCAAAAGGGTACTTTGAGAAACTGGCAGACAAGGTTCGGCAGCGGAAAGAGCAACGAGGACGCTAATGAAGCCTTTAGGAAAGTCCACGAAGGAGGTCATTGAAAGGCTAGTGGAGAACTGCATGCCGCGCATGAAAATGTTCATGAGGCCATGCATGCGCATCGCTCGAGGAGGTGATGGGTCTGGCCGAGGAATTCGAGGAGCTGGCCTTGGAAGAAGAGGTTTTTAACAGGCAAGCCGCCACGATAGACCGAGGGAGGCCAAAAGAAGAACGGCACCAGAAGCCACCGGAGCAACAGAGCCCCCAGAACAGGGGTGGGGGCAGAGATGGCAGCCGGAGGAGCAACGCCGAATGCCACTGCAACAGCAGCCGAGCCAGCAAGGGTACTGGACAGGCCCAGGCAACGCCGAATGCCACTGCAACAGCAGCCGAGCCAGCAAGGGTACTGGACAGGCCCAAGGCAGCAGCAGCCGAGTAAACGATGGGCAGCAAGCCAAAGCCAAAGGCAGCCGAACGTGCTGCCTCTCAGAATTAGTTCGAGGATTAACAGGAGAAGATCAGCAGTTGGCGGCAGTCATCAAGGTCGGAGGTGCAGAAGTAAGGGCCATGATAGACACCGGTGCAACGGCTAGCTTCATTTCAGAAGAGCTAGCAGAGAACCCGGGAATCGCCAGAGAACGGAAAGCAATAAGGAGACGAGTAAAGTTGGCCAACTGCAGCCACACCGAGACTCAAATGGTACTCCTAACAACTGTAAGCTTTGGCAACAAGAAAAAGGAGTTGAATATGTTAGTGTTGCCATGCATGGGAGACAGCGCGGTGCTTGGATGGGATTTCCTCGCAGAATTCGGCACAACAATAAACTGCGCAGGCCACCAAGTCCCGATCCCGAGAAGAGAAAGATGGAGAGGATGCTTGGAGGGTAGGCTGTCCATAGCCATAGCTGGACCCTCGGAAGAATGGGAGAGCGAGCGGGAAAAAAAGGTCATCGAAGAAGTGCTGGCGGCGTTCACAAACCAGAAGGGTTGTTCAAACATAACCCAGCATAAAATCACAATGAAGGACGACATCCCAATAAAACAAAGATATTACCCCAAAAACCTCAAAATACATGGGGAAATCAATGAAAAATTGGAAGAGCTGCTGCAGAAGGGATGCATCGAGCCGTCTAACAGCGCCTACAGCTCACCCATTGTCATGGTGAGGAAAAAGACGGGTCAGTGGAGGATGTGCGTGGAAAAGATGCATACCCTATGCCAAGGATAAACTTCATATTGGAACAATTGAGGGAGGCAAAATTTTTCAGCAGCTTCGACCTGAAGGATGGCTATTGGCAAATCCACTGGAGGAAGAGAGCAGGAAGTATACGGCCTTTACGGTACCAGGAAAGGTCTGTACCAGTGGAAGGTGATGCCATTCGGACTACACTCGGCCTCGGCATTATTTCAAAGGGCTTTAGACCAGGTCATAGGCCCGGACATGGCTCCGCACGCATTTGCGTATCAAGATGACATTATAGTGATCGGACACACGAAGGAGGAGCATACGCCAAATTTGAAAGAACCTTAAGAATAAAAACAGACAAATGCCCCCGACAAACGTGAAAGGGGTACGGCAATTCATCGGGATGGCTTCGTGGAATCGGCGATTCGTCCCTGATTTCGATGGGATCGCAAGGCCGTTGAACGATCTCATACGAAAAGGAACATAGTGGGAGTGGACGGCTGCGAGTGGACGGTGGGAGTTTGTGCTGCAAACAGATGCCAGCGTCTACGGCGTGAGTGCAGTACTGACGCAGGACACGGATGAGGGCGAGCGAGTGGTCGCTTACGCCAACCGAACGCTAATAGGCGCGGAGAAGAATTCGGCAACGGAGAGAGAGTACCAGGTAATAACATGGGCCATTCGGCAGATGAGACCATACCTGGGGGTACCAGAGGGGTACCAGTTCGACGTGATGACGGATAACTTGGCTGAAATGGTTGAACAATATAGAAAGCCCACTTGGAAGGATCGCGAGATGGGTGTTCGAGTTGCAACAGTACGATTACGTTATCAGCTACAGAAAAGGCAAGCTGAACGTAGTCGCGGATGCACTTTCCCGCCAGCCGATAGTGGAGAAGCTGAGGAGTGCCACAGCAATCGAACACACAGAATGCATTTGGATAGGCTCACTGAAGAAAACGATAAAGGAAAACCCACAGAAATATCCGGAATACGTTGAGGAGGCAGGCCTGATTTACCGACATGTTCCACACAGAGCCGGGAGCGAGGAAGTAGCATCATGGAAGCTGTGTGTGCCGATGGACATGAGACAACAGGTGCTGAAGGAGAACAACGACGCACCAACAGCGGGACATCTAGAGGGAAGGAAAACGATTGCGAAAGTAGCAGCACGGTACTTCTGGCCAGGGATGCAAAGGGACGTAAGGAACTATGTCAGGAACTGCGAAACATGCATGCAGTATAAACCAAGCCAGATGCAGGCCGCAGGGAAAATGCTGACACAGGTCCCAGAGGAGCCGTGGGCGACGGTATGTGCGGACTTCGTGGGACCGTTGCCGAGGTCCAAGCATGGAAACACCATGCTATTGGTGATGATCGATCGATTTTCAAAATGGACAGAAATGGTCCCAATGCGGAAAGCCACAACGGAGACGCTGTAAAAGGCAATCCACGAAAGGATCATCGCTTGATATGGAGTGCCAAAGGTGATGGGGACTGACAACGGTGTCCAGTTCACCAGTAAGAGTTTCAAGAAATTTCTCGAGGAGCTCGGAGTTCGCCATCAGTTTACAGCACCATACACGCCGCAACAAAACCCTACGGAAAGGGCAAACAGGACGGTTAAAACGATGATTTCCCAGTTCGCAGGCAATGACCAAAGGACATGGGACGAGCACTGGCCAAAATTAATGCTGGTGGTGAACACGAGCGTGTCGGACTCCACGGGATACTTACCATGCTTCGTAACCCAAGGCAGAGAGCCAAGAATGATAAAAGCGATATTCGACAAAGGGGCATTGGGGACAGGAGAAGCACAAGCCACCCCCAGGAGCAAGCCTCGGCACTACAACCTTAGGAGGAGGGAGTGGAGCCCGAAGATCGGCGACACGGTGTGGACAAAAGAGCTCCATTTGTCCAAAGCGGCCGAAGGTTTCGCGGTGAAACTAGCGCTGAGATACGACGGGCCATACATAGTGACGAATTTCATTTCGCCGGTGATCGCCGTGCTACGTCACGGAAGCACGAAGAAAGAAAAGAGAGCCCACGTAAGTGAGCTAAAAGCCCAGGTGGAGGAATCGGCATCACAGACGTATGGCGGAAAAAGGGTGAAAAGGAAAAAAAAACACAACACACCAATAATGTCAACACACAAAAAAAGGGGGAAAGAAACGGCCGAATGCCAAACAAACGGAGAAAGGAAGAGACCTACAACGGGAGCAGGAAAGAGGACAAAAGAACCGTAAGAAAGGATCTATTCCAGGCAGCAGGCCTATAAAAAGGCAGTGGTGGACACCGGCCGGCCTTCATTTATTTACCCAGCCAGATAACAATGGACACGACGTCTTCGCACGCTTTGCCAGTAGTCTCCTCCGACGAAAGCGACCTCGAGATACTGGACTTGCCAGGATGGGACGTCCGGTGGCTCCAGGCCACAAGGAGGGTCCTCCGGGTGATGGCCCCGGGCAGCGAAGAAGGCAACAGCAACAGCACAGGCCCCGCAATTCAGAGCCCGTGAGTCCAAACGAAGGGAACCGTGAGCCGTTTCGGCGCCAGGAACCAAGACCACACGACCAGCCGGGCGAAAGATTTGAGAGGGCGTGTGTTTTGGCACCAACCCGGAGCGGGGATCGGGGATCGACGGGAGGACGACGGGTCGGTCGTCTGAGCCAAGCGGCCGGTGAGATTCACCCTTTTTGTAAACTTAGCATAATAAAGGGGATTTGTTTTAAATGTCGAATCTATGGTATAAATTCGTTGGAACGTACCCCAAACTCTGAGAGCTAGTCGCGGCAATTTTTGCGAACAAACATTAGCAAAAACAGTTCGTTACACCTGGCGCCCAAACTACGATTGCTTTAGAGTCTAGGAGTAACACAGCTTCAAGATGGGGAAGAAAAATTGGATTTACGTGCTTCGCAAAGAGGGGTTGTGCGAAGTGTGCAGAGAGCTCGGTGCAGAGAGCCCAGCGGATGGAACCGTTGAGATCATGAGGGCACTTGCAAGGTGGGTCGACAAGACGAAGGACGACGACTGATGGTGGTCGCGCGTGGATTCGAGGAAAAATCCGCGCAGAGGTCCACGCCAAGGCAGAGAGCAGTGAGCGAGTCGGAAAAGCTCATTCAAAGTCTGGCAGTGTCAGAAATGAAAAGCATAAGGAGCATGGAGGAAGCCAGTCCCGGTACAGGTGGACTATGCGAAGGTGGCGAAACACGTCCGAGAACGATCGTTCCGATTCGACGGAACGGGAGATCCTCTTGAGTTCGTGGACCGAGTAGCATGGTCTGCCAAAACATACGGGATGGATATAACACAATTCCGCGGGCGATGCCAGAACTACTCCAGGGCAGAGCGCTAAAGTGGTTCTTAATCAACGATGAGGAGTGGACCACATGGAAGGAGTTCAGAAGGAGCTTCGTGGCCTTTTTCCTACCAAAAGGGTACTTCGAGAAACTGGCAGACAAGGTTCGGCAGCGGAAAGAGCAACGAGGACGCTAATGAAGTCTTTAGGAAAGTCCACGAAGGAGGTCATTGAAAGGCTAGTGGAGAACTGCATGTCGCGCATGAAAATGTTCATGAGGCCATGCATGCGCATCGCTCGAGGAGGTGATGGGTCTGGCCGAGGAATTCGAGGAGCTGGCCTTGGAAGAAGAGGTTTTTAACAGGCAAGCCGCCACGATAGACAGAGGGTGGCCAAAAGAAGAACGGCACCAGAAGCCACCGGAGCAACAGAGCCCCCCAGAACAGGGGTGGGGGCAGAGATGGCAGCCGGAGGAGCAATGGCCAGCAAGGCCCAAGGCAGCAGCAGCCGAGTCAACGATGGGCAGCAAGCCAAAGCCAAAGGCAGCCGAACTTGCAGTGGGCAGCGACGCCTAGATAGGGACTAATAGAAAACCCAGCGCCGGCGTGCAACAGGTGTGGGTCAATGGGTGCAGGAACCCCAGAATTTTGTTGTGCAGGATCTGCGGCGCAGTAGGGGTGAGAAGCACAGAGTGCTGCCAAAGAGCGGGAAACGTGCAGCGATCTCAGCCGTAGAGAGGAAGGCAGAGATAGCGAGGTGCTGCCTCTCAGAATTAGTTCGAGGATTAACAGGAGAAGATCAGCAGTTGGCGGCAGTCATCAAGGTCGGAGGTGCAGAATTAAGGGCCATGATAGACACCGGTGCAACGGCTAGCTTCATTTCAGAAGAGGTAGCAGAGAACCCGGGAATCGCCAGAGAACGGAAAGCAATAAGAAGACGAGTAAAGTTGGCCAACTGGAGCCACACCGAGACTCAAATGGTACTCCTAACAACTGTAAGCTTTGGCAACAAGAAAAAGGAGTTGAATATGTTAGTGTTGCCATGCATGGGAGACAGCGCGGTGCTTGGATGGGATTTCCTCGCAGAATTCGGCACAACAATAAACTGCGCAGGCCACCAAGTCCCGATCCCGAGAAGAGAAAGATGGAGAGGATGCTTGGAGGGTAGGCTGTCCATAGCCATAGCTGGACCCTCGGAAGAATGGGAGAGCGAGCGGGAAAAAAAGGTCATCGAAGAAGAGCTGGCGGCGTGCACAAACCAGAAGGGTTGTTCAAACATAACCCAGCATAAAATCACAATGAAGGACGACATCCCAATAAAACAAAGATATTACCCAAAAAACCCCAAAATACATGGGGAAATCAATGAAAAATTGGAAGATCTGCTGCAGAAGGGATGCATCGAGCCGTCTAACAGCGCCTACAGCTCACCCATTGTCATGGTGAGGAAAAAGACGGGTCAGTGGAGGATGTGCGTGGAAAAGATGCATACCCTATGCCAAGGATAAACTTCATATTGGAACAATTGAGGGAGGCAAAATTTTTCAGCAGCTTCGACCTGAAGGATGGCTATTGGCAAATCCACTGGAGGAAGAGAGCAGGAAGTATACGGCCTTTACGGTACCAGGGAAAGGTCTGTACCAGTGGAAGGTGATGCCATTCGGACTACACTCGGCCTCGGCATTATTTCAAAGGGCTTTAGACCAGGTCATAGGCCCGGACATGGCTCCGCACGCATTTGCGTATCAAGATGACATTATAGTGATCGGACACACGAAGGAGGAGCATACGCCAAATTTGAAAGAACCTTAAGAATAAAAACAGACAAGTGCCATTTCTTCAGGGAAGAGCTGTTGTACCTGGGCCACCGGATAACAAGTGAAGGGATTGGTATGGATCCGGGAAAAGTCGCAGCGATTACGTGATTGGAACCCCCGACAAACGTGAAAGGGGTACGGCAATTCATCGGGATGGCTTCGTGGAATCGGCGATTCGTCCCTGATTTCGATGGGATCGCAAGGCCGTTGAACGATCTCATACGAAAAGGAACATAGTGGGAGTGGACGGCTGCGAGTGGACGATGGGAGTTTGTGCTGCAAACAGATGCCAGCGTCTACGGCGTGAGTGCAGTACTGACGCAGGACACGGATGAGGGCGAGCGAGTGGTCGCTTACGCCAACCGAACGCTAATAGGCGCGGAGAAGAATTCGGCAACGGAGAGAGAGTACCAGGTAATAACATGGGCCATTCGGCAGATGAGACCATACCTGGGGGTACCAGAGGGGTACCAGTTCGACGTGATCGTCGTAAGACGGCTGACTGAAACTGACTGACGGCTTGGCTGAAATGGTTGAACAATATAGAAAGCCCACTTGGAAGGATCGCGAGATGGGTGTTCGAGTTGCAACAGTACGATTACGTTATCAGCTACAGAAAAGGCAAGCTGAACGTAGTCGCGGATGCACTTTCCCGCCAGCCGATAGTGGAGAAGCTGAGGAGTGCCACAGCAATCGAACACACAGAATGCATTTGGATAGGCTCACTGAAGAAAACGATAAAGGAAAACCCACAGAAATATCCGGAATACGTTGAGGAGGCAGGCCTGATTTACCGACATGTTCCACACAGAGCCGGGAGCGAGGAAGTAGCATCATGGAAGCTGTGTGTGCCGATGGACATGAGACAACAGGTGCTGAAGGAGAACAACGACGCACCAACAGCGGGACATCTAGAGGGAAGGAATACGACGGTGTCCAGTTCACCGGTAAGAGTTTCAAGAAATTTCTCGAGGAGCTCGGAGTTCGCCATCAGTTTACAGCACCATACACGCCGCAACAAAACCCTACGGAAAGGGCAAACAGGACGGTTAAAACGATGATTTCCCAGTTCGCAGGCAATGACCAAAGGACATGGGACGAGCACTGGCCAAAATTAATGCTGGTGGTGAACACGAGCGTGTCGGACTCCACGGGATACTTACCATGCTTCGTAACCCAAGGCAGAGAGCCAAGAATGATAAAAGCGATATTCGACAAAGGGGCATTGGGGACAGGAGAAGCACAAGCCACCCCCAGGAGCAAGCCTCGGCACTACAACCTTAGGAGGAGGGAGTGGAGCCCGAAGATCGGCGACACGGTGTGGACAAAAGAGCTCCATTTGTCCAAAGCGGCCGAAGGTTTCGCGGTGAAACTAGCGCTGAGATACGACGGGCCATACATAGTGACGAATTTCATTTCGCCGGTGATCGCCGTGCTACGTCACGGAAGCACGAAGAAAGAAAAGAGAGCCCACGTAAGTGAGCTAAAAGCCCAGGTGGAGGAATCGGCATCACAGACGTATGGCGGAAAAAGGGTGAAAAGGAAAAAAAAACACAACACACCAATAATGTCAACACACAAAAAAAGGGGGAAAGAAACGGCCGAATGCCAAACAAACGGAGAAAGGAAGAGACCTACAACGAGAGCAGGAAAGAGGACAAAAGAACCGTAAGAAAGGATCTATTCCAGGCAGCAGACCTATAAAAAGGCAGTGGTGGACACCGGCCTTCATTTATTTACCCAGCCAGATAACAATGGACACGACGTCTTCGCACGCTTTGCCAATAGTCTCCTCCGACGAAAGCGACCTCGAGATACTGGACTTGCCAGGATGGGACGTCCGGTGGCTCCAGGCCACAAGGAGGGTCCTCCGGGTGATGGCCCCGGGCAGCGAAGAAGGCAACAGCAACAGCACAGGCCCCGCAATTCAGAGCCCGTGAGTCCAAACGAAGGGAACCGTGAGCCGTTTCGGCGCCAGGAACCAAGACCACACGACCAGCCGGGCGAAAGATTTGAGAGGGCGTGTGTATTGGCACCAACCCGGAGCGGGGATCGGGGATCGACGGGAGGACGACGGGTCGGTCGTCTGAGCCAAGCGGCCGGTGAGATTCACCCTTTTTGTAAACTTAGCATAATAAAGGGGATTTGTTTTAAATGTCGAATCTATGGTATAAATTCGTTGGAACGTACCCCAAACTCTGAGAGCTAGTCGCGGCAATTTTTGCGAACAAACATTAGCAAAAACAGTTCGTTACACCTGGCGCCCAAACTACGATTGCTTTAGAGTCTAGGAGTAACACAGCTTCAAGATGGGGAAGAAAAATTGGATTTACGTGCTTCGCAAAGAGGGGTTGTGCGAAGTGTGCAGAGAGCTCGGTGCAGAGAGCCCAGCGGATGGAACCGTTGAGATCATGAGGGCACTTGCAAGGTGCGTCGACAAGACGAAGGACGACGACTGATGGTGGTCGCGCGTGGATTCGAGGAAAAATCCGCGCAGAGGTCCACGCCAAGGCAGAGAGCAGTGAGCGAGTCGGAAAAGCTCATTCAAAGTCTGGCAGTGTCAGAAATGAAAAGCATAAGGAGCATGGAGGAAGCCAGTCCCGGTACAGGTGGACTATGCGAAGGTGGCGAAACACGTCCGAGAACGATCGTTCCGATTCGACGGAACGGGAGATCCTCTTGAGTTCGTGGACCGAGTAGCATGGTCTGCCAAAACATACGGGATGGATATAACACAATTCCGCGGGCGATGCCAGAACTACTCCAGGGCAGAGCGCTAAAGTGGTTCTTAATCAACGATGAGGAGTGGACCACATGGAAGGAGTTCAGAAGGAGCTTCGTGGCCTTTTTCCTACCAAAAGGGTACTTCGAGAAACTGGCAGACAAGGTTCGGCAGCGGAAAGAGCAACGAGGACGCTAATGAAGCCTTTAGGAAAGTCCACGAAGGAGGTCATTGAAAGGCTAGTGGAGAACTGCATGCCGCGCATGAAAATGTTCATGAGGCCATGCATGCGCATCGCTCGAGGAGGTGATGGGTCTGGCCGAGGAATTCGAGGAGCTGGCCTTGGAAGAAGAGGTTTTTAACAGGCAAGCCGCCACGATAGACAGAGGGTGGCCAAAAGAAGAACGGCACCAGAAGCCACCGGAGCAACAGAGCCCCCCAGAACAGGGGTGGGGGCAGAGATGGCAGCCGGAGGAGCAACGCCGAATGCCACTGCAACAGCAGCCGAGCCAGCAATGGCCAGCAAGGCCCAAGGCAGCAGCAGCCGAGTCAACGATGGGCAGCAAGCCAAAGCCAAAGGCAGCCGAACTTGCAGTGGGCAGCGACGCCTAGATAGGGACTAATAGAAAACCCAGCGCCGGCGTGCAACAGGTGTGGGTCAATGGGTGCAGGAACCCCAGAATTTTGTTGTGCAGGATCTGCGGCGCAGTAGGGGTGAGAAGCACAGAGTGCTGCCAAAGAGCGGGAAACGTGCAGCGATCTCAGCCGTAGAGAGGAAGGCAGAGATAGCGAGGTGCTGCCTCTCAGAATTAGTTCGAGGATTAACAGGAGAAGATCAGCAGTTGGCGGCAGTCATCAAGGTTGGAGGTGCAGAAGTAAGGGCCATGATAGACACCGGTGCAACGGCTAGCTTCATTTCAGAAGAGGTAGCAGAGAACCCGGGAATCGCCAGAGAACGGAAAGCAATAAGAAGACGAGTAAAGTTGGCCAACTGGAGCCACACCGAGACTCAAATGGTACTCCTAACAACTATAAGCTTTGGCAACAAGAAAAAGGAGTTGAATATGTTAGTGTTGCCATGCATGGGAGACAGCGCGGTGCTTGGATGGGATTTCCTCGCAGAATTCGGCACAACAATAAACTGCGCAGGCCACCAAGTCCCGATCCCGAGAAGAGAAAGATGGAGAGGATGCTTGGAGGGTAGGCTGTCCATAGCCATAGCTGGACCCTCGGAAGAATGGGAGAGCGAGCGGGAAAAAAAGGTCATCGAAGAAGAGCTGGCGGCGTGCACAAACCAGAAGGGTTGTTCAAACATAACCCAGCATAAAATCACAATGAAGGACGACATCCCAATAAAACAAAGATATTACCCAAAAAACCCCAAAATACATGGGGAAATCAATGAAAAATTGGAAGATCTGCTGCAGAAGGGATGCATCGAGCCGTCTAACAGCGCCTACTGCTCACCCATTGTCATGGTGAGGAAAAAGACGGGTCAGTGGAGGATGTGCGTGGAAAAGATGCATACCCTATGCCAAGGATAAACTTCATATTGGAACAATTGAGGGAGGCAAAATTTTTCAGCAGCTTCGACCTGAAGGATGGCTATTGGCAAATCCACTGGAGGAAGAGAGCAGGAAGTATACGGCCTTTACGGTACCAGGGAAAGGTCTGTACCAGTGGAAGGTGATGCCATTCGGACTACACTCGGCCTCGGCATTATTTCAAAGGGCTTTAGACCAGGTCATAGGCCCGGACATGGCTCCGCACGCATTTGCGTATCAAGATGACATTATAGTGATCGGACACACGAAGGAGGAGCATACGCCAAATTTGAAAGAACCTTAAGAATAAAAACAGACAAGTGCCATTTCTTCAGGGAAGAGCTGTTGTACCTGGGCCACCGGATAACAAGTGAAGGGATTGGTATGGATCCGGGAAAAGTCGCAGCGATTACGTGATTGGAACCCCCGACAAACGTGAAAGGGGTACGGCAATTCATCGGGATGGCTTCGTGGAATCGGCGATTCGTCCCTGATTTCGATGGGATCGCAAGGCCGTTGAACGATCTCATACGAAAAGGAACATAGTGGGAGTGGACGGCTGCGAGTGGACGGTGGGAGTTTGTGCTGCAAACAGATGCCAGCGTCTACGGCGTGAGTGCAGTACTGACGCAGGACACGGATGAGGGCGAGCGAGTGGTCGCTTATGCCAACCGAACGCTAATAGGCGCGGAGAAGAATTCGGCAACGGAGAGAGAGTACCAGGTAATAACATGGGCCATTCGGCAGATGAGACCATACCTGGGGGTACCAGAGGGGTACCAGTTCGACGTGATCACGGATAACTTGGCTGAAATGGTTGAACAATATAGAAAGCCCACTTGGAAGGATCGCGAGATGGGTGTTCGAGTTGCAACAGTACGATTACGTTATCAGCTACAGAAAAGGCAAGCTGAACGTAGTCGCGGATGCACTTTCCCGCCAGCCGATAGTGGAGAAGCTGAGGAGTGCCACAGCAATCGAACACACAGAATGCATTTGGATAGGCTCACTGAAGAAAACGATAAAGGAAAACCCACAGAAATATCCGGAATACGTTGAGGAGGCAGGCCTGATTTACCGACATGTTCCACACAGAGCCGGGAGCGAGGAAGTAGCATCATGGAAGCTGTGTGTGCCGATGGACATGAGACAACAGGTGCTGAAGGAGAACAACGACGCACCAACAGCGGGACATCTAGAGGGAAGGAAAACGATTGCGAAAGTAGCAGCACGGTACTTCTGGAAAGGGATGCAAAGGGACGTAAGGAACTATGTCAGGAAATGCGAAACATGCATGCAGTATAAACCAAGCCAGATGCAGGCCGCAGGGAAAATGCTGACACAGGTCCCAGAGGAGCCGTGGGCGATGGTATGTGCGGACTTCGTGGGACCGTTGCCGAGGTCCAAGCATGGAAACACCATGCTATTGGTGATGATCGATCGATTTTCAAAATGGACAGAAATGGTCCCAATGCGGAAAGCCACAACGGAGACGCTGTAAAAGGCAATCCACGAAAGGATCATCGCTTGATATGGGGTGCCAAAGGTGATGGGGACTGACAACGGTGTCCAGTTCACCAGTAAGAGTTTCAAGAAATTTCTCGAGGAGCTCGGAGTTCGCCATCAGTTTACAGCACCATACACGCCGCAACAAAACCCTACGGAAAGGGCAAACAGGACGGTTAAAACGATGATTTCCCAGTTCGCAGGCAATGACCAAAGGACATGGGACGAGCACTGGCCAAAATTAATGCTGGTGGTGAACACGAGCGTGTCGGACTCCACGGGATACTTACCATGCTTCGTAACCCAAGGCAGAGAGCCAAGAATGATAAAAGCGACATTCGACAAAGGGGCATTGGGGACAGGAGAAGCACAAGCCACCCCCAGGAGCAAGCCTCGGCACTACAACCTTAGGAGGAGGGAGTGGAGCCCGAAGATCGGCGACACGGTGTGGACAAAAGAGCTCCATTTGTCCAAAGCGGCCGAAGGTTTCGCGGTGAAACTAGCGCTGAGATACGACGGGCCATACATAGTGACGAATTTCATTTCGCCGGTGATCGCCGTGCTACGTCACGGAAGCACGAAGAAAGAAAAGAGAGCCCACGTAAGTGAGCTAAAAGCCCAGGTGGAGGAATCGGCATCACAGACGTATGGCGGAAAAAGGGTGAAAAGGAAAAAAAAACACAACACACCAATAATGTCAACACACAAAAAAAGGGGGAAAGAAACGGCCGAATGCCAAACAAACGGAGAAAGGAAGAGACCTACAACGAGAGCAAGAAAGAGGACAAAAGAACCGTAAGAAAGGATCTATTCCAGGCAGCAGGCCTATAAAAAGGCAGTGGTGGACACCGGCCTTCATTTATTTACCCAGCCAGATAACAATGGACACGACGTCTTCGCACGCTTTGCCAGTAGTCTCCTCCGGCGAAAGCGACCTCGAGATACTGGACTTGCCAGGATGGGACGTCCGGTGGCTCCAGGCCACAAGGAGGGTCCTCCGGGTGATGGCCCCGGGCAGCGAAGAAGGCAACAGCAACAGCACAGGCCCCGCAATTCAGAGCCCGTGAGTCCAAACGAAGGGAACCGTGAGCCGTTTCGGCGCCAGGAACCAAGACCACACGACCAGCCGGGCGAAAGATTTGAGAGGGCGTGTGTATTGGCACCAACCCGGAGCGGGGATCGGGGATCGACGGGAGGACGACGGGTCGGTCGTCTGAGCCAAGCGGCCGGTGAGATTCACCCTTTTTGTAAACTTAGCATAATAAAGGGGATTTGTTTTAAATGTCGAATCTATGGTATAAATTCGTTGGCGCCCAAACTACGATTGCTTTAGAGTCTAGGAGTAACACAGCTTCAAGATGGGGAAGAAAAATTGGATTTACGTGCTTCGCAAAGAGGGGTTGTGCGAAGTGTGCAGAGAGCTCGGTGCAGAGAGCCCAGCGGATGGAACCGTTGAGATCATGAGGGCACTTGCAAGGTGCGTCGACAAGACGAAGGACGACGACTGATGGTGGTCGCGCGTGGATTCGAGGAAAAATCCGCGCAGAGGTCCACGCCAAGGCAGAGAGCAGTGAGCGAGTCGGAAAAGCTCATTCAAAGTCTGGCAGTGTCAGAAATGAAAAGCATAAGGAGCATGGAGGAAGCCAGTCCCGGTACAGGTGGACTATGCGAAGGTGGCGAAACACGTCCGAGAACGATCGTTCCGATTCGACGGAACGGGAGATCCTCTTGAGTTCGTGGACCGAGTAGCATGGTCTGCCAAAACATACGGGATGGATATAACACAATTCCGCGGGCGATGCCAGAACTACTCCAGGGCAGAGCGCTAAAGTGGTTCTTAATCAACGATGAGGAGTGGACCACATGGAAGGAGTTCAGAAGGAGCTTCGTGGCCATTTTCTTACCAAAAGGGTACTTCGAGAAACTGGCAGACAAGGTTCGGCAGCGGAAAGAGCAACGAGGACGCTAATGAAGCCTTTAGGAAAGTCCACGAAGGAGGTCATTGAAAGGCTAGTGGAGAACTGCATGCCGCGCATGAAAATGTTCATGAGGCCATGCATGCGCATCGCTCGAGGAGGTGATGGGTCTGGCCGAGGAATTCGAGGAGCTGGCCTTGGAAGAAGAGGTTTTTAACAGGCAAGCCGCCACGATAGACAGAGGGTGGCCAAAAGAAGAACGGCACCAGAAGCCACCGGAGCAACAGAGCCCCCCAGAACAGGGGTGGGGGCAGAGATGGCAGCCGGAGGAGCAACGCCGAATGCCACTGCAACAGCAGCCGAGCCAGCAATGGCCAGCAAGGCCCAAGGCAGCAGCAGCCGAGTCAACGATGGGCAGCAAGCCAAAGCCAAAGGCAGCCGAACTTGCAGTGGGCAGCGACGCCTAGATAGGGACTAATAGAAAACCCAGCGCCGGCGTGCAACAGGTGTGGGTCAATGGGTGCAGGAACCCCAGAATTTTGTTGTGCAGGATCTGCGGCGCAGTAGGGGTGAGAAGCACAGAGTGCTGCCAAAGAGCGGGAAACGTGCAGCGATCTCAGCCGTAGAGAGGAAGGCAGAGATAGCGAGGTGCTGCCTCTCAGAATTAGTTCGAGGATTAACAGGAGAAGATCAGCAGTTGGCGGCAGTCATCAAGGTCGGAGGTGCAGAAGTAAGGGCCATGATAGACACCGGTGCAACGGCTAGCTTCATTTCAGAAGAGGTAGCAGAGAACCCGGGAATCGCCAGAGAACGGAAAGCAATAAGAAGACGAGTAAAGTTGGCCAACTGGAGCCACACCGAGACTCAAATGGTACTCCTAACAACTGTAAGCTTTGGCAACAAGAAAAAGGAGTTGAATATGTTAGTGTTGCCATGCATGGGAGACAGCGCGGTGCTTGGATGGGATTTCCTCGCAGAATTCGGCACAACAATAAACTGCGCAGGCCACCAAGTCCCGATCCCGAGAAGAGAAAGATGGAGAGGATGCTTGGAGGGTAGGCTGTCCATAGCCATAGCTGGACCCTCGGACCCCGAGCGGGAAAAAAAGGTCATCGAAGAAGAGCTGGCGGCGTGCACAAACCAGAAGGGTTGTTCAAACATAACCCAGCATAAAATCACAATGAAGGACGACATCCCAATAAAACAAAGATATTACCCAAAAAACCCCAAAATACATGGGGAAATCAATGAAAAATTGGAAGATCTGCTGCAGAAGGGATGCATCGAGCCGTCTAACAGCGCCTACAGCTCACCCATTGTCATGGTGAGGAAAAAGACGGGTCAGTGGAGGATGTGCGTGGACTTTCGGCAGATCAACGCAAAATCAGTAAAAGATGCGTACCCTATGCCAAGGATAAACTTCATATTGGAACAATTGAGGGAGGCAAAATTTTTCAGCAGCTTCGACCTGAAGGATGAAAAATCTCTCTTTGAAAGAAGTGTTCCGAAGACTGAAGGCGGCAACCTTAAGAATAAAAACAGACAAGTGCCATTTCTTCAGGGAAGAGCTGTTGTACCTGGGCCACCGGATAACAAGTGAAGGGATTTGTATGGATCCGGGAAAAGTCGCAGCGATTACGTGATTGGAACCCCCGACAAACGTGAAAGGGGTACGGCAATTCATCGGGATGGCGTCGTGGAATCGGCGATTCGTCCCTGATTTCGATGGGATCGCAAGGCCGTTGAACGATCTCATACGAAAGGGAACAAAGTGGGAGTGGACGGCTGCGAGTGGTCGGTGGGAGTTTGTGCAGCAAACAGATGCCAGCGACTACGGCGTGAGTGCAGTACTGACGCACGACACGGATGAGGGCGAGCGAGTGGTCGCTTACGCCAACCGAACGCTAATAGGCGCGGAGAAGAATTACTCGGCAACGGAGAAAGAGTGCCAGGTAATAACATGGGCCATACGGCAGATGAGACCATACCTGGTACCCCTCCGGGTACCAGTTCGACGTGACGAGATGGGTCTTCGAGTAGCAACAATACGATTACATAATCAGCTAGAGAAAAGGCAAGCTGAACGTAGTCGCGGATGCACTTTTCCGCCAGCCGATAGTAAAGAAGTTGAGGAGTGCCACAGCAATCGAAGACGCGGAATGCATTTGTATAGGCTCGCTGAAAAAGAAGATGCAGGAAAACCCACAGAAATATCTGGAGTACGTTGAGGAGGCAGGCCTAATTTACCGACGAGGAAGTACCGACGAGCGAAGAAGTAGCATCATGGAAGCTGTGTGTGCCGATGGACATGAGGCAACCGGTGCTGAAGGAGAACCACGACGCACCAACAGCGGGACATCTAGAGGGAAGGAAAACGATTGCGAAAGTAGCAGCACGGTACTTCGGGCCAGGGATGCAAAGGGACGTAAGGAACTATGTCAGGAAATGCGAAACATGCATGCAGTATAAACCAAGCCAGATGCAGGCCGCAGGGAAAATGCTGACACAGGTCCCAGAGGAGCCGTGGGCGACGGTATGTGCGGACTTCGTGGGACCGTTGCCGAGGTCCAAGCATAGAAACACCATGCTATTGGTGATGATCGATCGATTTTCAAAATGGACAGAAATGGACCCAATGCGGAAAGCCACAACGGAGACGCTGTAAAAGGCAATCCACGAAAGGATCATCGCTTGATATGGGGTGCCAAAGGTGATGGGGACTGACAACGGTGTCCAGTTCACCAGTAAGAGTTTCAAGAAATTTCTCGAGGAGCTCGGAGTTCGCCATTAGTTTACAGCACCATACACGCCGCAACAAAACCCTACGGACGGTTACAAAAACAGGACGGTTAAAACGATGATTGCCCAGTTCGCAGGCAATGACCAAAGGACATGGGACGAGCACTGGCCAAAATTAATGCTGGCGGTGAACACGAGCGTGTCGGACTCCACGGGATACTTACCATGCTTCGTAACCCAAGGCAGAGAGCCAAGAATGATAAAAGCGATATTCGACAAAGGGGCATTGGGGACAGGAGAAGCACAAGCCACCCCCAGGAGCAAGCCTCGGCACTACAACCTTAGGAGGAGGGAGTGGAGCCCGAAGATCGGCGACACGGTGAGGACAAAAGAGCACCATTTGTCCAAAGCAGCCGAAGGTTTCGCGGTGAAACTAGCGCTGAGATACGACGGGCCATACATAGTGACGAATTTCATTTCGCCGGTGATCGCCGTGCTACGTCACGGAAGCACGAAGAAAGAAAAGAGAGCCCACGTAAATGAGCTAAAAGCCCAGGTGGAGGAATCGGCATCACAGACGTATGGCGCAATTGGCGGTGGGAGTTTGTGCAGCAAACAGATGCCAGCGACTACGGCGTGAGTGCAGTACTGACGCATGACACGGATGAGGGCGAGCGAGTGGTCGCTTACGCCAACCGAACGCTAATAGGCGCGGAGAAGAATTACTCGGCAACGGAGAAAGAGTGCCAGGTAATAACATGGGCCATACGGCAGATGAGACCATACCTGGTACCCCTCCGGGTACCAGTTCGACGTGACGAGATGGGTCTTCGAGTAGCAACAATACGATTACATAATCAGCTACAGAAAAGGCAAGCTGAACGTAGTCGCGGATGCACTTTTCCGCCAGCCGATAGTAAAGAAGTTGAGGAGTGCCACAGCAATCGAAGACGCGGAATATATTTGTATGCAGGAAAACCCACAGAAATATCTGGAGTACGTTGAGGAGGCAGGCCTAATTTACCGACGAGGAAGTACCGACGAGCGAAGAAGTAGCATCATGGAAGCTGTGTGTGCCGATGGACATGAGGCAACCGGTGCTGAAGGAGAACCACGACGCACCAACAGCGGGACATCTAGAGGGAAGGAAAACGATTGCGAAAGTAGCAGCACGGTACTTCGGGCCAGGGATGCAAAGGGACGTAAGGAACTATGTCAGGAAATGCGAAACATGCATGCAGTATAAACCAAGCCAGATGCAGGCCGCAGGGAAAATGCTGACACAGGTCCCAGAGGAGCCGTGGGCGACGGTATGTGCGGACTTCGTGGGACCGTTGCCGAGGTCCAAGCATAGAAACACCATGCTATTGGTGATGATCGATCGATTTTCAAAATGGACAGAAATGGACCCAATGCGGAAAGCCACAACGGAGACGCTGTAAAAGGCAATCCACGAAAGGATCATCGCTTGATATGGGGTGCCAAAGGTGATGGGGACTGACAACGGTGTCCAGATCACCAGTAAGAGTTTCAAGAAATTTCTCGAGGAGCTCGGAGTTCGCCATTAGTTTACAGCACCATACACGCCGCAACAAAACCCTACGGAAAGGGCAAACAGGACGGTTAAAACGATGATTGCCCAGTTCGCAGGCAATGACCAAAGGACATGGGACGAGCACTGGCCAAAATTAATGCTGGCGGTGAACACGAGCGTGTCGGACTCCACGGGATACTTACCATGCTTCGTAACCCAAGGCAGAGAGCCAAGAATGATAAAAGCGATATTCGACAAAGGGGCATTGGGGACAGGAGAAGCACAAGCCACCCCCAGGAGCAAGCCTCGGCACTACAACCTTAGGAGGAGGGAGTGGAGCCCGAAGATCGGCGACACGGTGAGGACAAAAGAGCACCATTTGTCCAAAGCAGCCGAAGGTTTCGCGGTGAAACTAGCGCTGAGATACGACGGGCCATTCATAGTGACGAATTTCATTTCGCCGGTGATCGCCGTGCTACGTCACGGAAGCACGAAGAAAGAAAAGAGAGCCCACGTAAATGAGCTAAAAGCCCAGGTGGAGGAATCGGCATCACAGACATATGGCGCAAAAAGGGTGAAAAGGAAAAAAAAACACAACACACCAATAATGTCAACACACAAAAAAAGGGGGAAAGAAACGGCCGAATGCCAACCAAACGGAGAAAGGAAGATACCTACAATGGGAGCAGGAAAGAGGACAAAAGAACCGTAAGAAAGGATCTATTCCAGGCAGCAGGCCTATAAACGCGGTGGACACCGGCCTTCATTTATTTACCCAGCCAGATAATAATGGACACGACGTCTTCGCACGCTTTGCCAGTAGTCTCCTCCGACGAAAGCGACCTCGAGATACTGGACTTGCCAGGATGGGACGTCCGGTGGCTCCAGGCCACAAGGAGGGTCCTCCGGGTGATGGCCCCGGGCAGCGAAGAAGGCAACAGCAACAGCACAGGCCCCGCAATTCAGAGCCCGTGAGTCCAAACGAAGGGAACCGTGAGCCGTTTCGGCGCCAGGAACCAAGACCACACGACCAGCCGGGCGAAAGATTTGAGAGGGCGTGTGTATTGGCACCAACCCGGAGCGGGGATCGGGGATCGACGGGAGGACGACGGGTCGGTCGTCTGAGCCAAGCGGCCGGTGAGATTCACCCTTTTTGTAAACTTAGCATAATAAAGGGGATTTGTTTTAAATGTCGAATCTATGGTATAAATTCGTTGGAACGTACCCCAAACTCTGAGAGCTAGTCGCGGCAATTTTTGCGAACAAAACATTAGCAAAAACAGTTCGTTACACCTGGCGCCCAAACTACGATTGCTTTAGAGTCTAGGAGTAACACAGCTTCAAGATGGGGAAGAAAAATTGGATTTACGTGCTTCGCAAAGAGGGGTTGTGCGAAGTGTGCAGAGAGCTCGGTGCAGAGAGCCCAGCGGATGGAACCGTTGAGATCATGAGGGCACTTGCAAGGTGCGTCGACAAGACGAAGGACGACGACTGATGGTGGTCGCGCGTGGATTCGAGGAAAAATCCGCGCAGAGGTCCACGCCAAGGCAGAGAGCAGTGAGCGAGTCGGAAAAGCTCATTCAAAGTCTGGCAGTGTCAGAAATGAAAAGCATAAGGAGCATGGAGGAAGCCAGTCCCGGTACAGGTGGACTATGCGAAGGTGGCGAAACACGTCCGAGAACGATCGTTCCGATTCGACGGAACGGGAGATCCTCTTGAGTTCGTGGACCGAGTAGCATGGTCTGCCAAAACATACGGGATGGATATAACACAATTCCGCGGGCGATGCCAGAACTACTCCAGGGCAGAGCGCTAAAGTGGTTCTTAATCAACGATGAGGAGTGGACCACATGGAAGGAGTTCAGAAGGAGCTTCGTGGCCATTTTCTTACCAAAAGGGTACTTCGAGAAACTGGCAGACAAGGTTCGGCAGCGGAAAGAGCAACGAGGACGCTAATGAAGCCTTTAGGAAAGTCCACGAAGGAGGTCATTGAAAGGCTAGTGGAGAACTGCATGCCGCGCATGAAAATGTTCATGAGGCCATGCATGCGCATCGCTCGAGGAGGTGATGGGTCTGGCCGAGGAATTCGAGGAGCTGGCCTTGGAAGAAGAGGTTTTTAACAGGCAAGCCGCCACGATAGACAGAGGGTGGCCAAAAGAAGAACGGCACCAGAAGCCACCGGAGCAACAGAGCCCCCCAGAACAGGGGTGGGGGCAGAGATGGCAGCCGGAGGAGCAACGCCGAATGCCACTGCAACAGCAGCCGAGCCAGCAATGGCCAGCAAGGCCCAAGGCAGCAGCAGCCGAGTCAACGATGGGCAGCAAGCCAAAGCCAAAGGCAGCCGAACTTGCAGTGGGCAGCGACGCCTAGATAGGGACTAATAGAAAACCCAGCGCCGGCGTGCAACAGGTGTGGGTCAATGGGTGCAGGAACCCCAGAATTTTGTTGTGCAGGATCTGCGGCGCAGTAGGGGTGAGAAGCACAGAGTGCTGCCAAAGAGCGGGAAACGTGCAGCGATCTCAGCCGTAGAGAGGA
Source organism: Drosophila ananassae (assembly GCF_017639315.1). Taxonomy (NCBI): domain Eukaryota; kingdom Metazoa; phylum Arthropoda; class Insecta; order Diptera; family Drosophilidae; genus Drosophila; species Drosophila ananassae. The sequence continues at coordinate 127,470 of NW_025319059.1, forward strand.
AGGCAGAGATAGCGAGGTGCTGCCTCTCAGAATTAGTTCGAGGATTAACAGGAGAAGATCAACAGTTGGCGGCAGTCATCAAGGTCGGAGGTGCAGAAGTAAGGGCCATGATAGACACCGGTGCAACGGCTAGCTTCATTTCAGAAGAGGTAGCAGAGAACCCGGGAATCGCCAGAGAACGGAAAGCAATAAGAAGACGAGTAAAGTTGGCCAACTGGAGCCACACCGAGACTCAAATGGTACTCCTAACAACTGTAAGCTTTGGCAACAAGAAAAAGGAGTTGAATATGTTAGTGTTGCCATGCATGGGAGACAGCGCGGTGCTTGGATGGGATTTCCTCGCAGAATTCGGCACAACAATAAACTGCGCAGGCCACCAAGTCCCGATCCCGAGAAGAGAAAGATGGAGAGGATGCTTGGAGGGTAGGCTGTCCATAGCCATAGCTGGACCCTCGGAAGAATGGGAGAGCGAGCGGGAAAAAAAGGTCATCGAAGAAGAGCTGGCGGCGTGCACAAACCAGAAGGGTTGTTCAAACATAACCCAGCATAAAATCACAATGAAGGACGACATCCCAATAAAACAAAGATATTACCCAAAAAACCCCAAAATACATGGGGAAATCAATGAAAAATTGGAAGATCTGCTGCAGAAGGGATGCATCGAGCCGTCTAACAGCGCCTACAGCTCACCCATTGTCATGGTGAGGAAAAAGACGGGTCAGTGGAGGATGTGCGTGGACTTTCGGCAGATCAACGCAAAATCAGTAAAAGATGCGTACCCTATGCCAAGGATAAACTTCATATTGGAACAATTGAGGGAGGCAAAATTTTTCAGCAGCTTCGACCTGAAGGATGAAAAATCTCTCTTTGAAAGAAGTGTTCCGAAGACTGAAGGCGGCAACCTTAAGAATAAAAACAGACAAGTGCCATTTCTTCAGGGAAGAGCTGTTGTACCTGGGCCACCGGATAACAAGTGAAGGGATTTGTATGGATCCGGGAAAAGTCGCAGCGATTACGTGATTGGAACCCCCGACAAACGTGAAAGGGGTACGGCAATTCATCGGGATGGCGTCGTGGAATCGGCGATTCGTCCCTGATTTCGATGGATCGCAAGGCCGTTGAACGATCTCATACGAAAGGGAACAAAGTGGGAGTGGACGGCTGCGAGTGGACGGTGGGAGTTTGTGCAGCAAACAGATGCCAGCGACTACGGCGTGAGTGCAGTACTGACGCATGACACGGATGAGGGCGAGCGAGTGGTCGCTTACGCCAACCGAACGCTAATAGGCGCGGAGAAGAATTACTCGGCAACGGAGAAAGAGTGCCAGGTAATAACATGGGCCATACGGCAGATGAGACCATACCTGGTACCCCTCCGGGTACCAGTTCGACGTGACGAGATGGGTCTTCGAGTAGCAACAATACGATTACATAATCAGCTACAGAAAAGGCAAGCTGAACGTAGTCGCGGATGCCCTTTTCCGCCAGCCGATAGTAAAGAAGTTGAGGAGTGCCACAGCAATCGAAGACGCGGAATGCATTTGTATAGGCTCGCTGAAAAAGAAGATGCAGGAAAACCCACAGAAATATCTGGAGTACGTTGAGGAGGCAGGCCTAATTTACCGACGAGGAAGTACCGACGAGCGAAGAAGTAGCATCATGGAAGCTATGTGTGCCGATGGACATGAGGCAACCGGTGCTGAAGGAGAACCACGACGCACCAACAGCGGGACATCTAGAGGGAAGGAAAACGATTGCGAAAGTAGCAGCACGGTACTTCGGGCCAGGGATGCAAAGGGACGTAAGGAACTATGTCAGGAAATGCGAAACATGCATGCAGTATAAACCAAGCCAGATGCAGGCCGCAGGGAAAATGCTGACACAGGTCCCAGAGGAGCCGTGGGCGACGGTATGTGCGGACTTCGTGGGACCGTTGCCGAGGTCCAAGCATAGAAACACCATGCTATTGGTGATGATCGATCGATTTTCAAAATGGACAGAAATGGACCCAATGCGGAAAGCCACAACGGAGGCGCTGTAAAAGGCAATCCACGAAAGGATCATCGCTTGATATGGGGTGCCAAAGGTGATGGGGACTGACAACGGTGTCCAGTTCACCAGTAAGAGTTTCAAGAAATTTCTCGAGGAGCTCGGAGTTCGCCATTAGTTTACAGCACCATACACGCCGCAACAAAACCCTACGGAAAGGGCAAACAGGACGGTTAAAACGATGATTGCCCAGTTCGCAGGCAATGACCAAAGGACATGGGACGAGCACTGGCCAAAATTAATGCTGGCGGTGAACACGAGCGTGTCGGACTCCACGGGGTACTTACCATGCTTCGTAACCCAAGGCAGAGAGCCAAGAATGATAAAAGCGATATTCGACAAAGGGGCATTGGGGACAGGAGAAGCACAAGCCACCCCCAGGAGCAAGCCTCGGCACTACAACCTTAGGAGGAGGGAGTGGAGCCCGAAGATCGGCGACACGGTGAGGACAAAAGAGCACCATTTGTCCAAAGCAGCCGAAGGTTTCGCGGTGAAACTAGCGCTGAGATACGACGGGCCATTCATAGTGACGAATTTCATTTCGCCGGTGATCGCCGTGCTACGTCACGGAAGCACGAAGATAGAAAAGAGAGCCCACGTAAATGAGCTAAAAGCCCAGGTGGAGGAATCGGCATCACAGACATATGGCGCAAAAAGGGTGAAAAGGAAAAAAAAACACAACACACCAATAATGTCAACACACAAAAAAAGGGGGAAAGAAACGGCCGAATGCCAAACAAACGGAGAAAGGAAGATACCTACAATGGGAGCAGGAAAGAGGACAAAAGAACCGTAAGAAAGGATCTATTCCAGGCAGCAGGCCTATAAAAAGGCAGTGGTGGACACCGGCCGGCCTTCATTTATTTACCCAGCCAGATAACAATGGACACGACGTCTTCGCACGCTTTGCCAGTAGTCTCCTCCGACGAAAGCGACCTCGAGATACTGGACTTGCCAGGATGGGACGTCCGGTGGCTCCAGGCCACAAGGAGGGTCCTCCGGGTGATGGCCCCGGGCAGCGAAGAAGGCAACAACAACAGCACAGGCCCCGCAATTCAGAGCCCGTGAGTCCAAACGAAGGGAACCGTGAGCCGTTTCGGCGCCAGGAACCAAGACCACACGACCAGCCGGGCGCAAGCTTTGGGAGGGCGTGTGTATTGGCACCAACCCGGAGCGGGGATCGGGGATCGACGGGAGGACGACCCGTCGGTCGTCTGAGCCAAGCGGCCGGTGAGATTCACTTTTTGTAAACTTAGCATAATAAAGGGGATTTGTTTTAAACGTCGAATCTATAAATTCGTTGGAACGTACCCCAAACTCTGAGAGCTAGTCGCGGCAATTTTTGCGATCAAAACATTAGCAAAAACAGTTCGTTACACCTGGCGCCCAAACTACGTGATTGCTTTAAAGAAGAAAAATTGGATTTACGTGCTTCGCAAAGAGGAGTTGTGCGAAGTGTGCAGAGAGCTCGGTGCAGAGAGCCCAGCGGATGGAACCGTTGAGATCATGAGGGCACTTGCAAGGTGCGTCGACAAGACGAAGGACGACGACTGATGGTGGTCGCGCGTGGATTCGAGGAAAATTCCGCGCAGAGGTCCACGCCAAGGCAGAGAGCAGTGAGCGAGTCGGAAAAGCTCATTCAAAGTCTGGCACTGTCAGAAGTGAAAAGCATAAGGAGCATGGAGCCACAAGTGCGGAAGCCAGTCCCGGTACAGGTGGACTATGCGAAGGTGGCGAAACACGTCCGAGAACGGTCGTTCCGATTCGACGGAACGGGAGATCCTCTTGAGTTCGTGGACCGAGTAGCATGGTCTGCCAAAACATACGGGATGGATATAACACAATTCCGCGGGCGATGCCAGAACTACTCCAGGGCAGAGCCCTAAAGTGGTTCTTAATCAACGATGAGGAGTGGACCACATGGAAGGAGTTCAGAAGGAGCTTTTTCCTACCAAAAGGGTACTTTGAGAAACTGGCAGACAAGGTTCGGCAGCGGAAAGAGCAACGAGGACGCTAATGAAGCCTTTAGGAAAGTCCACGAAGGAGGTCATTGAAAGGCTAGTGGAGAACTGCATGCCGCGTATGAAAATGTTCATGAGGCCATGCATGCGCATCGCTCGAGGAGGTGATGGGTCTGGCCGAGGAATTCGAGGAGCTGGCCTTGGAAGAAGAGGTTTTTAACAGGCAAGCCGCCACGATAGACCGAGGGAGGCCAAAAGAAGAACGGCACCAGAAGCCACCGGAGCAACAGAGCCCCCAGAACAGGGGTGGGGGCAGAGATGGCAGCCGAAGGAGCAACGCCGAATGCCACTGCAACAGCAGCCGAGCCAGCAATGGACAGGCCCAAGGCAGCAGCAGCCGAGTAAACGATGGGCAGCAAGCCAAAGCCAAAGGCAGCCGAACTTGCAGTGGGCAGCGACGCCTAGACAGGGACTGATAGAAAACCCAGCGCCGGCATGCAACAGGTGTGGGCCAATGGGTGCAGGAACCCCAGAATTTTGTTCTGCAGGATCTGCGGCGCAATAGGGGTGAGAAGCATAGAATGCTGCCAAAGAGCGGGAAACGTGCAGGCGAAAATCAGCAGTTGGCGGCAGTCTTAAAGGTCGGAGCTGCAGAAGTGAGGGCCATGATAGACACCGGGGCAACGGCTAGCTTCATTTCAGAAAAGCAAGCAGAGACCCCAGAAATTGAAATTGAGACCCCGGAGAACCCAAAGCAACAAGGAGACTAGTAAAGGCCAACGGGAGCCACAGAGAGACTCAAATGGTCCTAACAACAGTAAGCTTTGGCAACAAGAAAAAGTATTTGAATATGCTAGTGTTGCCAGGCATGGAAGACAGCGCGGTGCTTGGACGGGATTTCCTCGCAGAATTCGGCACAACAATCAACTGCGCAGGCCACCAAGTCACAATTCCGAGAAGAGAAAGTTGGTGCGGATGCCTGGAGGATAGGCTGTCCATAGCCATAGCGGGACCCTCGGGGGAATGGGCGAGCGGGACAAAAGGTTCATCGAAGAAGAGCTGGCGGCGTTCACGAATCAGAAGGGTTGTTCAAACATAACCCAGCATAAAATCACGATGAAGGACGACATCCCAATTAAACAAAGATATTACCCAAAGAACCCAAAGGGGGAAATCAATGAAAAGGTGGAAGAACTGCTGGAGAAGGGATGCATCGAACCTTCAAACAGCGCCTACAGCTCACCCAGGACGACAGGAAATACACGGCTTTTACTGTACCAGGGAAAGGTCTGTACCAGTGGAAAGTGATGCCGTTCGGACTACACTCGGCCTCGGCAACATTTCAAAGGGCCTTAGACCAGGTCACAGGCCCGGACATGGCTCCCCACGCATTCGCGTACCAGGACGATATCATAGTGATCGGGCGCACTAGGGAGGAGCACATGGCAAATTTGAAGGAATTGTTCCGAAGACTGAAGGCGGCAAACTTAAGGATAAACTTAAGGTGGGATGTGAGGAAATATGTCAGGAAATGCGAGACATGCATGCGGTATAAACCGAGCCAGATGCAGGCCGCAGGGAAAATGTTAACACAGGTCCCAGAGGAGCCGTGGGCGACGGTATGTGCAGATTTCGTGGGACCGTTGCCGAGGTCCAAGCATGGAAACACCATGCTACTAGTCATGATCGATCGATTTTCCAAATGGACAGAAATGGTCCCAATGCGGAAAGCCACAACGGAGACGCTACAAAACCCGACGGAAAGGGCAAACAGGACGGTGAAGACGATGATCGCCCAGTTTGCAGGAAAGAACCAAAGGAGGTGGGACGAGCACTGGCCAGAATTGATGCTGGCGGTGAACTCCATGCTTCGTCACCCAAGGCAGAGAGCCAAGAATGCCGAAAGCAATATTCGACCAAGGGGCATTGGGGACAGGAGAAACACAAGCCACTCCCTCAGAAAATGCAAAAAAATTACAGGAAGTGTTCGAACTGGTACGGAGAAGCCCGGCACCACAATCTGAGGAGGCAGGAGTGGAGCCCGAAGATCGGCGACACAGTGTGGGCAAAAGAGCAGCATTTGTCCAAAGCGGCCGAAGGTTTCGCAGCAAAGTTAGCGCCAAAGTACGACGGGCCGTACACGGTGGTGAACTTTGTGTCGCCAGTGATTGCTGTGCTACGGCACGCTGGCACAAGGAAGGAAAAGAGGGCCCACAGAGGAGTGAGCTGAAAGCCCAAGCGCAGGAGTTGGCGCCACAGAAACCACAGAAACACGAAAAAAAAAACAAAAAAAAAAACAAACAAACAAAAAAAAAATAGATATGTTAAAAATATTTAAAATAAGAAAAAAAGATTGGAAAAAAAAGGAAAAAAAAATGAAAAGAAAAATGCAAAAAAAAACAACAAAAAATATTTATATATTAAAAATATATAAAATAAGAAAAAATATTAGAAAAAAAAAATAAAAAAAAGGATGAAAAGAAAAAATACAAAAAAAAAAATAATAAAAAAAAGGTAATAAAAAAGGTAAACCAAAAAAAATTCTATCATGAAAAAGAAATATATATATACATAACAGCATCGATAAATAGAATGACTCTGACGTCATCCGAAGATAGGGGGAGTTGGATACGGGCAAAAAAAAAACAAAAACAAAAGAAAAAAAAACAACAACTGGAAGCTGGAACCACGAAGCTTCTGTCGTTCCCGAAGAAGGGGAGATTAGATCTCCCACACGCCAAGACAGGTGGCAAGAGGGGCAGCAGCGGGGATAGAACACGCAAATCAGCACTGCAGCGTCAGATGGGCCAGCGCTGTGTTTAGAAATACGGAAGAAGAGAAAGTCAGACGGCAGACGGCATTCGGGGGCAGCAGCGGGGGGGGGAGCCGGCACGGCGGCGCGCACGGAAGAAGGCGAAAGGGGAATCACCGTGGAACGTTAAGGTCCCGGCCGGGCCTCCGCGGCCGCGCTCGAAGGTCATAGGAAACAGCGGGGACGGCGGGGAACGAAGCGGCCGGCGGCTGCGCAGCTGTGTTTAGAAAATGCACAAAACACAGAAATGCATTTGGAATGACCAGGGGGGGATCGCGGGGTATCTGGACGAAGTCCGATGACCGGCACAAAAACAATGCGGATCGGATGCCCAAGCAGGGCAATGGGGGGAGGGACAACAAAGAAAGCCCGCCGATAGAAAGACGGCGGGATTGGAGAAAGCTAACGGAGAAAGTAAATGAGCGGAGGATTAACGGCAGGAAGTAGAGTTGCAAGGATTAACGGGCGCCTCTGGCACAATATAAGGAGGCCCCTGGAGCAAATCGGGACCGAGTCTTCTAGGGAAGCTGGAAGAGTTGAGTGAAAGACCCCCCGTGGGTAAGTCTGACATTCAAGTAGGAAAGTTTCCTTAAGGGAATTAGGTGCACAGGCTGAAGGACCCCACGTGGGTAAGTCCGACAGTCTTTAGTGCGGGCTTTTAAGCGAGTGAGCATGGATATTCGATAAGTAGCTTAAGGACCCCCTGTGGGTAAGTCCGTCGGCGGTACGCGAGACAAGCAAGGAGGAAGTGGAAAGGATCAAGGATCCGCGGCGAACTGAGGCCCAAGGGTAAACGAGTCGGGTGGAGTTATTCCCGGACACAACAGGTATAATGGTGTAGTAGCGGCAACGACGGATCAGCCTGGCGTACGCCTTGCCGGCTCCTGTCCGCTCGGTCCAGGTGCGATCCAGTAACGCGAGGGATAGCCAGCTCGGGAACTCAAGCCCAACAGTAAAACCACGCAGGGACACCCCGAGTCAAGAGAATCCGGATCCAGGCGCTGGAGCGTATGCACAGGGTATCACCTGGAGTCAAAGGAGACGCGACGCCCAAACCTCTGGCCTACCATAGATCGCGTGTTTGGAGGCGAGTGGCGAACGCGACCGGGGGCGTGTCCTGTGCGGTAGGTAGGCCCTTCGTGCCCTGATCCGGCCGCTAAGCAGCGAGGAGCATATCCTGCCCGGCGTATGCCTGGGAGGTGAGCCCCTCGGCCTGTTAACACGGATTAGGTGCCGGCCACGGCGAAAGGGCAAGTGCAAGGCACTCGGACGAGCAGCGGCAGCAGAAGACCAGCGCAGAAGATGGCAGCAACAACACAGGCCCCGCAACCAGAGTCCGTGAGTCCGAACGAAGGGAACCGTGAGCCGTTTCGGTGCCAGGCACCAAGACCACACGACCTGCCGGGCGCCAGCTTTGGGAGGGCGTGTGTATTGGCACCAACCCGGAGCGGGGATCGGGGATCGACGGGAGGGCGAGCGGTCGGTCGGCTGAGCCAAACAGCCGGTGATATTCTCTTATTCTTTGTAAAGTAAAGATAATAAAGGGGATTTGATTGAAACGAAGCACTCCGTGTTATTTTTGGGCTCGGGCAATCACGTCGAATCTATAAATTCGGTGGAACGTACCCTCAACCTCTGTGAGCTAGTCGCGGCATTTGTTGCGAACAAAATATAGCAAAACAGTTCGTTACACTTCTCTTACAACAGTTTCTCTTTACATACTTTTTACATCTCTTTCAACAGTAACTTTTTCATTACTGTCTCCTTCAACAGTGTCCTTTTCATTATTGTCTCTTTCAACAGTTTCCTTTTTATACCCTTGCAGAGGGTATTATAATTTTGGTCAAAAGTGTGCAACGCAGTGAAGGAGACATCTCCGACCCTATAAAGTATATATATTCTTGATAAGGATCACCTCCTGAGTCGATATAAGCATGTCCGTCTGTCCGTCTGTCTGTCTGTCCGTCTGTCCGTCTGTCTGTCGGTTTCGACGCAAACTAGTCTCTCAGTTTTAAAGCTATCGAGTTGAAACTTTGCGCACATCCTTTTTTTCCCTGCAGGTAGTACATAAGTCGGAACGGCCGAGATCGGTCGACTATATCTTATAGCTGCCATATAACTGATTGATCGGAAATGCCATAATTTTGGTGTTTTTTAATTTAGAGAGTTGAGACTTTCCACACATGTTATATTTGACCAAAATATCTTATGTACAATCTTATTTCATATGGATAGGCCGACTATATCCTATAGCTGTCATAGAACGATCGGAATTGGCATAACTTTGGTGTTTTTTAAGTTAGAAAGATGGGACTTGGTACAGATTACTCTTTGGGCAAAATAATTCAATATGCCAAATTTTATAAGGATCGGCCGACTATATACGATCCGCTATATATCTAATAATATAAGATGCGTGGCGCTACCTAGCGGACCGCGACTGATCTGCAAGGGTATATCAACTTCGGCTCCGCCGAAGTTAGATTTCCTTTCTTGTTTATTACTGTCTCTTTCAACAGTTTCTGTTGAAACTTTTTTAAATTTTTACTACTAAGTATTTGTCCATCTGACATCCAAATATAGCAAAACAGTTCGTTACACTGTCTCTTACAATAGTTTCTCTTTACATACTTTCATTACTGTCTCTTTGAACAGTGTCTTTTTCATTACTGTCTCCTTCAACAGTTTCCTTTTTTATTACTGTCTCTTTCAACAGTTTATGTTTACATACTTTCATTACTGTCTCTTTCAACAGTTTCTGTTAAAATTTTTTCATTACTTAAATCCTTATTACAACTTACAAATTCAACTGGTATTTGTCCATCTGACATTTTTTCAAAGACCTGAGCGTATATCTCCCCCTCTAACAACTCAGTTATTTGAAAAGGCCCCCTAAACTTTGGACTTAACTTTGTTGAATGCCTCTCTTCATTTTTTAACTATCCGAAATCTCCAACCTTGCATCCAACAACTTTAGCCTTGTTTTTATCAAATTGCTCCATATCATATGCTGCTGCAGCTAAAATATTTGGACCTGCTCGTGTACTCACTTCTAGCCAAGTCGACATCTTCCACCATATCGCAGAGAAGCAATCCCAACGGGCGGGCAACTTTGCCGATAAACAATTCTGAAACAAAGGGCTTGCCTTTGTCACTCGACTAACCGTACACTTCAAAGCTAATTGAACTTCTCCTATGGCATCTTGCCAAGATCGATTGCTAGTTTCAACGGCAGTTAATAAGTTCTTTAAGGTGCTCATAATGCGTTCAACTTGTTCATTTGCTCTACTTGCACCTGTCGCAATTGGTACTCCAAACAGGGAAATAGACGACGTGACAACATTTATGCAATTTTCAGCATCAATTATAAGCGTGTGGGTAAACAAATTTAGTAAAGGCATGACCTTGACAATGATATACTCTGTTTGATCAGACTTGCCACTCAACTTTCCAGTTATGTCGATGTGAATGGTGTGCCAAGGTGTATTTATTTATTTATTTATTTATTTATTGAATATAACAATTATCTGTTATTTATACAATTTTTATTAAAATTAATTATAATTAAGAATTAGGTAAATTATTCTAATAGAAAAACAACCAATTTAGATTTTATTACATCTAGGGATAATTCGGGCGAAAATATATGTGACAAATTGTTATAGTTTTTACAAATAACGCGAAAAGGATCATGATCCGCAAAATTTGATCTACAAATTGGCAACCAAAGGGGTCAGAAGGACCTGGTTGACCTGTTTGGAACAGAGAAAAGTATCTTTTCGAGTAAAAGTTTCGAGACAACTTGACCAAGAATAATTTTATGAAGGAGCATGGCCCCAGCACAAGTACGACGTACCTGCAATGGTGGTAGGTGTAATAATTTTAGCCGACAAAGATATGGTGGAAGAAGATCATCTGAGTCCCAGTTTAAATATTTTAAGGAAAATAAAAGAAACTGCTTTTGCACCGATTCAATACTTTTTTGATGAACCATTTACTGCGGACTCCAAACGCATGAACAGTATTCTAGGATCGGTCGAACCAAAGAGATATACAACGTTTTAGTGGTAAAGGGATCATCAAACTCTTTTGACCAACGCTTGATAAAAGCAAGTACTCCTCTGGCTTAATTTACTGTTACAGAAATATGTTGATTAAACGACAGCTTGTGATCGAAAAGAACTCCAAGATCATTCATTAAGGAAACACGATCTAAAAAGTGATTCCCAAGTGAGTACGAGATGACATGAGGCATGCTACGATTAAAAGTCCTAACCTTGCACTTTGAGCAATTTAGTGAGAGAAGATTATTAGAGCACCACAAGAAAACTTCATCAAGGTCGAATTGCAGATGTCTATGAAGGAAGTGGTCAGAGAAAGAAAAGCAAAGCTTGACATCATCAGCATACATAAGTGTAGAAGCATAGCTCACGACACTAGGTAAGTCGTTAACAAAGAGAATAAACAGAAGAGGTCCTAAGTGACTGCCTTGTGGAACACCCGATGTTACTTTTATAACATGAGATGTGATGTTCTTGAACAAAACCCGCTGCGTACGATTCGATAGATATGAAGTCATCCACTGTATGATATTAGGAGGAAAACCCATAAGATAAAGTTTCCTGAGAAGGAGACGATGATTAACAGAATCGAAAGCTTTGCTAAAATCGGTGTAAACTACATCGGTTTGCATTCGTTTTAGATAACCCTTGTGGACGATCGAAGTGAATTCTAGCAGATTGGTTGTTGTAGAACGATATTTGACAAAACCATGCTGGGAGGAGGAAATTATGCTTTTGCAATGATGTTGCAGTTGCAATGTAACAAATTTCTCCAGCAGCTTGGGAATAGCAGAAATCTTAGCAATACCGCGGTAGTTATGTATAAGTATTTTAGAACCTTTCTTATGAAGTGGAATAATAAAAGATTCATTCCATCTCTTAGGAAGGCATGAAAGGTCCAGAGATAAATTGAATAGGATGGTTAGAGGGTAGCATAGGATATCAGAATACAGCTCGGGACATTATCGGGACCAGCAGAAAATGAGATATCCAAGGTTGAAAGAGCATTAAAAACATCAAGATGATTAACTTTAGACAAGTAAATATTGTTTATATATGGAATTTTATAAGGGTATGTAGAATTTAAATTATAAGAATCGGACGAATAAGTTGATTGAAAAAATGAAGCAAAGAGATTAGACAGTGGCGTAGATAGCTTTTTGATATGGGGGGGGGGGGGGGGGGGGGATATGACTCAGAATAATATCCTGTTTTTTTGTAAGTTTTATTTTACACTGCGATAATAATCCGCAATCTGCGATAATAATAATAATAATGCTGTACTGCACAGTCATCGCGTAAAAATGTGTTTCTTTTTCAATTTTGATTTCAATTGAACTAATCTCTGATAATGGGGAAAATAATATTTTTCTTTAAAAAGGCTTGTTTGTTTTTCTATTCCTGGATGTAATAATTCTACGTGAGCTTTAAGGCATTATAATTTGAGGGTGAGAGGATATTATAATTTTGGTCAAAAGTGTGCAACGCAGTGAAGGAGACATCTCCGACCCTATAAAGTATATATATTCTAGATCAGGATCACCTCCTGAGTCGATATTAGTTATGGAATACATCATTGGTCCGCCCGATTCTTGAGTATGAATCGTGTGATTGGAGTCCTCAATACGGAGTACACCAAGATGACATAAAATGTGTACAAAAAAACTTTCGCTCTTAGGGGACTTAATTGGGATGAAAATCTTCAACTCCCCTCTTATTGTAGTAGACTTTTACAAATCAACTTACCATCATTAACAAACCGTAGAACGATGCTGGGTGTCATGTTTCTATATAATCTTATTAATGGAAATGAAGACAGCCAGCATTTACTAACACGCAATTTAAAATGTTCCTAGTAGAAGGACTAGAAACAGTGTGCAGTGGGAACCGCGCAAACCAACACCGTCTTGACTCAGGATTCAATATGTGGGGGGATGTTGGGCTAAGCATCCACCAGCAAAGCATGCGTGTTTGGGAGCTTTGGAAAAGCTTCTGCGATCAAGCTCTTTGTTCTTACTTGCATATTTAGGAGTTGATATTCACGGGCCGCTATTTGGTTATATTGCGCCCTTAACCCTTAATAAATAATAAACCAGTATTTGAAATTGTTTAATTCGGCCGCGGTAAATCAGGTTAATTAAATATTCGAATCTATTGTACAAAGGGGCTGTTCATATATCACGTAATCATTTTGGGGGAGGGGAGGGGTCAAGGAAAGATCATGTTTGATTACATGAGGAGGGAGGGGTCTTGTCCAATGATTACGAAATCATTTTATAAAAATTTTGTTGTTTGTAAAAAAATTTTGTAACAAAATTTTCATATTTTTCTTTTTTTGTGATTACGCAATCATTGTTAGGGGGGGAGGGTGTTCATCAAATGATTACTTTTGATTACCAGGGGGAGGGAGTAAACATCGCAGAAAACGTGATTACGTAATATATGGACGGCCCCTAAAGTACGGCCCAATGATAACGTTCATAAGGAAGGAGTACCTCTGTATTGAATACAAACATTCAATAAGTAATATACCATCAACAGCTCATCGCCACGAATAATTAGGCACGATTGAGAGAAGTCACCGAACGTTGAATGAGTACATTCGATAATAAATTTCGGTAGAAATAATGATTGGGACGAATGGCTGAATTATTTCACATATTGTTTCAACCCTACACCTTCGACGGTAAATGATTACTGTGTATACCAACTGGTGTGCGGCAGATTACCAAAAAAATTCACTGAGTTTGATCAATCAAAAACTCAATCAATCAAAGAAAATCAGAAGAGAACAGTTAGTTAACAGCTTATAATTGTTGAGCTATCAGCTTTTTAATAGCGGCTGAATTAATTTGTATTTCAATTTATTATGGCCGATCCAAAACAATGCCGAATAACAAGTGCATAAAAACTAAGAGCTTGCGCAGAAGCTCCCAAAGTGCATGCGCTACAAAAGAACAAAGCGCATACGAATCTGGGAGAAACAAAGAATATGGAACAGCTGATAACGGGCAATTAAGGGAGAGCGTGGAGATTAGTGGAGATAAGTCAGAGAGCGTTCGAGCCAGGCGCCAATAGAGCATAGAGAGTGGAGGGAAACTTTGTTGGCACCTAGTGCCAAGACCTACAACCCTATATTTGATCCAATCAATATGCATTAGCATGTCTCAACATACAAACCCACTAACCTATTAGCAATAAGCATAAACAATATTTAACGGCGCCAGAAGCCGAAATAAACATTATTAAAAAAACATAGCGGGAAAAATTATCGACTGACCGAAGCAAGCAAAAACCAGCTAGCAAATCCCAAGTCACCTCTGAGTCAGGACTCAGAGGTGGGTGACCGTGGCATTAACATTAGCTTTAGAACGTCCATAACATTGACCTTCCATAGATTTAATTAAGTATAATTTAACATTTTATATAAGAATATTCTCCCGAAAAAAAGATAGTTGCGAAATCAGAATGAATCGTCTCGTTACTCAGTGTCTGAACTACGGCACTTAAAATCCACCTACTTCGAGTGATCCTGTGTAAAACGGTTCTCAAGTTAGGACTCTCTTAAAAGCTATCATTTCGCGTGGCTCCAGTGTAAACGGACCACCAGTGGAACTTTCATCATCGAACCTACTTCGAGTGTTGCTCCAGTGAAACGGACCACAAGTAGGATTGGCCGATAAGGAATCAGCCGAACCACCATACCATCTGTACTTAAGGAGAGCCAGCCCAGGACTTCATGTACCCCACATCAACTCCAGCCTGATCACAGCAAGAACCGGGTCAACCCGAGCAGTCCCTTGCAGAAACCAGGTAAATTGAGTCAGAACTTTTACACGTTCTTTTGACTACGTACGCCACATCCCCCCTCCATCTCCCCTCCGGGACTCCGGGACCTACCCCTATGCTCGCGAGTTCAAGTTCGACGAAGTGGCCGCATAACGCTCTACGGACGAACACTTGGTTACCCCGACGTGATCCTGTTCTATAGGATCACACCCTGAACACAAGCCACACAGCAGTTCATCTTTAAACCTTACACCTCCTTAAGCCTACCATTGTTCTCATCACCTCCACGGCCCTCACAATCGTCCCCCATGGAGTCGAGAGGAATGCCATATCTCAAAAAATAGGATCCAAGGGTTGGAAGTAACAATAACTAAAAATAAAAAAAAAAAAAACGAGAAAATAAGAAAACAACCGAATCCTCGTATACTAAGGCCCAGAACTTTACAATTTCTTATTTTCAGTTCAAATAAAATAAAATAAAATGAAAAATAAATATGATGAAAAAAAGTAGATGTTGTTTGCTTGAAATCCACTAACTAAATGACTGGAAATGTCCGAGAGACCTCTATTTATACGAAAATCTCAGAGCCATTCTCTGAAAAAGTTCAAAGGTTGCTTTGTTTATTTTCAGTTTAGTAATGTTACAGTTACTGTTATTATTCTCTAAAACACTTGAATAATGCCCCAAAAGAATAAAAATAAAGTAAACCTTATAAAGGTGCCTTCCACTTTATAAGATAAGCTACCATTGTTCTCATCACCTCCACGGCCCTCACAACGGTCCCCCATGGAGTCGAGAGGAATGCCACATCTCAAAAATGCAAATAATCCACAAATGTAGAAAAGTGCAATGTAGATTTTTTGGACAAAATGGTTGAACCTTACCTGTTGCTTCAGTGACTCGGCAATAATCTGCACGGCTTCAACCTCGGCATGGTAATTGGTGCTAGAGTTGCTAAAACCGCCACCGCGTTATTTTGCGTACTGGACTAAAATTAGTTAAACAAATTAAAATATACAACCCAAGGGAAGCGGTGGCCGCAGGCTAGAGGTGGGACAAACACAATCGATATTTCGATGATCGCATATATCGATGCATCGACCCTCACGACACTCGATTAATACATTCGATTTATAGTGTACATGTTATCGATAATTTGCGTAAGTATAACGGGATTTTCATAATGCATTTAAAAATAATCTTTTCCAATGCCAAAAGCTTTTTATTTTATGGCTTACGCATTGAAGCATAATATAATTTGTTTATTGACGCACTAATCGCTTAAAGGAGGATGTTAATTAACCATCATAAACTGTTTGTTCAAAACGTATCTATTGCAGGTTTAGCTTGTTTAGTAAAGCATTACAGAAGTTCTAGATAGCCATGACTTTTTAAAAATACGAGATTAAAAACTCCAATTTAATTGAAGAAAATATTGTTTAACCACCTATAATAAATTCAATAAAATTATTTCGAGTTTTTCCTTAAATCCAAAATTAAAACATGGTATGATCTCAATATGGTTATGATTTCAATAAGAAAATAAAAATCTTCCATATAAAAATGTTTGGGGAAGAATCATAGAAGACCAAAAATTAATGTAGAAAATCTGAGATTTCAACTTTGGATGAGTATTCCAAAGATATGGTAACTGCTAGATACCATTTTTTAATTTTACTTGGTACACATACATTTCAAAAATGATATGTACTGGAAATAATGATGGTCATCGCCATTACACGGCCTACATAAAAAATTTGATCAATTTTTTCTCTTAGGTGTACCGCGGAAACGGTGGGTGATAGAACCTATGTTTGTTCTGGACTTTGGTTCAGGGGAGCCTAAAGGTTATGGAGCAGGTAAAATTATGCGTGGAGGAAAAAAAAGTTGGAAATTGTCGGCCTGTGTAATCCGCAATCTGCGATAATAATAATAATAATGCTGTACTGCACAGTCATCGCGTAAAAATGTGTTTCTTTTTCAATTTTGAGATTATATCATATTATAATTCTCAGACCCCAGGGGGAGGATTGATCCCCCTGATCCCCCCCTATCTACGCTACTGAGATTAGAAATACCTTGTTCTGAAGAAGCAGAAATATTTTTTTAAGTTAGGGAAGGAGGAAAAAGACTGGATTTACGTTTCATATTGACAAACGAAAAAAGGAGCTCGGATCATTTCGGAAGTTTGCCTTACAATTCACGATGTAACGCTTATAAAGTTGATTATTAAGAATAATAAACTGGTTGCGAATGTAAAGAAAGTTTGTCTGATGAAACAAAGATCCAGACTTAAGAAACATTTTGTAAGCTCTAGATTTCCTGTTCTTAAGACGAGATAGGTGTTTATTAAACCATGGCGGTTTGGTTGATGAAGACAATGAAACTACAGGAACAAATTTGTCCAAGGGATTACATCATCGTGGATTACATCATAAAAAGAATCAGTAGCAGCATCAATAGAGTTATAAAATGAAAGATAATCCCAGTCAAATCCAGCTAATTGATTGCGAAGAGCATTATAATCCGTTTTTCGGAAACATTTACGATACTGAGTCTTATAGTTAGCATGTAAATTAGGGACATCAATTAATACCGAAACCAATAGTGTAGGATGGTGAACGTCCTCAGGAAGCGATAGTGGTGAGAACCGCGTTACAGTCACATAGGATATCCTATTACAGAAAATAAGGTCTAGAGATCTGCTAAGTATGTTAAGGATGGGGTTAATTTGGAAAAGAGCAATTTAAATTAATGCATCAATAAAGTCATTTTGACAACTGGCATGCAAGGAATTGTCATCTTCACACGGGATCCAGGAGATTTTGGGAAGGTTGAAATCACCCATAATTAGGACAAAATCAGAGTCACTGACTAATGATAGAATGAACTTAATAGCCTCGAGGTGGTGTAAATATACAGTATCCTCACCCGATGGAGGTATATAGGAACAGGTCATGAAAATATGAGTCGGTCCAAAAGCTATTTTTAAAGCGATAAACTCGATTCCAAACTGATTCGGGAAAGAGATTAGTTCAGCTGAGAATTTATTATTAACAGCAATGAGGACACCACCACCGAAAGATGGTCTATCCATTCGAAACACAGGGTATTTTGGAACAAAAATTTCATAATCAGAGACAGTAGAATTAAGCCAAGTTTCAGTAAGTGCAATAGCATAAAAATCAAAAGAAGCACTCTTAGTAAAAAATTGGTTCAATTTACCCAGAATACTTCGAACGTTTTGGTAGCAGCAAGAAAATAAGTTATTACTCAGTTTTTTGGAGCTGAATCGACATGGTTGGGATTTAGAGGATCTTTGGCTAAAAATTCATGAATAATACAGTGCTCAGGCCAGGCTGATGAATCAAGTGCTTTTTCAAAGTAGGATTCAGGAATTACAATTTTAAAAGAGGATATACTACGCTTATTTTTAAAATTAAACTTAAAGACCGCTAATTCATTAGGAGCTACCTTAAGATGGTTTGAGAGGTGACTCCTGACATCATCCACAGTGGCGTCTGGCATGAGGCGGGATACAAATAAAGCTTTACGAGGTGCAACAGCTCTAAGCGAAAGACTAGAGTATTTTAACACAGGCGTCACACCAGTGAGAGGCCTTGGAGACAGTGCCATAGGAACCTGCAGGTTTTCCAACGAATCCAAGACAATAGATGAACCAAGACTCCTTGACGATTCCATTGGCTGACTTGGTGAATGGATCACTTCCACAGGCACAACAGTAGGCGATGAAGTATTAGGCGTTAAAAAAGTATCCGAATGAATCGCATGAGAGGCAGGAGTACCCAATAAAGTGACCCCCATCGGGTTGTTGTTTGGAATTTTTCTCCTCGGAGATTCACTTAATAACTTGAGACCAAGGAATTGGGTATCAGGTGTAAGGAATTGCTCATTAAGTGCAGAAAATTGCTTACGGACATCTAAAAAGCCGTTTCTCGTCTGCTTCATGAAAGTCCGCATCTCAGACTCAATCTCTCTACAGGCAATACAAGACCATGTAAGACCAATATTCTTTGTGATAAGATCGCCTATCCGTCCATAGTGCCCACCACCAGCACATTTAATATGTGAGCAGTTGTTACAAAGCCAGCAGGACAGATACGAGTCACCAGTGATGCATCCTCCAAACTCGCATTTCTTAGCAGTGCAAAAAGAAGAGATCAATTAGAAATTTATGGTAGAGAGGCACGTTCGGATCAGGCACGTCGAAGAGAAGACTTCACAAAAGAGATGTGCCGTGACGTGAAATATGCTCCGACGATGATACGCGAAAAGGGGAAACTCTTATCAAAGATATAGGTAATCAGATGAAAGCAGATGAGAGCAATCGCAAAAACACGTCGAGATACGGCAAAGTCAGACTAAAGACTGTGGTTTTGGATGAAGACTTGCTTGAACTTTACCCGAAGAAGACTTGGACATTTTACACGTAATACAGTTATCAACAAACTTCCGAAGGTACTGTATCGAACTGTTTTTGCTAATGTTTGTTCGCAACAACTAGCTCACAGAGGTTGGGGGTACGTTCCACCGAACTTATATATCCGACGTGATTGCCCGAGCCCAGAAATAACACTGGATGCTTCGTTTCATACAAATCCCCTTTATTGTGTTAAATTTACAAAAAGGTGAATCTCACCAGCTGCTTGGCTCAGCCGACCGACAGCTCGTCCTCCCGTTGATCCCCGATCCCCGCTCCGGGTTGGTGCCAATATACACGCCCTCCCAATGCCGGCGCCCAGCAGGTCGTGTGGTCTTGGTTCATTTCGGTTCGTCGATGCCGCTGCTCCCTCGTCGTCGCCCCTCCTGTTGCCGCTTCCTTCGCTGATCTTGTCGCTGCTTCTTCTTTGCGAGTGGCGTGACCTTTGGTATCCTTGGCTCACTGGGAATGCCCTTTCGCTGTGGCCGGCATCTAATCCGTGTTAGCAGACCGAGCAGCATGCGCTTCTCGGTGCCTGGCGGCCGGATCATGGCACGAAAGGCCTACCTACCCCGCAGGACACACCCCCGGTCGCGTTCGTCTCTCGCCTCCAAACACCTGCGTGCATACGCTCCACAGGATTTATGGCAGACCAGAGGGGTTGGCCTTTACTCCAGGTGATACGCTGTACATACGGCCCAGCGCCTGGATCAGGATTCTAATGACTTTCTCGGAGCGTCCCTGCTTGGTTTCACTGTTGGGCTTGAGTTCCCGAGCTTACTATCCCTGACTTTAAAGGATCACACCTGGTCTTAATGGTCAGGAACCGACAAGGCGTACGCCAGGCCGATCCGTCGCTATCACCAGGATACCTGTCGTGTCCAGGAATAACCTAACCCGACTCGATTTACCCTTGGGCTTCGGTTCCGCCGCGGGTCCTTGATCCTGTTCCCACTTGCTCCTGACTTCTACTATTTGGCTGATTCGCGTACCGCCGCCGGACTAACCCACAGGGGGTCCTTTAGCTACTGATCGCAGATCCTTTACACTCGCTCTAAACACCGCATTTGAGACTGTCGGACTTACCCACGGGGGTCCTTCAGCCTGTACTCCTAATTCCTCTAAGGAAACTTTCCCGCTTGAATGTCAGACTTACCCACGGGGGTGAGTAAGTCTTTCAGCTTCCCTAGAAGACTCGGTCTCGATTTGCTCCAGGGGCCCTCCTTATATAGTGCCAGAGGCGCCCGTTAATCCTTGCAAATCTCGCTTCCTGCCGTTAATCCTTCGCTCCTTTGCTCCCGCCGTTAACTTTCTCCAATTCCCACCGCATTTCTATCGGCGGGCTTTCTGTGTTTGCCCCGCTTAGGCCTCCGATCTATATTGTTGTTGCGCTGGTCATTGGACTTCGTCCAGACACCCCCGCTTCCCCCTTTGGTCACTCCAAATGCACTTCTGTGTTTTGTGCATTTTTCTAAACACAGCTGCGCAGTCGCGGGCCGCTTCGTTCCCCGCCTTCCCCGCTCTCTCCAATAACATTCGAGCGCGGCCGTGGAGGCCCGCCCTCCGCTGCTGCCCCTCTTGCCTCCTGTCACCTCCTGAGTCGATATAAGCATTTCCGTCTATCCGTCTGTCTGTCTGTCCATCTGTCTGTCGGTTTCTACGCAAACTAGTCTCTCAGTTTTAGAGCTATCGAGTTGAAACTTTGCACACATCCTTCTTTTCCTTGCAGGTAGTATATAAGTCAGAACGGCCGGGATCGGTCGACAATATCCTCTAGATGCCATATAACTAGTTCATCGGAAATGCCATACCTTTGGTGTTTTTCAGTTAGAGGGTTGGTATATTTATCCGATATGCCAAATTTCATCTATATCCTATCCGTCTATATCCTATAGCTACTATATAACAGATAGATCGGAAATGCCGAAACTTGGTTATTTTTCAAGTTAGAATCATGGGAGTTTCAATGGATTCCTCTTTGGGCAATATAATTCAATATGCCAAATTTCATAAGGATCGGCCGACTATATACGATCTCCTATATATCTAATAATATAAGATTCGTGCCGCCACCTAGCGGACTGCGACTCAACAGCATGCGTTTTTCTCTGGGGATAAACTTCGGCTCCGCCCGAAGTTAGCTATCCTTTCTTGTTACTTGTGGTTATAGTTATTCTTACATCTTCTGATTGCAGCCAACGTTGCAATTCTAAGCACATAAATGCGATGTCTTTGTCGGCTTTAATTTCTTTTGGTTTACCCATTTCATTAAATATCCTGAGTAATGCCCTTTTTGCTTCTAACCAATCCCTACTGTTGACATTTATTAAAGCAGCATATTTGGAATAAATATCAATGCAGTGGCGTAGATAGCTTTTTGATATGGGGGGGGATATGACTCAGAATAATATCCTGTTTTTTTGTAAGTTTTATCTTACACTGCGATAATAATCCGCAATCTGCGATAATAATAATAATAATGCTGTACTGCACAGTCATCGCGTAAAAATGTGTTTCTTTTTCAATTTTGATTTCAATTTTGAAAAAGAAACACATCTTATAATTCTCAGACCCAAGGGGGGGGATTGATCTACACTACTGTATCAATGCAAGATAAGAATTGTTTATTATCGATCATGTAAAAATCTATAACATATTTTTCTCTGGGGATACAAATTTCTGGGATTAATTCAAATGTAAGTTTAGTATCTCTGTGTTCTGTTTTAGCAAGGTTACAAATTTGATACTCATTTATTATATTTTGAACTAATCTCTGATAATGGGGAAAATAATATTTTTCTTTAAAAAGGCTTGTTTGTTTTTCTATTCCTGGATGTAATAATTCTACGTGAGCTTTAAGGCATTATAATTTGAGGGTGAGAGGGTATTATAATTTTGGTCAAAAGTGTGCAACGCAGTGAAGGAGACATCTCCGACCCTATAAAGTATATATATTCTAGATCAGGATCACCTCCTGAGTCGATATGATTAGTTATGGAATACATCATTGGTCCGCCCGATTCTTGAGTATGAATCGTGTGATTGGAGTCCTCAATACGGAGTACACCAAGATGACATAAAATGTGTACAAAAAAACTTTCGCTCTTAGGGGACTTAATTGGGATGAAAATCTTCACCTCCCCTCTTATTGTAGTAGACTTTTACAAATCAACTTACCATCATTAACAAACCGTAGAACGATGCTGGGTGTCATGTTTCTATATAATCTTATTAATGGAAATGAAGACAGCCAGCATTTACTAACACGCAAATTAAAATGTTCCTAGTAGAAGGACTAGAAACAGTGTGCAGTGGGAACCGCGCAAACCAACACCGTCTTGACTCAGGATTCAATATGTGGGGGGATGTTGGCAGCTAGCAAATCCCAAGTCACCTCTGAGTCACCTCTGATACAAAGGACTCAGAG
The DNA here is from genome assembly GCF_017639315.1 of Drosophila ananassae. NCBI lineage: Eukaryota > Metazoa > Arthropoda > Insecta > Diptera > Drosophilidae > Drosophila > Drosophila ananassae. The sequence continues at coordinate 150,011 of NW_025319059.1, forward strand.
GTGGGTGACCGTGGCATTAACATTAGCTTTAGAACGTCCATAACATTGACCTTCCATAGATTTAATTAAGTATAATTTAACATTTTATATAAGAATATTCTCCAGAAAAAAAGATAGTTGCGAAATCAGAATGAATCGTCTCGTTACTCAGTGTCTGAACTACGGCACTTAAAATCCACCTACTTCGAGTGATCCTGTGTAAAACGGTTCTCAAGTTAGGACTCTCTTAAAAGCTATCATTTCGCGTGGCTCCAGTGTAAACGGACCACCAGTGGAACTTTCATTATCGAACCTACTTCGAGTGTTGCTCCAGTGAAACGGACCTCAAGTAGGATTGGCCGATAAGGAATCAGCCGAACCACCATACCATCTGTACTTAAGGAGAGCCAGCCCAGGACTTCATGTACCCCACATCAACTCCAGCCTGATGACAGCAAGAACCTGATCAACCCGAGCAGTCCCTTGCAGAAACCAGGTAAATTGAGTCAGAACTTTTACACGTTCTTTTGACTACGTACGCCACATCCCCCCTCCATCTCCCCTCCGGGACTCCGGAACCTACCCCTATGCTCGCGAGTTCAAGTTCGACGAAGTGGCCACATAACGCTCTACGGACGAACATTTGGTTACCCCGACGTGATCCTGTTCTATAGGATCACACCCTGAACACAAGCCACACAGCAGTTCATCTTTAAACCTTACACCTCCTTAAGCCTACCATTGTTCTCATCACCTCCACGGCCCTCACAATCGTCCCCCATGGAGTCGAGAGGAATGCCATATCTCAAAAAATAGGATCCAAGGGTTGGAAGTAACAATAATTAAAAATAAAAAAAAAACGAGAAAATAAGAAAACAACCGAATCCTCGTATACTAAGGCCCAGAACTTTACAATTTCTTATTTTCAGTTCAAATAAAATAAAATAAAATGAAAAATAAATATGATGAAAAAAAGTAGATGTTGTTTGCTTGAAATCCACCAACTAAATGACTGGAAATTTCCGAGAGACCTCTATTTATACGAAAATCTCAGAGCCATTCTCTGAAAAAGTTCAAAGGTTGCTTTGTTTATTTTCAGTTTAGTAATGTTACAGTTACTGTTATTATTCTCTAAAACACTTGAATAATGCCCCAAAAGAATAAAAATAAAGTAAACCTTATAAAGGTGCCTTCCACTTTATAAGATAAGCTACCATTGTTCTCATCACCTCCACGGCCCTCACAACGGTCCCCTATGGAGTCGAGAGGAATGCCACATCTCAAAAAATGCAAATAATCCACAAATGTAGATAAGTGCAATGTAGATTTTTTGGACAAAATGGTTGAACCTTACCTGTTGCTTCAGTGACTCGGCAATAATCTGCACGGCTTCAACCTCGGCATGGTAATTGGTGCTAGAGTTGCTAAAACCGCCACCGCGTTATTTTGCGTACTGGACTAAAAATAGTTAAACAAATTAAAATATACAACCCAAGGGAAGCGGTGGCCGCAGGCTAGAGGTGGGACAAACACAATCGATATTTCGATGATCGCATATATCGATGCATCGACCCTCACGGCACTCGATTAATACATTCGATTTATAGTGTACATGTTATCGATAATTTGCGTAAGTATAACGGGATTTTCATAATGCATTTAAAAATAAACTTTTCCAATGCCAAAAGCTTTTTATTTTATGGCTTACGCATTGAAGCATAATATAATGCTTCAGGCTAAGGTCGTTGTGCCAATCTTAGAGCAACTGGTTTGGCCAGTAATTCACAGCCCAAGTGCGCTAAATAACAACAAATTATATTTGTTAATAATAAATACAAGGCTAATGCTTTAATAGGACTCTCCAAAAACAAGCGCACTTCATAGTTATGGCATAATACTAAACATAAAACATCACAGGTGACTGCCAGGACACAAACTACAACTTTGTGTTGACAATATCCTCTCGCGACTCTGTGGTCTCCACTTCGTTCCACTTCTGGATTTTGCCAGAGCCAAAGACCCAGAAAAAATGGGCGGGCAATATGTAGACAGCAGTTCCAATGATGAAGACCCAATGATGAAATGCCACTGATCGATGGTGTTCTAACGGTGAGAGAAAACTATTAAACTCAATAAACTTTAGAAGAATCCTGCTGACAAATCTCTTCTTTTGTAAAGGCTGCCACAATCAAGGGCGAGAAGATTCCTGGCGTGGTTCCAATGCAGTTAATGATTCCATATAGAGTACCCGCATAGTTAAGTGCCAAGTCCTGGGAGTTGGCCAAGTTGGAGGCAGTGCCAGCTCCGTTGAATCCCAGCGAAATGGTCATAATGGCCACACAAACGAAAGGATCTCGTCGGAAGTAAGCCAGAATAATTTCATAAACACCTGCAAGATTACAATAAAAAAAATTAGAAAATCACTGTGGACGGAAGTCCACGAGGTGACGACCTGCATGCTTAGACGTGCGCGATGAAACTCTATATATAGCCGAAGAACAAAAATTTTCTGTTGGCAACCGATCTAAATGAATGATATACCAATCGAAAGGTATTGTTTCAATTAGATAATTTTTGTCGAAACATATTCCAAAAGTTATTTGGTTTGGGAGAAATTAGAATGAAAGTAAAAAAATTTTTAATCACTAAAGTGGGGCTGGTGGACACATTTTAGTCCCAAGATAGAATATTTTTATATATTCGCATTCTAGAGCTAAATACGCGTGGATTGGTATCTCAATCGACCCGATCCGATCATTTCATTCAGAAGTTATTTGATTTTTTCTTCTTCTTCAAAATGAAGACAGTTTGCGTCGGTTTGTCTGTTTGCACTATTTTTTTCTTAAAAATCCTGAAAAAAATTGGAAAATGTTTGTTACTATCATATGAGCAACTATTGTTCTACACCTTTTTGAAATACCTTAAGCTTACGTCAAAAAATTAAAAAAAACTTTGTTAATGAAAAAATGCATAACTTTATAATTAAGAAAGATATTAAAAAGAGCTTTACACCGTTGAAATGGTTTTTTAAATATCAATTTCACTTTCTTTGAGACCAAACGTCTATATAGTACAAAAAAAAAATACACTGAAAATAAACTTTTTTTTAAGAAAAAAAATTATTTTTTAAAATTTGCTCGACTGGTTCTTTTTATATTGCACGTGTAGATAGCTTTTGAGATGAGGCAACTTTTGATATATCGCTCATATCTGGCAAAATCCGTTAACTCAAGATATAGTCCTGTAAGTGCAGCTACCCATTTCGTACAGCCTCCTGTGAAGCTTGCATTTACTTATACATGTGTGTGTATTTGATTGGCAACTTTGCTTTTTGGAGTCTGCATATATTTGGTCAATACCCAAATAAATATGGAGTGTAAAGTCCCAGACTTCCAGATTTAAAGTTGTTCGTATTTCGGATAAGTTGGTGGTTTTATTTTATTTAGTTTCTTCTAGAGAGCGACATGTCGTGTCGCTACTCTGGTTCTTTTCGAATGATTTTCCATTACAATTTTTACTTATTCTAAAACTTACGATACAAGACTGCGCTGCTGCAGAGGGCAGCGGCTGAGCGTCAGCAATATATTGCTTATATTTAATAGCTAGCATATGAGTGGAGTCATGTATGCATATGTATGTTCGTGTGTGGCAACGGCTGGACAGCATAAGAACGCTGACAAACCGTTTGAGCCCTATGCGCTGAAGTGGCGGATCATGTTACACTGAAGTCAAGTGTTTCCGTATTTATTGCAACAAAGTGTCACAACTTATTAGTTAATATTTACGGTACAGTGATCATTGCCTATAACGATATGCATACACTACACCTCCCTCCTTTTGAAAAATAACGTAATAACATGAAGTTATTTTGATAATAATAATTATAATAATAATAATAATTTTAATAGTAATAATTTTTAGTGAAATTTTTTTTTTTATTATTTTTTTTTCCAGTTTTTTATATTAGCATAAAAAGAAAATGAAATGACGAAAAAAATATTTTTGTATTTATGCATGGCCATACTAAACACAATTATGAAATAAACATTTTTAATCTATCCTTATGAACTGTTTGCTTTTTATTTTTATTATTTGATATTATAATATTATCTCTGTCTCCTATTTCCGTTACTTTATAAGGACCGATATATTTAGGATCTAACTTATGACCTGTTTCATTTCTTAGTAAAACCTTATCTCCTACTGATATATCTATATCTTTTACTTTCTGATCGTAAAGTTTTTTATTTTTATACCCTTGCAGAGGGTATTATAATTTTGGTCAAAAGTGTGCAACGCAGTGAAGGAGACATCTCCGACCCTATAAAGTATATATATTCTTGATCAGGATCACCTCCTGAGTCGATATAAGCATGTCCGTCTGTCCGTCTGTCCGTCTGTCCGTCTGTCTGTCTGTCTGTCTGTCTGTCTGTCCGTCTGTCTGTCTGTCCGTCTGTCTGTCTGTTTCTACGCAAACTAGTCTCTCAGTTTTAAAGCTATCGAGTTGAAACTTTGCACACACCCTTCTTTCCTTTGCAGGTAGTACATAAGTCGGAACGGCCGGGATCGGTCGACTATATCCTATAGCTGCCATATAACTGATTGATCGGAAATGGCATAACTTCGTTGTTTTTCAAGTTAGAAGGTTGGGACTTTCTATGGATTCTTATTTGGTCCAACTTATACGATCTGCCAAATTTCATAAAGATCGGTCGACTATATCCTATAGCTGCCATATAACTGATTGATCGGAAATGGCATAACTTCGTTGTTTTTCAAGTTAGAAGGATGGGATTTTCAATGTATGCTTCTTTGGTCAAAATAATTCGATATTCGAAATTCGAAATTCGATTTCATAAGGATCGGCCGACTATATACGATCCGCTGTATATCTAATAATATAGATGCGTGGCGCCACCTATCGGACTGCGACTGAACTGCAAGGGTATATAAACTTCGGCTCCGCTCGAAGTTAGCTTTCCTTTCTTGTTATACTTATTTTCTTCTAACATTATTCTAGCTCTTTTATATGCTACTTCGAGTCTATATTTACTTTCTTTAGCATAGTCATCTACGTTATATATTGTTTCTATATTATCTATACTATTAAACTCTTTTGGCAAATTATTTGTTTTACCAAATACTAATTCATATGGACAATAATTATGTGCCATTGAGGGGGTCGTGTTGAAACAAAAGACGAAATATTGAAGCCATACATCCCAGTCGGTTTTATCAACCGATATATAAGATCGTATGTATTCATTAAAAGTTCTATGACTTCTTTCGATTGTTCCAACTGTCTGGTGGTGATGGGCGGTAGATGTTATGTTTTTGATGTTTAAATATTTGCACAAGTCATTTATAATTGAATTCTTGTATTCTGTTCCCATGTCCGTAATGAACGTCTTCATTGGACCGTACTTCAGAATAAATGATTCAAAAATTGCTTTAGCGACAGTATTTGCGTTTTTATTTGCAACTGGTATGGCAACTAGATATTTGGTTAAGTCACAAATTAACGTGACTACATATTCATTGCCATTTTCCGATTTTGGTAATGGACCAATAGTGTCCACTATCACTCTGTCGAAAACATTCATAGGTGTATCAGTTATTGTTAATGGGGTCTTAGTATGCGATATAGTTTTCGCTTTCTGACATTTTTGACATTTTCTTACGTACTCAGATATATCTTTAGACATAGATTTCCAGTAATAGTGTCTTTTTACTTTGGCCAAAGTTTTTGATATGCCAGTATGACCTCCTTGAATTGGATCATCATGAAATGTAGACAATATTGCTTCTTTTTCTTTTATACTATTTATTTGGGTCACCGGGTTGAGTAGCGCTACTCTTAATGATTTTAATATTTTATTGCCCATATATTTGAAAGTATCAATTGATATTTGATCAAAGATATTTTCCCACGGTGCCAGTTTTAGTTGGCTGATTTTATTTATACCGGCTTGCGTTTCAAGCCTTTGGAAAAATTGACCTAAGTCTATAATCCCATTAGTACATAAATCGCTAACATCATATCTTGCGATTATTTTTCTACCATGCTTAAACAAACATAGCATATTTCTAATCTGCAAGGTCACTACTTTACGTACTTCGTCATTTTTGATGACTTCATATACGTTGGGCTTAGAAGCTTTTTCAATAGGTTGCTTAGGCAATTCTATTTCTTTATTTTCCGCGCGGAATTTTTGTCTACTTTGATATCTAGTAGTGACTTTCATTATATGTCCGGTAATATTCTGCAGCTCTTTAATGGTTATTCTTGATAACGCATCAGCTACATGATTATCTTTTCCCTTTAAATACTCAACTGTAAATTCATATTCTTCTAATTCGAGCCTCATACGCGTCAGTTTGGAACTTGGGTTGATCATTGAGAATAAATAAACCAGAGGTCTGTGGTCCGTTCTAATTAAAAAGTGTTTTCCATAAATATATGGTCGAAAGTGTAATATTGCCCAATGAATTGCAGCTAGTTCCTGCTCAGTGGTACACTTGTTACTTTCTCCACTTGTAAAAGCTCTTGATGCGTATGCAATAGGAAGTTGGAGACCATTGTGGTTTTGAGTTAAAACCGCTCCACACGCTTGCTTACTTGCATCTGTGATTATACAGAATTCTTTAGTAAAATCTGGGTACTGTAGCAAAGTAGGTTCCATAAGTTTGGTTTTTAAATATTGGAATGCGTTTTGACATTCATCCGTCCACTGAAAAGGGACATTCTTTTTACATAATCTTGTTATGTGCCTTGAATAGTCGGCGAAGTTTTTTATAAAGCGTCTATAATAGTTACAAAATGCTACAAAACGTCTAGCGCTGTCCGCGTCGTGCGGCACTGGGTAGTTCATAATGACATCATATTTCTTATCGTCAGGAAGTATTCCTTTATCAGTGCATTTGTGGCCTAAAAAGGTCACCTCATGCATGAAGAATGAACATTTTTCTGGATGTAATTTCAGGTTGTATTTCCTACATTTCTCAAAAACATCTGTCAAGTTCTTAAGCATATGTTTTTCGGAACAACCGATCACTATTAAGTCATCCATATAAAGGAATGCTTGAGAAGGTTCTAGTCCAGAAAATGCGATAGTCATCATTCTCTGAAATGAGTTAGGAGCTATTTTTAATCCAAAAGGTAATCGCGTGAAACGATATGAGCCATTGCTCGTTGAAAAAGACGTTATATCCCTTGAGCTTTTTTCTAGTTCAATTTGATGGAATCCTGACATTAAGTCAAGGCATGAAAAATATTTTGCCCGACCTAGTTGGTCTAGGATATCATCAATTCTAGGTAGTGGGAATTTATCAGATAGTAATTTTTTATTGATCTGGCGATAGTCAATCACTAACCGCCATTTCTTTTCTTCTGACCCGGGGTATGGTTTCTTGGGAACAAGTAACAAGGGGCTATTATATTCAGATACGGATGGTTCGACAATCCCTTCAGAGATCAACTTTCCTACTTGTTTTTGTATTTCATTTACCTGACTATGAGGGCTTCGATAATTCTTTATGTACACTGGCTCATCATCTTTTAATCTCAGTTTTTGTTTATAGAAATTGTTTGTGGTTATTGGTTCGGTTTCCAATCCGAATACGTCGCTATATTGGGTGCATAAACTGGAAAGCTGTGACTTAAACTGTGGGGGGAATTTTTTTTGAAAGTTGAGATAATACACATTTTTCCCTATTTTCTGTATTTGTTTTGACTACGTCGTAGTTCGAAAGTGATTCATATTTTAGATTATCTGTGCTGACCACTTGGTCACAATTTGTTGTATTAAGCAGCCTTATGAAAGCGTTATTTGATGTTGCTATGGTATTTGCAATGTAAATACCATGCTGAATTTCCTGATTTGGAATTAATACACTGTCTTCTTTTGAATTTAGTTTTATTTTTCGAACAACTTGGGATCTTGCTGGCAGAAGTATTGAATTGCCAGAACTGTGAACTATTGGTACGTTAATTGGGAATTTTAAGTTATTGGGTCTAATTATAAGCCAGTCTTCAGATGGCTTGAAGTCTAACTGACAGTTGTATTTTCTTATAAAATCGATTCCTAATATTCCATCACATGGAATAGGGAATTGAAAAGTCACGATATGAAAATCGTGTGGAATTATATACTTAGTCGTCTGAATTTCAATAGAAACCAGACCTTTGGATTTTGTTATTTCTTGACTTATTCCTTTTATGTCTATAATATAATTATCTTGGATGTCGTGAAAGGTATCTGAAGTTTCTTTTAAAATGGATATATCTGCACCTGTGTCTATTAGAAATACAAGTTTTTTCCCAGTAGTTACATGAATAAATGAAACGAAAATATTTTGACTGAGATTAATAGTGTGAACTTTTGCGTCTTTTACTGCTGAACATTTAAAGGGTTTTGGGAGTTTCCCGATATATTTTGGGCAACTCTGACATTATTTTGTTGGTTATTATTGTTATTGTAGTTGCCTCGGCTCGAGTTACCACGGCCTCTATAGTTTCCTCTATATTGACCGCGTCCACCATTGTTATTATAGTAGCTTCCGTTGTTATTATGGTAGTTATTGTTGTTATAATTACCACGAAAGTTGCCTCTATAATGTCCACGTCCGCGATTTGAGCCGCGATTTGGATAGTTCCTGTAATATAGTACAGTGTTTGATTGTCCTGTGGCTTCTGTGCAACAATTTACAAATTTAGACACAGCATCATTCATGGTGTTGAAGCTACCAGCTTGCATAATAAGTTTTACCTTATCGATTGTGCAATTTTTAGTCATTGCTTTCACTGCATGCTTGGTAGAATAGCTTCTGGCCAACTCTAGAGATAGTCCGTCTGCTATGTACGCACCTTCTAGCGCTTTTGTCATATGCTCAACCTCTTGTGTGTATTGGTTAGCAGTTTTGTTGCGTTGCTGTAGGTTCATCAGTTTTGCTGACAGTACTTCCACAGTTTCGCCTTTGACATTGCCTCTCAATTTGGAAATCACCTCAGAAATTGTTGATTCATTTCCGATTAGATTTCTGGCTACACCTTTTAGCTTTGTTTTTATTATAGAAATCGCTAATTGTTCGTGCTCGCCTTTTATGGAATCTATTATTTCTAATGCATCGATAAAACTTGTTAAGTTTTCAGCTTTACCATCGAAAGCTGGTACAAGCTTGGATGCTGTATTAATAAATTCTATATTTGATTGTGCCATTTTATTGTCGTTGCTTATGCTTGAACTATCATCAGAATCTGTAGAACTATCTAGATCTGGTATTAGTACAGCTGGGACGGTAAGATTATGTAAATCTTGCTCTTCTATTTTCACGTCAATATCAGTTTCTTCTGTTGATTCAGGCTCTTCACCAGTTTCCACTGTTAGAGAAGTGTTAATTATAGTCGGTACTGATATATTAAAATTGAATTTTCGCTTAATTGTTATTAAATTAGATCGTAGTCTGATCAAAAATTTTGATACTTGCGTCCAATGATCTTGATTTAATTTTTCTTTCTGGCCATGTATTAGTATTCGTGCTTCATTAAAGCATTTAACTAGAATTTCCACATGTTTATTAACTGTGTTCTTTTGAATTGGCCTGTTTTGATTGAGTGATTTATACGATTTGTCAAAATCGATTTTTATTTTGTTCAATTCAATATATATCTCATTCCATTGCATGTTTGCATATGGCGAGTTATCTTCGGGCCACAGCCATAATAAGTGTTCTGCCTAAAATATCGTTTTCTTCTATTAGTGATTTTACATAAATACCGGGGATGGTGCTTAGTACAATTGCTTTTTGTGTTTTTGAGCAATGTATAAATGGAGAATTTTCTAAGTGAAAGGTTTCAATTAGAAGGTATTCTAATTGGTTGATGCCTATTGGAGTCGTTGGGACTATCTGTTGAACATGTTCATTGAAGTAGGCATCCCTTTCATAAACCTGTCTAATGGCTTCTATTGTAGTCATTTCTTGTGTATTTTTAATAGTGCTTAGTATAGTTATATTTTGTAAATATATATATATAAAATTTTTTTTTATTCGTCTTTATTTATTTTCATTTTCTTCCTTTTTCTTTTTTCTTTATTCTAAGTGTGTACAGAATGTATAAAATTTTATAAGATTATTATTTTTGTATTATTACTATCATTCCATTATTATTAATATTATATGAGCTCATTTTATTTATATTTGTTTTATTTTATTTATTTTTCTCTTTAAATTTTGTCTAGATCATTTGCCTGGCTCATATATTTTTTCTTAAGGCATTTATTGTGCAATTTGTACAATTTATAAAAACAATTTGCGCACATTATGACCACAATTATTATTAACAATGTGTGTGTTAACTCTAAATTAATATTATTTGGCTGTACTTTATTAATAACGTTTGCGGTGGAGTCCACCGACTTTACGTCAACTATTGCCATTTTTAATACAATTGTTCTTGGTAAATAATTATAACTACCTATTTCTCCTGAATACTTGCTTATTGCATTACTTTGCATTTAGTCTATACATATATATATTTTTTGGTTTATCTTTCCTTATATGTTTTTTTTTTTTCATATTAGTAATGCATAATAAAAAAAAATTGTGTTTTACAGTTTTCTACCTGGTTTTTCGCATAGCTTTACGGGCTATACTGCTATTGGGCGGAAAGGGTTCCGCTCAATTTTACATAAAATCGTTTAAAGTTATAATGTAACGCAGTACATTAATAATGCAACGCAGTGCATCAAAAAAAAATTGTTTTTTATTTGTTGTGCGCTCTTTGTAGCGCTGTCGGTTTCCTTCTCCGGGGTCTAGCTTGGCGCGCTAAACGGGGCCGGTGCTGGCTGCACAGGTCAATATACGTCCTCTCCTATCTCTGCTTTATGCAAGTGAACTTGCATGCTGGGGCTTCCAGTGGTCCAGGGCAGTCTTTCGGGCACTCCTCATAGTTCCTTGGCAATTGCTTGGGAGATGGTGGTTTAGTTTTAGTGTTTATCGTTTTTATCTCCTCTGAGTGAGTTGCGGTTGGGGTTTTTTCTTTTTTTTGAAGACTTTCCTTTAAGAAGTCGAGCTCAGCAGTTAATTTTACTGCTGTAGCCCATGGAGGTGGATTATTTTTATATAATAGCCACTTAATGTGTGCTATTCTTTTATTTATTTTGTTCTTCCTACCTCCACGTCCCATTTCCGCACTCTACTCACTCAGATTTTCCATGCCGTAGCATTCCAAAATATTCCATTTTTCCGTGTGTGTCAGATTTCCTTGTAGCTGCCTTTTCCTTTCACTCCATTGGTCAATTCCAGATTTCCTTGTAGCTGCCTTTTCCTTTCACTCCATTGGTCAATGTTTCCAGGTCCTGTCACGGTCGCCATGTAAAGTCCCAGACTTCCAGATTTAAAGTTGTTCGTATTTCGGATAAGTTGGTGGTTTTATTTTATTTAGTTTCTTCTAGAGAGCGACATGTCGTGTCGCTACTCTGGTTCTTTTCGAATGATTTTCCATTACAATTTTTACTTATTCTAAAACTTACGATACAAGACTGCGCTGCTGCAGAGGGCAGCGGCTGAGCGTCAGCAATATATTGCTTATATTTAATAGCTAGCATATGAGTGGAGTCATGTATGCATATGTATGTTCGTGTGTGGCAACGGCTGGACAGCATAAGAACGCTGACAAACCGTTTGAGCCCTATGCGCTGAAGTGGCGGATCATGTTACACTGAAGTCAAGTGTTTCCGTATTTATTGCAACAAAGTGTCACAACTTATTAGTTAATATTTACGGTACAGTGATCATTGCCTATAACGATATGCATACACTACAGGAGTATATGTTTTCAGATTTTAGTTTATTTATTTAAAAATAAAATCAAAATAAAAAAGGGCTTAAAAAGTAAAACGTAAACATTGACTCATCTTGGACTCGAACCCAGGCCCTCCGTGTTAGGAACCACGACGCTCCCCACTCGGCTAACCTCGAACTTTGTTGCTTTATGGCAACTTTTGATGTAATTCTGCTTTTTGTTTCAGTGTCTCATGTCTTAATAAGAAGACCTGCAAATGAACAATTTTACGAGTAGAAAGCTTTATATGCATATAATGCAAATTATATGTTTTAATTCCCGATTTAAAATAAAAAAATAAAAATTAGGATTTTTATTTTATAAATTTTATTATTAAATTCAAGAATAAGTTATAAAGATATCCTATTGGATTGATCGTAGATTATAAACTGATTTTACAAATTCAATTTTCTTATAACTATAGCTTTTATCGGTGACAGCGACGCTGGCAGCATAGATGGACTTTGGTTGAATAGTTTTGATTGGTCAGAGCTTTATGCTGACATGTAGGTTCCCAGGATGGGCACTTGTTTATGAATTTGGAGCAAAAGGGGTTTGATGTTTACGTCTACTGTCGTCGATAAAGGCGTGTGAATGGTTTATGTCTATGTTTATGTCTGGATGCCAATGATAATGCTATGGGAAAGGGTTTGTGTCTAGCCTATTTGAATTATTCCCACAGTAGGCTCTGGAATGTTGTTTATATACGATTTGATAGGTATGGCAGGGTATACTGGTTTTATGGGGGATTCGTTATCTAGGGTATTTGCAGATACATTAAGTGTATCTGTGGATACACTACTCGCCCCTCCTTTAGAAATTTCAACATCCTTGTTGAATTCGACAACAATTTCTTTGTGGTTGGCTAAACGCTTATAAGTGAATATTATATAAATTGTTATGCCTACAACTATAAGTATTAGGCTTATAAATACAATCCATTTGTAGACAATATCTTGTTTTTGTTGTTTGATTAATGATTCTTTAAGTTTTAAAATTGGTGTTGGTTCATGTAGAGTTACATTGGTACTTGACAATATTATTTTATATTCATTTATATTCTTTGAAGTAGTGAATTTGATATATCTTATTTCAAGTGTACATTGGCTTAATTGTATAATATTATTTCCTTCAATTGTTTTATTAAATAATTCACAATTTTGGTTAATTTGCGTTTTACTTAAATTATATGTTATTACAATATTTGGTTCAATGTATTTTATAAATTCTTTTTCTGAAATAAAAGTGTGTTGACAAATTGCTAATTGATTTGTAAGGATCTTTGAAATACATTGGTCAGTTACTAAATATTTTTGATCCATTACATCCACTAAAGGATTTGCAGAATTTTCCAAATAATAAACACTTTTATTATTATTCATAAAATATTCAAATTTATCATTTATGTCAATTTGGCGGCCTAAATTATCTGGATATTTAATTATTCTGTATTTTTGAGTTTCATTAAAAGATGTTGGTATATGGGCTAAAATAAAAGTATTTTTGGTTTGACTGCATATCCAAGCTGAAGTCTTTATTGATAATAATTTTTCTTCATTAATGTCATCTAACTCTTCATGTTTTAATATTTTAGGATTAAATATTCCAATTCTTGTTAACTGAATCCCCATTTGTAAATCTTCAATGTATTCTAGAAAAATGTGTAAAGAGTATCTAAAAAGGTGCAAGGCTTCATTTTCCTCTTCTTCCCGTATTAATTTATTTATGTCTTCTGTATGTTTATTTATTATACCAATGATTTCATTAAATTCTGAATTTTCTATCATATTTTCTTTTATATTATTTAATTTTACTTCTAATTCTTGTTTATCTTCTTCTGTTAGTGTACCAAACAAATATTTGTGAGCTGATCCTACAATATTTACTAATCCCCGTTTTTGTCTATTTGATGGGATAATCCCTTTTATTTCATGTTTTAATTGTTTAAGTGCTAATGCTATATCTGGAATTGTTTTATATAAATTTTCATATTTTATAAATTCTTGGTATGTATTTAATATTTTTGTTTGATTTATTTCTATCATGTGGTGTTCGTAATTAAGAGGTATTTTTATAGTTCCTGTATTCAATAGTAAATAGCCATTTTTTGAAGTAATTGGGACAATACTAATTTGTTGAGCCGTTATTAATGGTAACGTTGTCCATGGTACTATTATTATCACTTTCAATATCAGAGTCAGAATTTTCAACATTTCTGGAATAACGAGAAAAATTGCGTTTTTTAAGTTTTTTAAATTTACTTTTGTGTTTTATTACTTTGTGACCCCTATTTATTTCCTGCCAGTGTTTTTCATCTTTTTGTATAATTTTTCCTGTTTTTTTTAAATGGATTAACAAGTTTCGGCATACGATTCATATCTTTTTCAACTTTTGCATAATTTAAATCTACCTCATACTCTTCCCGTTTTTCATTAATTTTATCAATTTTTGATTCTTTTATTTTTTGGACATTTTTATTAGGTTTCATACCGAAAATAAATATTTCAGCAGGTGTTCTACCTGTAGTGTCATGTGTTATTTCATGATTATAAACATATGTAGCTTTTTCGATATTCATGAGCTTGTCTTCAGCATCATTAAGTGTATTTATGATTCGTAATTTTTCATTAATTGTTTTGTGAACTCTTTCTATATCAGCTATACCATTCTTGCTACTAGTAATTTCGATCTCAATATTTTCTTTTTCTAACCAATTTTGTAATGATTTGCATACTAATCCGGGATCTTGATCCATTTTTATTATTTTTGGTTTACCTAACATATTAAATATTTTAAGTAATGCTTTTTTACTTTCGATCCAATCTGTGGTATGAGTTTCTATAATTGAAACAAATTTTGAATAGATATCAATACAAGTTAAAAATTTTCTTTGATCAATAAAATAATAGTCAATTACATATTTTTCACGGATATTTTTACTTTCAGGGGTTTTTTCAAATGTTAATGCTACTTTTCTATGTTCTGCCTTGCATAAATTACAAATATCGCATTTATTAATTATATTTTGGATTAATTTTTGTGCATCTGGAAAATAGTATTTAGTTTTAAAATCTTCATATGTTTTTTTAATACCTTGATGAATAGTTTTCTCATGAATATTAATTACTTTCTCGTGAAAATCTGCGTAGGTAGATATATTAGGAAGTATTACTGATGTTTTCATTAATTTTGTTCCCAAATTTGGTTTAATTAATTCCATGAAAGCCCTTTGAAATATTGCGAAATCTTCGTCATTATTTATGTACATTACAAAATTGTGTCCACATACAAATTTAAGAATAATATCTTTTGCTGTACGTTCCGTCATGTTACTATATTTTATTGTATTAATTGTTTTATTAAAATACCGGACTAATTCATTACTATCTTCATTTCCCTTTTCAAATATTAATTGGTGACTGAAAACATTAATTGGACGCTCTGTAATCTGAATACAATTGCCATTATCTTCTTGGGCGCTATGTATAGTAGCTCCTGTGCTTTGTAAATCATCTTCGTTTTGAAATGTTTCTTCTAGTTGTTCATTATTTGATTCTTTTTTAGGTAGCCTAGATAAGGCGTCTGCTACATAATTTTCCTTTCCTTTAATGTAATTCATACCACAATCATATTGACTAAGATATATTTTCCATTTTTGTAATTTCATATTAGGTTCTTTAATATTGTGTAACCAAACTAGTGGTTTATGATCGGATGTAATTTTAAATTTTCTTCCAAATAGATAGGGTCGGAAGTACTTAGTTGCCCAGACTACGGCTAATAACTCTTTTTCGATAGTTGAATAATTTATTTCATGATCATTTAATGTTCTACTTGCATAGCAAACTGGTCTACCTTCTTGAGCTAGGACAGCTCCTAAAGCATAATTACTAGCATCAGCAGTTAATTCAAATGTTTTTTTCAAAATCTGGATATCTAAGGATTGGATCATTTGTAATTAGTGTTTTTAATTTTTCAAATGCTTCAACGTAATTATTATCTTTGACATTTATTTTTGAACCCTTCTTAAGGCACTGGGTCATTGGTTTAGCAATTTTTGCAAATTCTCTAACAAACTTTCGGTAAAATCCACAAAGACCAATAAATGATTTAATTTGTTTAGGAGTACTTGGAATTTTAAAATCGTGAATAGCTTGAATTTTATTTGGGTTTGTTTTAATTCCTTCAGTAGTAATTATATGGCCTAAAAATTCTGTTTCTCTTTTCATGAATTCGCATTTATCTAATTGAAGTTTAAGATTGGATTTTCTTAATCGGACGAAGACTTTTTGAAGGGACTGAATATGTTCTTGTAAGGAGGTCGAAAATATAATAATATCATCTAAATATACTAGGCAATGAGTTCCTATTATATCGTGAAGAATATTATTCATACATCGCTGGAATGTAGCAGGAGCATTTTTTAGACCGAAAGGCATTCTAGTATATTCATAGTGTCCTTTCTTGGTGGAAAAGGCTGTTTTTTGAATTGATCGTGGGTCCATTTCAATTTGATGGAATCCCTTTGCCAGATCTAACGTTGTAAAATATTGACATTTTCCTAACTTATCTAGTATTTCATCCATATTGGGAATGGGGAATTTATCGTCAATAGTTATCTCGTTAAGTCCTCTGTAATCAATAGCCATACGAAATTTTGGAATGCCCGATGCATCCATTTTCTTGGGTACTATTACTATAGGACTACAATAAGGAGATTTAGATTTGCGGACAATACCTTGTTTAATCATATCTGCTATTTGGTTTTCTACTTCATTGTCATAAATATAAGGATAAGTATATGGTCTTCTATAAATGGGATCTTCATGTTTAGTTTTTATTTTATGTTTGATTTCATTTGTGAAGGTCAAATTGTCACCCTCATGATACTGAATATCAAAGAATTTGGACATTAGAGAATGTAGTGCCGATTTTTCCTCACTGTTGAGATGATCATCTCGAATATAACTAGTTTTTAATTCTGTTTCCAATGCGTAAATGTGTTCTTCATCCTCTAACATGTTTGTATAATTTTTGTTATGTTCCTTTATTATATTGATCATTGGAAATTCGTAATTATTTAGTTTAACAGTATTCTTTCCAAAATCTATTTGGGCTGATGTAAGGTTTAAAATATTACGTCCTAAAAGAAAATCGTAATGATTGGAAAATTCTTTGACAAAAAATTTTTGTTTTGATTTAAATAATTTTGGAATTATAAATTCAATGGATTTATTCAAAGTGACTGAATTTCCTACTGTTTGAACTTTTATATTATACTCTTTAATTGGATATTTTAAAAAATTTTCATTTATTAAACTTATACTGGAACCTGTGTCAATAAGGCAAATGCATGGTCTATTATCAATTTTTATTTTTATTGCTGTTGTGTTTCTTCCGAGGCTTGTGTCTGAAAATTTTCAACTATTTCCATTGGTTCTGGTCTATTCTGTTGGTCGGATTGTTTTTGAGGAACATTAACAGACCGATTATAATTTGGAGAGTTTTGACCTGAAGGATTTTGAGAGTATCTATAATTATTACTATAGTTTGAATTAAAATTTCTATTTGAATCAAAAGTATTTTGTCTTTGTTGATAATTATATGTCCCACGATTATTATAATTTTGACTCCTATTGTTTCCTACCTTCTGATTGAAATTTTGGTTTCTGTCCCTTTGATTATTATTAGAATTATTAGTATTAGAAGTATTAGATGTGGAGACCATTGGTATATTATATCGATTTTCAACACTTCGGGAAAAATTATATATATCATCATCATCATAAAGACCTACAGCTTGAGCAGCTTGTTTTAATTTAGTTGGAGTTGATATATCGTATTTGCATATAGATATGTACACTCGTAATGGTAATTTTTCACGAATTACTTCTGCTATATGATCACCTAATATTCTTGAAAATATAACAGTGTTTGCTGCATTATTATCCAGACTTAACTTATTACAAATTTTACTTGTCTGTTTGTCTAAATCATCAATAAACTTACGTAAACTATTTTGATATTTAATTTTATGTAAATCCATGATCATGAGATGTGGGGGTTTTGATGAGTTGAATTCACTGATGAGTAAGGTTCTTAATTCATTCCAGTCCTGGGTTGAATTCCTAAGAAGAATTGTACGTGCAGGTCCAACGATGAGGTTTAGGATAGCTCCTTGAATGATTTCATTCTGAGTAGACGATTTTGTTTTGTATTGGGTAATCAAGTTATCAACACTTTTTATAAATAGTGCTAAATACATTGTATCACCATCAAATTTGTCAATTTGTTTTAGTTGCATGAAGAAATGATTCATATTGCTGTCAGACAGGATGTGCCTTGCTGCAGCTGATGTGGATGCTTGTTCAGATTGCATTTTAAAGTTTATTTATTTAATTTGGTATATATATGTTTAAATTGTCTTGATTATATTAATAATTTTATTTTATTTGTTTATTTCAAATAGACATTAGAAATCCTCATTCGTGATTTAACTAATGCTGAGTTCACTGGTATTAAAAATGTTTTTATTTAATGTTTATTGCACTTCACACTAGAAATCCTCATTCGTGATTTCACTAATGTTTAGAAATGTTTATAGATTCGTTTTGCGGATACAATAAATTCGCGATGTATTTAGTTCGATACTTAAAACACGAGAGGATAATTGTATCCTACCGACTGCGCCAATTATATGTTTTAATTCCCGATTTAAAATAAAAAAATAAAAATTAGGATTTTTATTTTATAAATTTTATTATTAAATTCAAGAATGAGTTACAAAGATATCCTATTGGATTGATCGTAGATTATAAACTGATTTTACAAATTCAATTTTCTTATAACTATAGCTTTTATCGGTGACAGCGACGCTGGCAGCATAGATGGACTTTGGTTGAATAGTTTTGATTGGTCAGAGCTTTATGCTGACATGTAGGTTCCCAGGATGGGCACTTGTTTATGAATTTGGAGCAAAAGGGGTTTGATGTTTACGTCTACTGTCGTCGATAAAGGCGTGTGAATGGTTTATGTCTATGTTTATGTCTGGATGCCAATGATAATGCTATGGGAAAGGGTTTGTGTCTAGCCTATTTGAATTATTCCCACAGTAGGCTCTGGAATGTTGTTTATATACGATTTGATAGGTATGGCAGGGTATACTGGTTTTATGGGGGATTCGTTATCTAGGGTATTTGCAGATACATTAAGTGTATCTGTGGATACACTACTTGCATATAAATAAAACTCTGCTTTACTTAAATTACATTTGGCCACCACCATTTTTGGGCCATATTATGGATTGAAAGCTATAAAAAAAACTAGGCAAAGCAACTCCGCCAATACTTTTCTAATATTTATACCCTTGTATTATAATTTTGACATCTCCGACCCTATAAAGTATATATAGTCTTGATCAGGATCACCTCCTGAGTCGATATGAGCATGTCCGTCTGTCCGTTTCTACGCAAACTAGTCTCTCAGTTTTAAAGCTATCGAGTTGAAACTTTGCACACATCCTTCTTTCCTTTGCAGGCAGTATATAAGTCGGAACTGCCGGGATCGGTCGACTATATCCTATAGCTGCCATATAACTGATTGATCGGAAATGCCATAACTTTGGTGTTTTTTAAGTTAGAGGGTTGATACTTTCCACACATGTTATATTGACCAAAATGTCTTATGTACAAAATTTCATAAGGATCGGCCGACTATATCCTATAGCTGCAATACAACGATCGGAATTGGCATAACTTTGGTGTTTTTTAAGTTAGAAAGCTGGGACTTGGTACAGATTACTGTTTGGGAAACATAATTCGATATGCCAAATTTCATAAGGATCGGCCGACTATATACGATCCGCAATATATCTAATAATTTAAAATGCGTGGCGCCACCTAGCGAACTGCGACTGAACTGCAAGGGTATATCAACTACGGCTCCGCCCGAAGTTAGCTTTCCTTTCTTGTTATTTCATATGGCATACCCAAAATAAATTGTTACATTCAACAACTGGTTTAACGAGAAAAGTTTTTTTAATATTTTATCTTTGCGCATTTATTTTAGATATAATACATGTTTATTATATGATTGATCGAATATGCCATAAATTTTTTTTTTTTTATAAATTAGAAGGATGGTACTTAGTACAGATTGCATTTTGGGCAATCTTATCCGATTTGCAAAATTTTATTAGGATAATTGGCTTAACTTTGTTGTTTTTGAAGCTAGAATGATGGGACTATCTATGGTTTCCGTTTTGGGCAATCTCATGTTTCATAAGAATTGGCCAACTATATCCTATTGGCAGCTATAGGATATATAACTGAACGATCGGAAATGGCACAACCTTTCTATTTTTACAGATGCTTGGGGCTGTTTCCAATATTTTTATTAGAAATTTTGTTGATGGTGAAATTCTCATAAGGATCGGACAACTATATAGGATCCGATATATATAATAATAATATAAGCTTCTGCTTAACTGCAAAGGTATATTAACTTCGGCTCCGCTTGAAGTTAGCTTCCCTCTCTTGTTTTTTTTATAATTTATTATATAGTGGAACTCTCATAAGTATAGGCCTCTCATCTGTTAATTTGTTAAAACAATTTGGTTTCCCACAACTACGAAACAATTTTGGATTTTAAATACATTTTTGGGCAAATTTTTAATTAAAATTTTTAAACTAACCAAATTCCAAAACCTTTGTAAATTAAAAATACGTATAACTTCAGAGCCACTGAAGCTATCGAAAAATTCTTTACGTCTTTGGAAAGGTTTTTAATTATTCCACCTTCTTGAATGTCAAAAGCTATAGACTTAAAAAAAAAGAGTTTTGATGTTTATCGAAACCCAAAATATTTGATATCAATTTTAGTGACCACTTCCTCACTTTTTCTTAAAGCGAACGGACGTGTTTTTTTTGTGCGCACTGCGTTTTGAAAAATCGTTATTTATTATAATAATTATAAACAATCCGGTGTTTATTTTTATTTATTTACATAAACCCGATTCTTTTCATCCCAAACATCCGATTCGCTTCGCGTGTGCAGTGATATATTTGGAGGTAAAATAATAAATTTATTAATATTCTTCCAAACATAGCACTGCTCTGCTTCTTCATCCTTTACGGTGTTGCTTCTTTTGTCTCACACTAGATTCTTATCTATATTCTTTGCTCTTATACTCACTCTCACTAATCGCCCTCTTTATTCTCCCTTTTTCGACTCTTTGGCACAGTGGTTCACGGTACGTCAATAATAAAAATAATATATTCATAATGGAATTTAAACTTGTCTGTGGTTTGAAGTCTTGTAATAAGACAATCTCTTCATCCCAGCCTACCATCCACTGCTGGCTATGTGAAAACGTTTTACACGCTAAGTGTGCCGGGTTCACGGCCTCAGTTTCGGATGCCATCTCACGTAGGTCTGGTCTCCACTTTTGCTGTGACGGTTGTCGTGCTGTTCAGGACGAAATGAGATCGTTCATGAGACAGACTAAAAGTGGATTTAAAGAGCTGGTTAGCGGTTTTCGTAAAATCAACGACCAACTCTGTGCGCTAGATACACAGTTTAGTAGTCTTCAACTACTAAATGAGTCTCCAAAGCGTAAGAAATCCGCTTTTAGTGATGTGCCCGTGGCGAAAAGTCTTCAGCCTATTCAGCCGACAACTATGCAGCCGCTCATATCTCTGGCCACCCCAAGGGCCGGACCTGGGAAAAATTCGGTTTCCGAATATCTCAGCATAAACGAGCAATTTTCCGATATGTCCTCTGTGGCATCGCTTCAAGTGATACCACCAGACCCAATAATTGAAACCCCCTTAAAAGTCACCGAACAGGGCAATCAAGCTTCCGGACCCCCGGTACGAACTGATGCTGCCATACTCGTTACGGCGGCACCAAAACGCTTGCAGGTGATCCCACCATCGAAACACATATTTGTTTCCCGGCTTGCCCCTGATACTTCTGAGATTGATCTCTCGGCTTACATCAAAGCCAAATCAAAAGCCGACATAAAGGTGGCAGATATAACTAAATTTAAATATAACTACACCAGGCATACGTCATCTTTCAAAATACGTGTGCCCGCGCAGATGTTCAAGACGATTTGTTCCGCCAGTTTCTGGCCAGAGAACATTTTCGTCCAAGAACATCAGCCAAGTACGGTGAAGAAAAAAATGACCAAACCTGTGGGAGTGAAACTCCCACATGTTAGAGCCACTGACCAACCTTCCACGTCAGCTTCAAAAAACTAATGCCTTCACTAACACTTACCTATCAGAATACTAGAGGGTTACGAAGTAAGCTTCCCAAACTGTATTCTGATAGTTCTTTCTTTGCATCTCACATTATAGTCTTTACAGAAACTTGGTTAAAGCCGGAGATCTTAAGCTCCGAAGTTTTTCCAAGTAAGTACACCACTTTTAGACGTGATAGAACTCTGCGAAGGGGAGGAGGAGTGTTAATTTCTGTAGACTCCAATTTCGCTTCTGAAGAGATTAAATCACAAGAGTTTGGTGACATAGAATTTCTTTGCATTAAAATCATATTGTCCGATAAATCATTATACGTTACGTGCTCCTACGTACCCCCTTCGTCCGAACCGCCCACATACTGGCAACATTTAGACGCTATTAGGTTTGTTTTTGATCGTCTGTCTGATGGTGACCAGCTAGTAGCTCTGGGTGACTTCAATATCCCAGAACTCAGGTGGTCCAATGTTAAAAATTCACCGTCTTTATTGCTGAATTCGCACCATGACTTCCCGGCGGGCATGTTCGACATGTCACTCGGGCAAATTAACCACGTTAGAAATTCTTTAGGTCGGCTGCTGGACTTGTGTTTCGTTTCTGATCCTGATGGAATTACTCTTTCCAGAACTTTACCACTTTCCAACCCAGAGGATCCATATCATCCCACTCTTGAGGTTTTAATAGAAAACAATAACGTAATTGGCCTTAAGCCTACACTTAAATCTCATAAAGTTCGTTTCTTTCGTAAGGCTGACTTTATGAAATTAAATAAGTTAATTTTGGAATTTGATTGGTCCAATCTACTGGCATGTGAAGATGTAAACATTGCCTTAATTAAATTTTATTATACTTTGAATAAATTTTTCGACGTTTGCGTGCCATGGAAATATCCGTCCGTTTCAATTAATCCGCCTTGGTATACAAGGCACCTAGGAAATTTAAAGATCGTTATGAATAGACTTTTAAATAAACATAAAATATCTGGCTGTACAGTTAGTTATTCAAGATACTTAGTAGCTCGGTCCAATTTCACCGTGCATAACGCTGAATGTTATAGGAGTTATATACGCCGCTGCCGGATTCAGTTTACTCAGGATCCGAAGCAGTTTTATAACTTTGTAAACACTAAGCGCAAACATGTATCTTCTCCTCCTATGCTTATGTTTGAGAACTCATATGCAAACACTGATCAGGCAATGGCCGATCTCTTTGCACAGTTTTTTCAAACAACATACTCACCTAGCACCAGTACAGGTCAGCCTTACACTTATAATATCCAATCAGCCAACCTTATATTTTGCCCTTCTTTTGATCAAAGTGGTGTGTTATTGGGTCTTCTTAAAGTCAAGCCCGTGTATTCGCCAGGCCCCGATGGAGTACCAGGCTGTGTTCTGAAGAACTGCGCCGAGGCTCTGTGCAAACCGCTCCTTAAACTCTTTAATCTTTCGCTGGAGACTTCGATCTTTCCCCTTATGTGGAAGAAATCTTACATTATTCCTCTTCATAAAAAAGGGAAAAAATCCGACGCTGCCAATTATAGGGGCATTTCTAAATTGTCAGCAATTCCGAAGCTTTTTGAAAAACTTATCACTCCACATTTGCAACACCTATGTAGTTCAATAATAACTCCATGCCAGCATGGCTTCATGAAGCGCCGCTCCACCACTACCAACTTACTGGAGCTAACATCTTTTATCACGGATGGGTTCCGGAATGGCTTACAAACAGATGTCATTTACACTGACTTCAGTAAAGCATTTGACTCTGTCGACCATTCGCTTCTTATAAGTAAACTCAGTCTTTTGGGATTCCCAACTGACCTCCTTATCTGGATTTCGAGCTACTTATCTGGAAGAACCCAACGTGTCTTCTTTAAAGATGTTACCTCGCGTCTAGTCCGCGTCACATCTGGGGTGCCTCAAGGAAGCCATCTTGGACCCTTACTTTTTACACTTTTTATTAATGACTTGCCCCTTGCCTTAACTGATTCACTCGTACTTATGTACGCTGATGACGTTAAGCTTTGTCTTCAGTATAAATTCACTAGTGCCCAATCTAGACTTCAATCCGATTTGGATAAATTTCAAAATTGGTGTTTTGCAAATAACCTAAAGCTTAATGGATCGAAATGTAAACTCATGTCCTTTTATCGAACTAGTCCTCACCAGGCTATGTACTTTCTCTATGGGAACGCTTTAGAACGATTAACTCAGGTTAACGATCTGGGAGTCCTTTTAGATTTGAAACTTAAATTTACCGACCATATATCTACCATGGTTAATAAAGCTATGGGTGTGCTTGGCTTTATTAAAAGATGGTCAAAAGAATTTAATGACCCGTACATAACAAAAACGTTATATACATCATTGGTTCGTCCGATTCTTGAGTATGGATCGTGTGTCTGGAGTCCTCAATATGGAGTACACCGAGATCACATAGAATCTGTACAAAAAAACTTCCTGATTTTCGCCCTTAGGGGACTTAATTGGGATGCAAATCTTCAC
This sequence comes from Drosophila ananassae, assembly GCF_017639315.1. NCBI lineage: Eukaryota > Metazoa > Arthropoda > Insecta > Diptera > Drosophilidae > Drosophila > Drosophila ananassae. Next base: position 174,595 of record NW_025319059.1, read on the forward strand.
CTTCCCACTTATCATAGTAGACTTTTATTAATCAACTTACCATCATTAACAAATCGTAGAACGATGCTGGGTGTTATGTTTCTATATAATCTTATATATGGTAATGTAGACAGTCAGCATTTACTAACACGCTTAAATTTTAACGTTCCTAGTAGAAGGACTAGAAACTTCCGTCCTCTACTCCTCAGCCATTGTAATTCGACATATGCCCAACACGATCCGTTCAGGGTATTATGTTCGGACTACAATGGTCTCTACCACACCTTGCCACTTTGCTCCACTAACAATCTTAAATCCTTTATACTAAACGCCTTATCTATGCAACACTCTTCCTCGTAATATCTTACCCCTACTCTTCTCCTAAACGTTCTCGGATCTATCCCCGCGATTCGAGCCGTACGTTATGCGGCAGCGTCCCTCGGTCGGTTGGACGGGAGGTGGGCTGTACGTATGCAGTGGGAACCGCGCGAAAAAAATATGCTATATAGGTGAACAAAATTGCATATAAAAAATATTCTTGTTCGGCACGTGCAATAAAAACAAAAAAAAATCAGTCACGTGCCGAACAAGAATATAACAAGCAAGTCAGCACTGCAGCGTCGGATGGGCCAGCGCTGCTGTGTTAAGAAAAACGGAAAGGGAGAAATGCGTCGAGCACAGACGGCATGCGGGGGCAGCAGCGGGGGCAAGAGGAATCACCGTGGAACGTAACGGACCCGGCCGGGCCTCCGCGGCCGCGCTCGAAGGTCATAGGAAACAGCGGGGACGGCGGGGAACGAAGCGGCCGGCGACTGCGCAGCTGTGTTTACAAAATGCACAAAAACACAGAAATGCATTTGGAATGTCCAGGGGGGGATCGCGGGGTATCGGGACGAAGTCCGATGACCGGCACAATAACAATACGGATCGGAGGCCCGAGCGGGGCAAACGGGGGGGGCGCAACTAAAGGAAACCCGCCGATAGAAATGCGGCGGGAATTGGAGAAAGCTAACGGAGAAAGTGGATGAGCGAAGGATTATCGGCAGGAAGTCGATTTGCGAGGATTAACGGGCGCCTCGGGCACTACATAAGGAGGGCCCCTGGAGCAAATCGAGGCCGGGTCTTCTAGGGAAGCTGGGAGAGTGAGTGAAAGACCCCCGTGGGTAAGTCTGCCATTCAAGTTGGAAAGTTTCCTTGGAAGAGTTAGGAGTACAGGCTGAAGGACCCCCCGTGGGTAAGTCCGACAGTCCTAAGTGCGGGCTATTAAGGCGAGTGAGCAAGGATCTCCTTGCAAGGGAGCAAGGAGCAAGGGGAAAAGCATCAAGGATCCGCGGCAAAGCTAAGGCCTAAGGGTAAACGAGTCGGGTGGAGTTATTCCCGGACACGACGGGTATCCCGGTGTAGTGGCGGCAACGACGGATCAGCCTGGCGTACGCCTTGTCTGCTCCTGACCGTCCGATCCAGGTGTGATCCTGTAACGCGAGGGATAGCCAACCCGGAAACTCAAGCCCAATAGTGAAACCAGGCAGGGACACCCCGGGAAGTCAAGAGAATCCTGATCCAGGCGCTGGAGCGTATGCACAGCGTATCACCTGGAGTCAAAGGAGACGCGACGCCAAAATCTCTGGCCTACCATAGATCCTGCGGAGCGTAGGCACGCAGGTGTTTGGAGGCGAGTGGCGAACGCGACCGGGGACGTGTCCTGTACGGTAGGAAGGCCCTTCGTGCCCTGATCCGGCCGCTAAGCAGCGAGGAGCATATCCTGCCGGGCGTATGCCTGGAAGGTGAGCCACTCGGTCTGTTAACACGGGTTAGGTGCCGGCCACGGCGAAAGGGCAAATTCAGGCAAGCCAAGGGTTCCGAGGTCCACGGCACCCTAAACGGAGAAGCAGCAACGACGAGGGAGCAGCGGCAACAGTAGAGCAGCGACGACGAGGGAGCGGCAGCGACGGACAGGCAGCGGCAGCAGAAGACGACAAGCCGCAACACAGGCCCTGCACCCAGAGTCCGTGAGTCCGAACGAAGGGAACCGAGAGCCGTTTCGGCGCCAGGCACCAAGACCGCACGACCTGCCGGGCGCAAGCTTTGGGAGGGCGTGCGTATTGGCACCAACCCGGAGCGGGGATCGGGGATCGACGGGAGGGCGAGCGGTCGGTCGGCTGAGCCAGACAGCCGGTGAGATTCTCTTTATTTCTTTGTAAATTAATTACAATAAAGGGGATTTATTTGAAAAGAAGCCATACCGTGTTATTTCTGGGCTCGGGCAATCACGTCAAATCTATAAATTCGGTGGAACGTACCCTCAACCTCTGTGAGCTAGCCGCGGCGTTTGTTGCGAGCAAAATTTAGCAAAACAGTTCGTTACACCTGGCGCCCAAACTACGTGATTGCTTTAGAGTCTAGGAGTAACACAGCTTCAAGATGGGGAGTCTAGGAGTAGCACAGCTTCCTCTCTGCATACTTCGCAAAGAGGAGTTGTACGAAGTATCGGTCTCGCGGCGGATGGAACCGTGGAGATCATGAGGGCCCTGGTAGCAAGATGGGTCGATGAAACAAAGGACGATGAAGTGATGGTGGTCGCGCGGGGATTCGAGGAAAGGGTAGCAGAGAGGACGCCGAGGCAGAGAGCGGTGAGCGAATCGGAAAAGCTCATTCAAAGTCTGGCAGTGCCAGAAATGAAGAGGAGGTCATGGGTCTAGCCGAGGAGTTCGAGGAGCTGGCTTTGGAAGAGGAGGTCTTCAATAGAAAAACCTCAGCGTTAGACAGAAGATGGCCAAAAGAGGAACCGCACCATAAACCACCGGAGCAACAGAGCCATCCAGGACAGGGATGGGGGCAGAGATGGCAGCCTGAGGAGCATCGCCAAACGCCACAGCAACAGCCGAGCCAGCAATGGACAGGCCCAAGGCAACAGCAGACGAATCAACGATGGGCAGCGAACCAAAGTAGCCAGGCGAACATGCGGTGGGCAGCGACGCCTAGACAGGGACATGTAGAAAACCCAGCACAGGCATGCAACAGATGCGGAGGCATGGGCCATTGGGCCAGAGGGTGCAGGAACCCCAGAATTTTGTTCTGCAGGATGTGCGGCGCAGTAGGGGTGAGAAGCACAGAATGCTGCCAAAGAGCGGGAAACGTGCAGCGATCACTCGCGAGGTGCTGCCTCTCAGAACTAGTTGGAGGATTAACAGGAGACGATCAGCAATTGGCGGCAGTCATCAAGGTCGGAGGAGCAGAAGTGAGGGCCATGGTGGACACCGGGGCAACGGCTAGCTTCATTTCAGAAAAGCTAGCAGAGGACCCGGGAATCTCCGGAGAACGGAAAGCAACAAGGAGACTAGTAAAGTTGGCCAACGGGAGCCATATAGAGACTCAAATGGTACTCCTAACAACTGTAAGCTTTGGCAACAAGAAAAAGGATTTTAATATGATAGTGTTGCCAGGCAAGGAAGAAAGCGCGGTGCTTGGATGGGATTTCCTCGCAGAATTCGGCACAACAATCAACTGCGCAGGCCACCAAGTCACAATTCCGAGAAGAGAAAGATGGAGCGGATGCCTGGAGGATAGGCTGTCCATAGCCATAGCGGGACCCTCGGGGGAATGGGCGAGCGGGACAAAAGGTTCATCGAAGAAGAGCTGGCGGCGTTCACGAATCAGAAGGGTTGTTCAAACATAACCCAGCATAAAATCACGATGAAGGACGACATCCCAATTAAACAAAGATATTACCCAAAGAACCCAAAGGGGGAAATCAATGAAAAGGTGGAAGAACTGCTGGAGAAGGGATGCATCGAACCTTCAAACAGCGTCTACAGCTCACCCAGGACGACAGGAAATACACGGCTTTTACTGTACCAGGGAAAGGTCTGTACCAGTGGAAAGTGATGCCGTTCGGACTACACTCGGCCTCGGCAACATTTCAAAGGGCCTTAGACCAGGTCATAGGCCCGGACATGGCTCCCCATGCATTCGCGTACCAGGACGATATCATAGTGATCGGGCGCACTAGGGAGGAGCACTTGGCAAACTTGAAGGAAGTTTTCCGAAGACTGAAGGCGGCAAACTTAAGGATAAACACAGATAAGTGCCACTTCTTCAGGGAAGAGCTGTTGTACCTGGGCCACCGGATAACAAGTCAGGGGATTGGTATGGATCCTGGAAAGGTTGCAGTGATCACGGAATTGGAACCACCGACAAACGTGAAAGGAATACGGCTGTTCATAGGGATGGCGTCGTGGTATCGACGGTTCGTTCCCGATTTCGCTGGGGTCGCACAACCTTTGAACGATCTCCTGCGAAAGGGAACGAAGTGGGAGTGGACGTCGAGACAACAAGAAGCGTTCGAGAAGTTAAAGTCACGTTTAGCAGAGGACCCGGTGCTGGCATGCCCCGACTTCACGAAGAAGTGCCACAGCAAGCGAAGATGCGGAATGCATCTGGATAGGCTCATTAAAAAAGAAGATGCGGGAAAACCCACAAAAGTACCCGGAGTACGTTGAGGAGGCCGGTTTGATTTACCGTCATGTTCCACACAGAGCCGGGTGCGAGGAAGTGGCATCGTGGAAACTATGTGTGCCGATGGACATGAGGCAACAGGTGCTGAAAGAGAACCACGACGCACCAACGGCGGGACATCTAGGCGGAAGGAAAACGATTGCGAAAGTAGCAGCAAGGTACTTCTGGCCAGGGATGCAAAGGGACGTGAGGAACTATATTAGGAAATGCGAGACATGCTTGCGCTATAAACAGAGACAGATGCAGGCCGCGGGCAGGACACAGGCCCCAGAGGAGCCGTGGGCGACGGTATGTGCAGACTTCGTGGGACCGTTGCCGAGGTCCAAGCATGGGAACACCATGCTACTAGTGATGATCGATCGGTTCTCAAAATGGACAGAAATGGTCCCTATGCGAAAAGCCACAACAGAGACGCTGCAGAAGGCAATTCGTGAAAGGATCATCGCTAGGTACGGGGTGCCAAAGGTAATGGTGACGGACAATTTTGTTCAATTCACCAGCCGGAGCTTCAAGAAATTCCTCGAGGAGCTCGGAGTTCGTCACCAGTTCACCGCACCATACACGCCTCAGGAAAACCCGACGGAAAGGGCAAACCGGACGGTGAAGACGATGATCGACCAGTTTGCAGGAAAGGACCAAAGGACGTGGGACGAGCACTGGCCAGAATTGATGCTGGCGGTGAACTCGAGCGTGTCGGACGAGGAGGGTCCTCCGTGTGATGGCCCGGGGGGCCAATGGAGTTAGGGCGATCCCGGTGGGCAGAGCCAGGACAGAGGAGGAGGACCACCGGCGAGCCAGGAACTACAAGCTCTAAGAAGGAGGAGGAGGAGGAGCCAGGACCGGCGGAAGGCGGACGCTACCCTGGCACTGGCAAGGGCCAGGAGTAGGTTGGCCGAGGAGATGGCTGGAGAAGCAGTCCGCCAATGGAAGGCGAAGGCAGCTGCAGGGCGTGCTGCGATGCTCCAGAGAGCGGCGCGCCAGAGGTGCCTGCAGAGCAGGGCCACCCGGCGGGGCCGTTGGGCCAGGACGCGCGAATAAGGAGGATGACGGGGCCACGGGAGTGGCCAAGCCGGAAGTGGCAGCCGGCGAGGTCACCCACCCCGCACCCACAGGAGCCGAAGGAGAAGGAGGCAGAGGAGGAGCCATGGACGCGAGGTCCATGGGTGTGGCCAGCCCCGAAGGAGAGGCCGGGGCTGGAGAGGCAAGTCTCCTGCCCGGAGAAGAGGCCTCCGAGACCGGTGCTCAAAAGAGCAGAATCGGCAGGAGATGGAGGAGCAGTGCCCGAGCACAACTGGCCGCCAGAGCTGAAAAGGAAGGTGGAGGAAGAGGCCCGGAGGAGGAGAGAAAAGTCGGGTGGAGTGTGGTCTGGCAGATCGGGCCAGAGAGTTTTCGGGTGCGCGGCGGACAAAACGGAATACGCGTCACCCGAAAACTGTAACATAAAAAAAAAATAATATTAAATAAAGACCTAAAAAACAAAACATTTACAAGATCAAAAAACAAAAAAAAAACAAAAAGGGGGGGAAGGGGTGTTTAACAAAAAATATATATATATGAAAAATATATTTAAAAAAAAATATATACATATATTAAAACATATATCAAAAAAAAGAGGAAGAAAATATATGTTAGAAAAATAGTAAAACATGAAAAATTTATTTAAAAAAAATAGGCATAAAAAAACAAAAAATATAGATAAAAAAATAAAAATTTAAAAAAAATATTAAAAAACAAATGGAAAAGTATTTGAAAAGAAAAACAAAAAAAAAAAGGAAAAGATATTAGAAAAAAATATTTAAAAAAAAAAAGATGATAAATATATATGGTTCAAGAGTACACATATAAAATTATATATAAAAAAGGAAAAAAAGGAGATGAGAGAGAAAAAAAAAATACAAAAAAAAAAAAGAAAAAAACTGTACTCACAACAGCATAGGGAAATGAAAGGGGAACGACCCTAAAATCACCCAAAGAAGGGGGGGAAGTGGATAAGGGTATCAACACACAAAAATATCCACACGCAAAAGAAAAAAAAAATCAAAAGCAGAAAAAATCATATTGCAAAACGAAAACAAACATGAAGCTGGATCCACAAAGCTTCTGTCGTTCCCGAAGAAGGGGGGAAGTGTGAGGAGATTAGATCTCCCACACGCCAAGACAGGTGGCAAGAGGGTCAGCACCGGGGGGGGGGACAAGCAAGTCAGCACTGCAGCGTCGGATGGGCCAGCGCTGCTGTGTTAAGAAAAACGGAAAGGGAGAAATGCGTCGAGCACAGACGGCATGCGGGGCCAGCAGCGGGGCAAGAGGAACTCGCCCGGCGTCGCGCACGAAAGAAGGAGGAGGAGGAATCACCGTGGACGTAACGGACCCGGCCGGGCCTCCGCGGCCGCGCTCGAAGGTCATAGGAAACAGCGGGGACGGCGGGGAACGAAGCGGCCGGCGACTGCGCAGCTGTGTTTACAAAATGCACAAAAACACAGAAATGCATTTGGAATGTCCAGGGGGGGATCGCGGGGTATCGGGACGAAGTCCGATGACCGGCACAATAACAATTCGGATCGGAGGCCCGAGCGGGGCAAACGGAGGGGGGGCGCAACTAAAGGAAACCCGCCGATAGAAATGCGGCGGGAATTGGAGAAAGCTAACGGAGAAAGTGGATGAGCGAAGGATTAACGGCAGGAAATCAATTTGCGAGGATTAACGGGCGCCTCGGGCACTATATAAGGAGGGCCCCTGGAGCAAATCGAGGCCGACTCTTCTAGGGAAGCTGGGAGAGTGAGTGAAAGACCCCCCCGTGGGTAAGTCTGCCATTCAAGTTGGAAAGTTTCCTTGGAAGAGTTAGGAGTACAGGCTGAAGGACCCCCCGTGGGTAAGTCCGACAGTCCTAAGTGCGGGCTCTTAAGGCGAGTGAGCAAGGATCTAGTGAGCAAGTGAGCAAGGAGTCCGGCGGCGGTACGCGAATCGAGCAAGGAGCAAGGGGAAAAGGATCAAGGATCCGCGGCAAAGCTAAGGCCCAAGGGTAAAGGAGTCGAGTGGAGTTATTCCCGGACACGACAGGTATCCTGGTGTAGTGGCGGCAACGACGGATCAGCCTGGCGTACGCCTTGTCTGCTCCTGACCGTCCGATCCAGGTGTGATCCTGTAACGCGAGGGATAGCCAACCCGGGAACTCAAGCCCAATAGTGAAACCAGGCAGGGACACCCCGGGAAGTCAAGAGAATCCTGATCCAGGCGCTGGAGCGTATGCACAGCGTATCACCTGGAGTCAAAGGAGACGCGACGCCCAAACCTCTGGCCTACCATAGATCCTGCGGGGCGTGTGTTTGGAGGTGAGTGGCGAACGCGACCGGGCGTGTCCCGTACGGTAGGAAGGCCCTTCGTGCCCTGATCCGGCCGCTAAGCAGCGAGGAGCATATCCTGCCGGGCGTATGCCTGGAAGGTGAGCCACTCGGTCTGTTAACACGGGTAAGGTGCCGGCCACGGCGAAAGTGCAAATTTAGGCAAGCCAAGGGTTCCGAGGTCCACGGCCCCCTAAACGGAGAAGCAGCAACGACGAGGGAGCAGCGGTAACAGTAGAGCAGCGACGACGAGGGAGCAGCGGCAACAGTAGAGCAGCGACGACGAGGGAGCGGCAGCGACGGACAGGCAGCGGCAGCAGAAGACGACAAGCCGCAACACAGGCCCCGCACCCAGAGTCCGTGAGTCCGAACGAAAGGAACCGAGAGCCGCTTCGGCGCCAGGCACCAAGACCGCACGACCTGCCGGGCGCAAGCTTTGGGAGGGCGTGCGTATTGGCACCAACCCGGAGCGGGGATCGGGGATCGACGGGAGGGCGAGCGGTCGGTCGGCTGAGCCAGACTGCCGGTGAGATTCTCTTTATTTCTTTGTAAATTAATTACAATAAAGGGGATTTATTTGAAAAGAAGCCATACCGTGTTATTTCTGGGCTCGGGCAATCACGTCAAATCTATAAATTCGGTGGAACGTACCCTCAACCTCTGTGAGCTAGCCGCGGCGTTTGTTGCGAGCCAAAATTTAGCAAAACAGTTCGTTACACCTGGCGCCCAAACTACGTGATTGCTTTAGAGTCTAGGAGTAACACAGCTTCAAGATGGGGAGGAAAAATTGGATCTACGCGCTTCGCAAAGAGGAGTTGTGCGAAGTATGCAGAGAGCTCGGTCTCGCGGCGGATAGAACCGTGGAGATCATGAGGGCACTGGTGGCAAGATGGGTCGATGAAACAACGACGATAAAGTGATGGTGGTCGCGCGGGGATTCGAGGAGAAGTTCGCGCAGAGGACCACGCCGAGGCAGAGAGCGGTGAGCGAATCGGAAAAGCTCATTCAAAGTCTGGCAGTGCCAGAAATGAAAAGCAAAAGGAGCATGGAGCCACAAGTGCGGAAGCCAGTCCCGGTCTGTACCGGAGGTGGACTATGCAAAAGTGGCGAGACAAGTCCGGGAGTGGTCGTTCCGATTCGACGGAACAGGGGATCTTCTCGAGTTCGTGGACCGAGTAGCATGGTCTGCCAAAACATACGGGATGGATATAAACACAATCCCGCGAGCGATACCCGAACTACTCCAGGGCAGAGCGCAAAAATGGTTCCTAATGAACGACGAGGAGTGGCCCACATGGAAGGAATTCAGAAGGAGCTTCGAGGCCTTTTTCCTGCCAAAAGGATACTTCGAGAAACTGGCAGACCAGGTAAAGCAGCGGAAACAACAACGAGGAGAGCCGTTTAAGGAGTACATGGTGGACCTACAGGCGCTAATGAAGCCGTTAGGAAAGTCCACAAAAGAGGTCATTGATAGGCTTGTGGAGAGCTGCATGCCACGCATGAAAATGTTCATGAGACCATACGCATGTGCATCACTCGAGGAGGTCATGGGTCTAGCCGAGGAGTTCGAGGAGCTGGCTTTGGAAGAGGAGGTCTTCAATAGACAAACCTCAGCGGTAGACAGAAGATGGCCAAAAGAGGAACCGCACCATAAACCACCGGAGCAGCAGAGCCATCCAGGACAGGGATGGGGGCAGAGATGGCAGCCTGAGGAGCATCGCCAAACGCCACAGCAACAGCCGAGCCAGAAATGGACAGGCCCAAGGCAACAGCAGACGAATCAACGATGGGCAGCGAACCAAAGTAGCCAGGCGAACATGCGGTGGGCAGGGACGCCTAGACAGGGACAAAACCCAGCAGAGATCGCGAGGTGCTGCCTCTCAGAACTAGTTGGAGGATTAACAGGAGACGATCAGCAATTGGCGGCAGTCATCAAGGTCGGAGGAGCAGAAGTGAGGGCCATGGTGGACACCGGGGCAACGGCTAGCTTCATTTCAGAAAAGCTAGCAGAGGACCCTGGAATCGCCGGAGAACGGAAAGCAACAAGGAGACTAGTAAAAAGGATTTTAATATGATAGTGTTGCCAGGCATGGGAGACAGCGCGGTGCTTGGACGGGATTTCCTCGCAGAATTCGGCACAACAATCAACTGCGCGACCACCAAGTCACAATTCCGAGAAGAGAAAGATGGAGCGGATGCCTGGAGGATAGGCTGTCCATAGCCATAGCGGGACCCTCGGGGGAATGGGCGAGCGGGACAAAAGGTTCATCGAAGAAGAGCTGGCGGCGTTCACGAATCAGAAGGGTTGTTCAAACATAACCCAGCATAAAATCACGATGAAGGACGACATCCCAATTAAACAAAGATATTACCCAAAGAACCCAAAGGGGGAAATCAATGAAAAGGTGGAAGTACTGCTGGAGAAGGGATGCATCGAACCTTCAAACAGAGCCTACAGCTCACCCAGGACGACAGGAAATACACGGCTTTTACTGTACCAGGGAAAGGTCTGTACCAGTGGAAAGTGATGCCGTTCGGACTACACTCGGCCTCGGCAACATTTCAAAGGGCCTTAGACCAGGTCATAGGCCCGGACATGGCTCCCCACGCATTCGCGTACCAGGACGATATCATAGTGATCGGGCGCACTAGGGAGGAGCACATGGCAAACTTGAAGGAAGTTTTCCGAAGACTGAAGGCGGCAAACTTAAGGATAAACACAGATAAGTGCCACTTCTTCAGGGAAGAGCTGTTGTACCTGGGCCACCGGATAACAAGTCAGGGGATTGGTATGGATCCTGGAAAGGTTGCAGCGATCACGGAATTGGAACCACCGACAAACGTGAAAGGAATACGGCAGTTCATAGGGATGGCGTCGTGGTATCGACGGTTAGTTCCCGATTTCGCTGAGGTCGCACAACCTTTGAACGATCTCCTGCGAAAGGGAACGAAGTGGGAGTGGACGTCGAGACAACAAGAAGCGTTCGAGAAGTTAAAGTCACGTTTAGCAGAGGACCCGGTGCTGGCATGCCCCGACTTCACGAAGAAGTGCCACAGCAAGCGAAGATGCGGAATGCATCTGGATAGGCTCATTAAAAAAGAAGATGCGGGAAAACCCACAAAAGTACCCGGAGTACGTTGAGGAGGCCGGTTTGATTTACCGTCATGTTCCACACAGAGCCGGGTGCGAGGAAGTGGCATCGTGGAAACTATGTGTGCCGATGGACATGAGGCAACAGGTGCTGAAAGAGAACCACGACGCACCAACGGCGGGACATCTAGGCGGAAGGAAAACGATTGCGAAAGTAGCAGCAAGGTACTTCTGGCCAGGGATGCAAAGGGACGTGAGGAACTATATTAGGAAATGCGAGACATGCTTGCGCTATAAACCGAGCCAGATGCAGGCCGCGGGGAAAATGTTAACACAGGTCCCAGAGGAGCCGTGGGCGACGGTATGTGCAGACTTCGTGGGACCGTTGCCGAGGTCCAAGCATGGGAACACCATGCTACTAGTGATGATCGATCGGTTCTCAAAATGGACAGAAATGGTCCCAATGCGAAAAGCCACAACAGAGACGCTGCAGAAGGCAATTCGTGAAAGGATCCTCGCTAGGTACGGGGTGCCAAAGGTAATGGTGACGGACAATTGTGTTCAATTCACCAGCCGGAGCTTCAAGAAATTCCTCGAGGAGCTCGGAGGTCGTCCCCAGTTCACCGCACCATACACGCCTCAGGAAAACCATACGGAAAGGGCAAACCGGACGGTGAAGACGATGATCGCCCTGAGGTCTGAGAAGGAGGAGGAGGAGGAGCCAGGACCGGCGGAAGGCGGACGCTACCCTGGCGCTGGCAAGGGCCAGGAGTAGGTTGGCCGAGGAGATGGCCGGAGAAGCAGTCCGCCATTGGAAGGCGGAGGCAGCTGCAGGGCGTGCCGCGATGCTCCAGAGAGCGGCGCGCCAGAGGTGCCTGCAGAGCAGGGCCACCCGGCGGGGCCGTTGGGCCAGGACGCGCGAATAAGGAGGATGACGGGGCCACGGGAGTGGCCAAGCCGGAAGTGGCAGCCGGCGAGGCCACCCACCCCGCACCCGCAGGAGCCGAAGGAGAAGGAGGCAGAGGAGGAGCCATGGACGCAAGGTCCATGGGTGTGGCCAGCTCCGAAGGAGAGGCCGGGGCTGGAGAGGCAAGTCTCCTGCCCGGAGAAGAGGCCTCCGAGACCGGTGCTCAAAAGAGCAGAATCGGCAGGAGATAGAGGAGCAGTGCCCGAGCACAACTGGCCGCCAGAGCTGAAAAGGAAGGTGGAGGAAGAGGCCCGGAGGAGGAGAGAAAAGTCGGGCCGGTGGAGTGTGGTCTGGCAGATCGGGCCAGAGAGTTTTCGGGTGCGCGGCGGACAAAACGGAATACGCGTCACCCGAAAACTGTAACATAAAAAAAAATAATATTAAATAAAGACCTAAAAAACAAAACATTTACAAGATCAAAAAACAAAAAAAAAACAAAAAGGGGGGGAAGGGGAGTTTAACAAAAAATATATATATATGAAAAATATATATAAAAAAAAATATATACATATATTAAAACATATCCCTTCATATGGCATAAACTCCGATTTTGATGCGGTTTTTGTTTTTAGATATATAATTAAAAATAAAAAATACACTTTTTTTTCGTTTTGCCGATTTTTGATTTTTTACACTTTTATTAAGGATAAAGGATATGTTGCATAAATACATCAAATATGCTTGAGTTCAAAATTAAACTTAATATAATCCAAAAATTTATTTAACATAAATGAATATATTTGTAATGTTTTTAGTGCATTAAACAAAATATTTGAATTCATAATATATTTAATAGTTTCAGTGCTCAGTTTACATAGATAAAACGTAAATTTTATTATAATATTTGCTATAAGGCGCTTAAATTACTGTTTAATTTAAGTGAAAATTGGTGAAACAATTATTTCTTTTATTAAAGCATAAAGCTACTCCACATTTGTTGCACATGACTTGAGAATATCCTGCACAGTTTGGAAACTTGCATCTTATTCTTTTGTCTGCCCAAATTGGCCAATGTCCAACCTGATCCTGTCGTACCATTTGGTTTGGTACATGCTGAGTTGGACCTCTCTGCTTCTTTAGCTGCAATTCATTTTCAATGACGGAACTTCGTTTACCCAATTTTGATTTAGTGTTAACTTTTGTTAGCACTTCTGCGATATCAAGCCGAAAGTCTGATGAACTTAAAACTTTTCCAGGATATCCATTTGCCTTCATAACACGTTTATACAACAACCAAGCGTTGCTGATTGTAAGGTCCAGTAAATGATAAAAGATTCTGACTTGCCAACGTTTGCTTCTCAATAAAATTTTATATCTTCCGATTATACTGTCGATCAGATCAACGCCTCCCATATAACTGTTGTATTGTGCTACAGCGAAAGGACGGTCAATTTTTATATATTCCTTTTTGGCCTTGTTGAATCGGCGGGCAGTGTCTGTGGGAACTATTCCAGCGTAGTTCGATGCCAATGAAACTATTTTATTATCCACCCATGAGGTGCAAGATATGTCTACTCCACCAAAATCAGCGACATACTCCACAGACGTGCCGCGAGGATTTTTCTTTAGGTGAATATTCTCCATGGATTTGAAATTAGGGATTCTGTTCTTTCGAATTGTACCCAACGCTAAGATCCCGCTTTCCGCCAAATACTTTAAAAGAGGTAATGAATTAAAATAATTGTCAAAATATAGGCGAAAATTCTGATGCCTGGGGACTTCTCTGGCCAATCTTACAACACAATTTGATGCTGCTCCTAGATCTGGCTCGTTAAGTAGTACTACGTTTTCATTGCCAGAATCAATCTCGAATTTATAGCAGAAGCCCGAATTACCGCTTAAAACATATATTTTATATCCCCATTTATGAGGCTTGTTAGGATTGTACCGTTTCATATGTGATCTTGCTTTTGTTGAACAAATCTGTTCGTCGACACACAAAAACTGTTCCTTAGGTACTTTTCCAAAATTATTATTAATTTCCTGAATAAGTGGTCGTATTTTGAAAAGCCGATCATGACGGGAATCAGTCAAAGGCAGATTATTATCATTGTTGTTGAAATGAATGTGACGTCTGATTGTTTCAAATGTTTTTTGTGACATAATGTTTTGAATTGTCGGTATTCCAATACTTGCAGACCAGTATAGGGCACATTTTGGAAGTCGTGAAATGGACATATACAACACAATTCCAACAAACTGTTGAATATCCAAAGGAGTAAAAGTAATATTTGCGTTTGGCTCTTTTTGATGAATGTAAAGGTTAGTTTCATTCGAAATATTCTCAAAAACTTTTTTAGGAAATAGATACGAAAAAAATTGAATAGGCTGGGACAGCTCCATTAGTTCCGGAGGTAACGCAGTGCTCGTGAGCAGCTGAAGTTGGTTCTCATTCAAAATCAAACTGCGTTGTCTCCATAGCAAATTCCTTCTTAGGTCCTTTTTGCTAGAAGTCGCAACATCGTTGACATCCTTGCTTGGAACATTCAAGTCGGTAGGGAGTTCAACTTGATTTTCCAAAACTTCGTCATCTGAGGTCTCAAAATCTTCTTTATTGGGATAGTAATCGCTTTCGACATCAGCAGAAAAGTCGAGATCATCCTCGCTATCCACGCTATTAAAAAAACTTTCTATTTGCGAAGGCGTTAATCCTTTTTCTGACATTATTCCTATGTAATACAATAGTATATACCATTTGAAACATAACATAACTTTGGTTCCATAGATGAACATATAACACAGACGACAAAGACAATAAATACCAAATAATTGTATATAAAAACACATAAAACATAACATAATAATAATCACAAACAAATAAATGTTGCATATATACATCAAAACTGAGACTGCACAAATTATCTCTGAAAAGCAGTTTGATGTATATCTGCAACACAACGATACTCACTATTTTCACGTAACACATAAACATAAAACCACCTAAAAACCATAACATAAAAACTCGGCTGCACATGCATTATAAACATAAATACCTTTTCAATTGTGCAGTTTTGTTTAAACAAATAAGTTGTATTTTAAGAAATATTTGTAATTGAAAGTTTGGAACGGAGCTCACGTGCTTGTTTCACAAAATTGGCGGGAAAAGTAAACTTATGTTGTCAAAACTCATGGTAGAGTGGGATCAGGTCATACTAATAAAAAAAAGCCTTGTTGCATTATGACATCACACTAACACATGTCACTTTCTTTATAAACACTATGAAATAGTTGAATTCAAACGGTATGTTGCAGATATGCATCACGGCCATATAAAGGGATATATAAAAAAAAAGAGGAAGAAAATATATATTAGAAAAATAGTAAAACATGAAAAATTTATTAAAAAAAAAATAGGCATAAAAAAAACAAAAAATATAACAAAAAAAAAATAAAAATTAAAAAAATATATTAAAAAACAAATGGAAAAGTATTTGAAAAGAAAAACAAAAAATAAAAGGAAAAGATATTAGAAAAAAATATTAAAAAAAAAAAAAGATGATAAATGTATATGGTTCAAGAGTACACATATAAAATTATATATAAAAAAGAAAAAAAAGGAGATGAGGGAGAAAAAAAAAATGCAAAAAAAGAAAAAAACTGTACCCACAACAGCATAGGGAAATGAAAGGGGAACGACCCTAAAATCTCCCGAAGAAGGGGGGAAGTGGATAAGCAGTGGATAAGCAAGACAAGCAAGTCAGCACTGCAGCGTCGGCTGGGCCAGCGCTGAAAAGCTAAGGCCTAAGGGTAAACGAGTCGGGTGGAGTCAGTGGCGTAGATAGCTTTTTGATATGGGGGGATATGACTCAGAATAATATCCTGTTTTTTCGTAAGTTTTATTTTACACTGCGATAATAATCCGCAATCTGCGATAATAATAATAATAATGCTGTACTGCACAGTCATCGCGTAAAAATGTGTTTCTTTTTCAATTTTGATTTCAATTTTGAAAAAGAAACACATCTTATAATTCTCAGACCCAAGGGGGGGGATTGATACTGTATCAATGCAAGATAAGAATTGTTTATTATAGATCATGTAAAAATCTATAACATATTTTTCTCTGGGGATACAAATTTCTGGGATTAATTCAAATGTAAGTTTAGTATCTCTGTGTTCTGTTTTAGCAAGGTTACAAATTTGATACTCATTTATAATATTTTGAACTAATCTCTGATAATGGGGAAAATAATATTTTTCTTTAAAAAGGCTTGCTTGTTTTTCTATTCCTGGATGTAATAATTCTACGTGAGCTTTAAGGCATTATAATTTGAGGGTGAGAGGGTATTATAATTTTGGTCAAAAGTGTGCAACGCAGTGAAGGACACATCTCCGACCCTATAAAGTATATATATTCTAGATCAGGATCACCTCCTGAGTCGATATTAGTTATAGAATACATCATTGGTCCGCCCGATTCTTGAGTATGAATCGTGTGATTGGAGTCCTCAATACGGAGTACACCAAGATGACATAAAATGTGTACAAAAAAACTTTCGCTCTTAGGGGACTTAATTGGGATGAAAATCTTCAACTCCCCTCTTATTGTAGTAGACTTTTACAAATCAACTTACCATCATTAACATACCGTAGAATGATGCTGGGTGTCATGTTTCTATATAATCTTATTAATGGAAATGAAGACAGCCAGCATTTACTAACACGCAAATTAAAATGTTCCTAGTAGAAGGACTAGAAACAGTGTGCAGTGGGAACCGCGCAAACCAACACCGTCTTGACTCAGGATTCAATATGTGGGGGGATGTTGGGCTAAGCATCCACCAGCAAAGCATGCGTGTTTGGGAGCTTTGGAAAAGCTTCTGCGCTCAAGCTCTTTGTTCTTACTTGCATATTTAGGAGTTGATATTCACGGGCCGCTATTTGGTTATATTGCGCCCTTAACCCTTAATAAATAATAAACCAGTATTTGAAATTGTTTAATTCGGCCGCGGTAAATCAGGTTAATTAAATATTCGAATCTATTGTACAAAGGGGCTGTTCATATATCACGTAATCATTTTGGGGGAGGGGAGGGGTCAAGGAAAGATCATGTTTGATTACATGAGGAGGGAGGGGTCTTGTCCAATGATTACGAAATCATTTTATAAAAATTTTGTTGTTTGTAAAAAAATTTTGTAACAAAATTTTCATATTTTTCTTTTTTTGTGATTACGTAATCATTGTTAGGGGGGGAGGGTGTTCATCAAATGATTACTTTTGATTACCAGGGGGAGGGAGTAAACATCGCAGAAAACGTGATTACGTAATATATGGACGGCCCCTAAAGTACGGCCCAATGATAACGTTCATAAGGAAGGAGTACCTCTGTATTGAATACAAACATTCAATAAGTAATATACAATCAACAGCTCATCGCCACCAATAATTAGGCACGATTGAGAGAAGTCACCGAACGTTGAATGAGTACATTCGATAATAAATTTCGGTAGAAATAATGATTGGGACGTATGGCTGAATTATTTCACATATTGTTTCTACCCTACACCTTCGACGGTAAATGATTACTGTGTATATCAACTGGTGTGCGGCAGATTACCAAAAAAAATTCACTGAGTTTGATCAATCAAAAACTCAATTAATCAAAGAAAATCAGAAGAGAACAGTTAGTTAACAGCTTATAATTGTTGAGCTATCAGCTTTTTAATAGCGGCTGAATTAATTTGTATTTCAATTTATTATGGCCGATCCAAAACAATGCCGAATAACAAGTGCATAAAAACTAAGAGCTTGCGCAGAAGCTCCCAAAGTGCATGCGCTACAAAAGAACAAAGCGCATGCGAATCTGGGAGAATCAAAGAATATGGAACAGCTGATAACGGGCAATTAAGGGAGAGCGTGGAGATTAGTGAAGATAAGTCAGAGAGCGCTCGAGCCAGGCGCCAATAGTGCATAGAGAGTGGAGGGAAACTTTGTTGGCACCTAGTGCCAAGACCTACAACCCTATATTTGATCCAATCAATATGCATTAGCGTGTCTCAACATACAAACCCACTAACCTATTAGCAATAAGCATAAACAATATTTAACGGCGCCAGCAGCCGAAATAAACATTATTAAATAAACATAGCGGGAAAAATTATCGACTGACCGAAGCAAGCAAAAACCAGCTAGCAAAACCCAAGTCACCTCTGAGTCACCTCTGATACAAAGGACTCAGAGGTGGGTGACCGTGGCATTAACATTAGCTTTAGCACGTCCATAACATTGACCTTCCATAGATTTAATTAAGTATAATTTAACATTTTATATAAGAATATTCCCCAGAAAAAAAGATAGTTGCGAAATCAGAATGAATCGTCTCGTTACTCAGTGTCTGAACTACGGCACTTAAAATCCACCTACTTCGAGTGATCCTGTGTAAAACGGTTCTCAAGTTAGGACTCTCTTAAAAGCTATCATTTCGCGTGGCTCCAGTGTAAACGGACCACCAGTGGAACTTTCATTATCGAACCTACTTCAAGTAGGATTGGCCGATAAGGAATCAGCCGAACCACCATACCATCTGTACTTAAGGAGAGCCAGCCCAGGACTTCATGTACCCCACATCAACTCCAGCCTGATCACAGCAAGAACCTGGTCAACCCGAGCAGTCCCTTGCAGAAACCAGGTAAATTGAGTCGGAACTTTTACACGTTCTTTTGACTACGTACGCCACATCCCCCCCTCCATCTCCCCTCCGGGACTCCGGGACCTACCCCTATGCTCGCGAGTTCAAGTTCGACGAAGTGGCCGCATAACGCTCTACGGACGAACATTTGGTTACCCCGACGTGATCCTGTTCTATAGGATCACACCCTGAACACAAGCCACACAGCAGTTCATCTTTAAACCTTACACCTCCTTAAGCCTACCATTGTTCTCATCACCTCCACGGCCCTCACAATCGTCCTCCATGGAGTCGAGAGGAATGCCATATCTCAAAAAATAGGATCCAAGGGTTGGAAGTAACAATAACTAAAAATAAAAAAAAAAAAAAACGAGAAAATAAGAAAACAACCGAATCCTCGTATACTAAGGCCCAGAACTTTACAATTTTTATTTTCAGTTCAAATAAAATAAAATAAAATGAAAAATAAATATGATGAAAAAAAGTAGATGTTGTTTGCTTGAAATCCACTAACTAAATGACTGGAAATGTCCGAGAGACCTCTATTTATACGAAAATCTCAGAGCCATTCTCTGAAAAAGTTCAAAGGTTGCTTTGTTTATTTTCAGTTTAGTAATGTTACAGTTACTGTTATTATTCTCTAAAACACTTGAATAATGCCCCAAAAGAATAAAAATAAAGTAAACCTTATAAAGGTGCCTTCCACTTTATAAGATAAGCTACCATTGTTCTCATCACCTCCACGGCCTTCACAACGGTCCCCCATGGAGTCGAGAGGAATGCCACATCTCAAAAATGCAAATAATCCACAAATGTAGAAAAGTGCAATGTAGATTTTTTGGACAAAATGGTTGAACCTTACCTGTTGCTTCACTGACTCGGCAATAATCTGCACGGCTCCAACCTCGGCATGGTAATTGGTGCTAGAGTTGCTAAAACCGCCACCGCGTTATTTTGCGTACTGGACTAAAATTAGTTAAACAAATTAAAATATACAACCCAAGGGAAGCGGTGGCCGCAGGCTAGAGGTGGGACAAACACAATCGATATTTCGATGATCGCATATATCGATGCATCGACCCTCACGACACTCGATTAATACATTCGATTTATAGTGTACATGTTATCGATAATTTGCGTAAGTATAACGGGATTTTCATAATGCATTTAAAAATAATCTTTTCCAATGCCAAAAGCTTTTTATTTTATGGCTTACGCATTGAAGCATAATATAATTTGTTTATTGACGCACTAATCGCTTAAAGGAGGATGTTAATTAACCATCATAAACTGTTTGTTCAAAACGTATCTATTGCAGGTTTAGCTTGTTTAGTAAAGCATTACAGAAGTTCTAGATAGCCATGACTTTTTAAAAATACGAGATTAAAAACTTCAATTTAATTGAAGAAAATATTGTTTAACCACCTATAATAAATTCAATAAAATTATTTCGAGTTTTTCCTTAAATCCAAAATTAAAACATGGTATGATCTCAATATGGTTATGATTTCAATAAGAAAATAAAAATCTTCCATATAAAAATGTTTGGGGAAAAATCATAGAAGACCAAAAATTAATGTAGAAAATCTGAGATTTCAACTTTGGATGAGTATTCCAAAGATATGGTAACTGCTAGATATCATTTTTTAATTTTACTTGGTACACATACATTTCAAAAATGATATGTACTGGAAATAATGATGGTCATCGCCATTACACGTCCTACATAAAAAATTTGATCAATTTTTTCTCTTAGGTGTACCGCGGAAACGGTGGGTGATAGAACCTATGTTTGTTCTGGACTTTGGTTCAGGGGAGCCTAAAGGTTATGGAGCAGGTAAAATTATGCGTGGAGGAAAAAAAAGTTGGAAATTGTCGGCCTGTGTAATCCGCAATCTGCGATAATAATAATAATAATGCTGTACTGCACAGTCATCGCGTAAAAATGTGTTTCTTTTTCAATTTTGAGATTATATCATATTATAATTCTCAGACCCCAGGGGGAGGATTGATCCCCCTGATCCCCCCCTATCTACGCTACTGAGATTAGAAATACCTTGTTCTGAAGAAGCAGAAATATTTTTATAAGTTAGGGAAGGAGGAAAAAGACTGGATTTACGTTTCATATTGACAAACGAAAAAAGGAGCTCGGATCATTTCGGAAGTTTGCCTTACAATTCACGATGTAACGCTTATAAAGTTGATTATTAAGAATAATAAACTGGTTGCGAATGTAAAGAAAGTTTGTCTGATGAAACAAAGATCCAGACTTAAGAAACATTTTGTAAGCTCTAGATTTCCTGTTCTTAAGACGAGATAGGTGTTTATTAAACCATGGCGGTTTGGTTGATGAAGACAATGAAACTACAGGAACAAATTTGTCCAAGGGATTACATCATCGTGGATTACATCATAAAAAGAATCAGTAGCAGCATCAATAGAGTTATAAAATGAAAGATAATCCAGCTAAATGATTGCGAAGAGCATTATAATCCGTTTTTCGGAAACATTTACGATACTGAGTCTTATAGTTAGCATGTAAATTAGGGACATCAATTAATACCGAAACCAATAGTGTAGGATGGTGAACGTCCTCAGGAAGCGATAGTGGTGAGTACCGCGTTACAGTCACATAGACCTTATTACAGAAAATAAGGTCTAGAGATCTGCTAAGTGTGTTAAGGATGGGGTTAATTTGGAAAAGAGCAATTTCAATTAATGCATCAATAAAGTCATTTTGACAACTGGCATGCAAGGAATTGTCATCTTCACACGGGATCCAGGAGATTTTGGGAAGGTTGAAATCACCCATAATTAGGACAAAATCAGAGTCACTGACTAATGATAGAATGAACTTAATAGCCTCGAGGTGGTGTAAATATACAGTATCCTCAACCGATGGAGGTATATAGGAACAGGTCATGAAAATATGAGTCGGTCCAAAAGCTATTTTTAAAGCGATAAACTCGGTTCCAAACTGATTCGGGAAAGAGATTATTTCAGCTGAGAATTTATTATTAACAGCAATGAGGACACCACCACCGAAATATGGTCTATCCATTGGCTAAAAATGCATGAATAATACTGTGCTCAGGCCAGGCTGATGAATCAAGTGCTTTTTCAAAGTAGGATTCAGGAATTACAATTTTAAAAGAGGATATACTACGCTTATTTTTAAAATTTAACTTTAAGACCGCTAATTCATTAGGAGCTACCTTAAGATGGTTTGAGAGGTGACTCCTGACATCATCCACAGTGGCGTCCGGCATGAGGCGGGATACAAATAAAGCTTTACGAGGGGCAACAGCTCTAAGCGAAAGCCTAGAGGATTTTAACACAGGCGCCACACCAGTGAGAGGCCTAGGAGACAGTGCCATAGGAACCTGCAGGTTTTCCAACGATGGAGGATCCAAGACAATAGATGGACCAAGACTCCTTGACGATTCCATTGGCTGACTTGGTGAATGAATCACTTCCACAGGCACAACAGTAGGCGATGAAGTATTAGGCGTTAAAAAAGTATCCGAATGAATCGCATGAGAGGCAGGAGTACCCAATAAAGTGACCCCCATCGGTTTGTTGTTTGGAACTTTTCTCCTTGGAGATTCACTTAATAACTTGAGACCAAGGAATTGGGTCTCAAGGGTAAGGAATTGCTCATTAAGTGCAGAAAATTGCTTACGGTCATCTAAAAAGCCGTTTCTCGTCTGCTTCATGAAAGTCCGCATCTCAGACTCAATCTCTCTACAGGCAATACAAGACCATGTAAGACCAATATTCTTTGTGATAAGATCGCATATCCGTCCATTGTGCCCACCACCAGCACATTTAATATGTGAGCAGTTGTTACAAAGCCAGCAGGACAGATACGAGTCACCAGTGATGCATCCTCCAAACTCGCATTTCTTAGCAGTGCAAATTAGACTCAATATTGACTGAGATTTGTCCACTGTAGTGAGAGCGAGAAGAGATAGAAATTTATGGTAGAGAGGCACGTTCGGATCAGGCACGTCGAAGAGAAGACTTCACAAAAGAGATGCGCCGTGACGTGAAGTGTGCTCCGACGATGATACGCTAAAAGGGGAAACTCTTATTAAAGATATAGGTAATCAGATGAAAGCAGATGAGAGCAATCGCAAAAACACGTCGAGTTACGGCAAAGTCAGACTAAAGACTGTGGTTTTGGATGAAGACTTGCTTGAACTTTACCCGGAGAAGACTTGGACATTTTACACGTAATATAGTTATCAACAAACTTCCGAAGGTACTGTATCGAACTGTTTTTGCTAATGTTTGTTCGCAACAACTAGCTCACAGAGGTTGGGGGTACGTTCCACCGAACTTATATATCCGACGTGAGCCCAGAGCCCAGAAATAACACTGGATGCTTCGTTTCATACAAATCCCCTTTATTGTGTTAAATTTACAAAAAGGTGAATCTCACCGGCTGCTTGGCTCAGCCGACCGACAGCTCGTCCTCCCGTTGATCCCCGATCCCCGCTCCGGGTTGGTGCCAATACACACGCCCTCCCAATGCCGGCGCCCAGCAGGTCGTGTGGTCTTGGTGCCTGGCGCCGAAACGGCTCACGATGCCGCTGCTCCCTCGTCGTCGCCCCTCCTGTTGCCGCTTCCTTCGCTGATCTTGTCGCTGCTTCTTCTTTGCGAGTGGCGTGACCTTTGGTATCCTTGGCTCACTGGGAATGCCCTTTCGCCGTGGCCGGCACCTAATCCGTGTTAGCAGACCGATGGGCTCACGCCGGGCAGGATGCGCTTCTCGGTGCCTGGCGGCCGGATCATGGCACGAAAGGCCTACCTACCCCGCAGGACACACCCCCCGTCGCGTTCGTCTCTCGCCTCCAAACACCTGCGTGCATACGCTCCACAGGATTTATGGCAGACCAGAGGGGTTGGCCTTTACTCCATGTGATACGCTGTACATACGCCCCAACGCCTGGATCAGGATTCTAATGACTTTCTTGGAGTGTCCCTGCTTGGTTTCACTGTTGGGCTTGAGTTCCCGAGCTTACTATCCCTGACTTTAAAGGATCACACCTGGTCTTAATGGTCAGGAACCGACAAGGCGTACGCCAGGCCGATCCGTCGCTATCGCCAGGATACCTGTCGTGTCCGGGAATAACCTAACCCGACTCGATTTACCCTTGGGCTTCGGTTCCGCCGCGGGTCCTTGATCCTGTTCCCACTTGCTCCTGACTTCTACTATTTGGCTGATTCGCGTACCGCCGCCGGACTAACCCACAGGGGGTCCTTTAGCTACTGATCGCAGATCCTTTACACTCGCTCTAAACACCGCACTTGAGACTGTCGGACTTACCCACGGGGGTCCTTCAGCCTGTACTCCTAATTCCTCTAAGGAAACTTTCCCGCTTGAATGTCAGACTTACCCACGGGGGTGAGTAAGTCTTTCAGCTTCCCTAGAAGACTCGGTCTCGATTTGCTCCAGGGGCCCTCCTTATATAGTGCCAGAGGCGCCCGTTAATCCTTGCAAATCTCGCTTCCTGCCGTTAATCCTTCGCTCCTTTGCTCCCGCCGTTAACTTTCTCCAATTCCCGCCGCATTTCTATCGGAGGGCTTTCTGTGTTTGCCCCGCTTAGGCCTCCGATCTATATTGTTGTTGCGCTGGTCATTGGTCTTCGTCCAGACACCCCCGCTTCCCCCTTTGGTCACTCCAAATGCACTTCTGTGTTTTGTGCATTTTTCTAAACACAGCTGCGCAGTCGCGGGCCGCTTCGTTCCCCGCCTTCCCCGCTCTCTCCAATAACATTCGAGCGCGGCCGTGGAGGCCCGCCCTCCGCCGCTGCCCCTCTTGCCTCCTGTCACCTCCTGAGTCGATATAAGCATTTCCGTCTGTCCGTCTGTCTGTGTGTTCATCTGTCTGTCGGTTTCTACGCAAACTAGTCTCTCAGTTTTAGAGCTATCGAGTTGAAACTTTGCACACATCCTTCTTTTCCTTGCAGGTAGTATATAAGTCAGAACGGCCGGGATCGGTCGACAATATCCTCTAGATGCCATATAACTAGTTGATCGGAAATGCCATTCCTTTGGTGTTTTTCAGTTAGAGGGTTGGTATATTTATCCGATATGCCAAATTTCATCTATATCCTATCCGTCTATATCCTATAGCTACTATATAACAGATAGATCGGAAATGCCGAAACTTGGTTGTTTTTCAAGTTAGAATCATGGGAGTTTCAATGGATTCCTCTTTGGACAATATAATTCAATATGCCAAATTTCATAAGGATCGGCCGACTATATACGATCTCCTATATATCTAATAATATAAGATGCGTGCCGCCACCTAGCGGACTGCGACTCAACTGCAAGGGTATATAAACTTCGGCTCCGCCCGAAGTTAGCTTTCCTTTCTTGTTACTTGTGGTTATAGTTATTCTTACATCTTCTGATTGCAGCCAAAGTTGCAATTCTAAGCACATAAATGCGATGTCTTTGTCGGCTTTAATTTCTTTTGGTTTTATGGCTGCTTATTTATTAAAGCAGCATATTTGGAATAAATATCAATGCAATGGCGTAGATAGCTTTTTGATATGGGGGGATATGACCCAGAATAATATCCTGTTTTTTTGTAAGTTTAATACCGCAATATGCGATAATAATAATAATAATGCTGTACTGCACAGTCATCGCGTAAAAATGTGTTTCTTTTTCAATTTTAAGATTATATCATCTTATTATTCTCAGACCCAAGGGGGGGATTGATCCCCCTGATCCCCCCCCCCCCATTTTACGCTACTGGGTGGAGTTATTCCCGGACACGACAGGTATCCTGGTGTAGTGGCGGCAACGACGGATCAGCCTGGCGTACGCCTTGTCTGCTCCTGACCGTCCGATCCAGGTGTGATCCTGTAACGCGAGGGATAGCCAACCCGGAAACTCAAGCCCAATAGTGAAACCAGGCAGGGAACCCCGGGAAGTCAAGAGAATCCTGATCCAGGCGCTCGAGCATATGCACAGCGTATCATCTGGAGTCAAAGGAGACGCGACGCCCAAACCTCTGGCCTAGCATAGATCCTGCGGGGCGTAGGCACGCAGGTGTTTGGAGGCGAGTGGCGAACGCGACCGGGGGCGTGTCCTGTACGGTAGGAAGGCCCTTCGTGCCCTGATCCGGCCGCTAAGCAGCGAGGAGCATATCCTGCCCGGCGTATGCCTGGAAGGTGAGCCACTCGGTCTGTTATCACGGGTTAGGTGCCGGCCTTGGCGAAAGGGCAAAGAAGCAGCAACGACGAGGGAGCAGCGGCAACAGTAGAGCAGCGACGACGAGGGAGCAGCGGCAACAGTAGAGCAGCGACGACGAGGGAGCGGCAGCGACGGACAGGCAGCGGCAGCAGAAGACGACAAGCCGCAACACAGGCCCTGCACCCAGAGTCCGTGAGTCCGAACGAAGGGAACCGAGAGCCGTTTCGGCGCCAGGCACCAAGACCGCACGACCTGCCGGGCGCAAGCTTTGGGAGGGCGTGCGTATTGGCACCAACCCGGAGCGGGTATCGACGGGAGGGCGAGCGGTCGGTCGGCTGAGCCAGACAGCCGGTGAGATTCTCTTTATTTCTTTGTAAATTAATTACAATAAAGGGGATTTATTTGAAAAGAAGCAATACCGTGTTATTTCTGGGCTCGGGCAATCACGTCGAATCTATAAATTCGGTGGAACGTACCCTCAACCTCTGTGAGCTCTCCGCGGCGTTTGTTGCGAGCAAAATACAGCAAAACAGTTCGTTACAGTACTTTACCTCGTCAAGAGGTTTTTTTATATGATAAGATATGAGACCAAAAGTATAATTTCTGAAGGACGAGAATCTTCAGCCCGAAGTTTGGAAGTAAGGTATAATGACACCGAAATAACAAATAAGAAAAATTAAACAAGAAAATTAGAGACCAGACCACAAATACCATGTCTGAATGACGTGAATCTGAAGACGCATTTGATGATAGGCCAAGTATTTTTTAATTTTAAATAATAATTAAAATAAACTTAAAAACAAATAATAAGAAATGCAGTGAGGGGCGTGGAGCTGATACAGATCGTGATAGGATCCAAGGGTTGGAAGTAACAATAATTAAAAATAAAAAAAAAACGAGAAAATAAGAAAACAACCGAATCCTCGTATACTAAGGCCCAGAACTTGACAATTTCTTATTTTCAGTTCAAATAAAATAAAATAAATATGATGAAAAAAGTAGATGTTGTTTGCTTGAAAGGCACTAACTGAATGACTGGGAATGTCCTAAAACCGCCGCCGCGTTTTTTTGCGTACTGGACTAAAATTAGTTAAACAAATTAAAATATACAACCCAAGGGAAGCGGTGGCCGCAAGTTGAGGTGGGACGAACACAATCGATATTTCGATGATCGCATATATCGATGGATAACAACCTAATCTAATACAATATATAAACATAATTTTAAATCACAGAAGCCTCTGCTGGATGAGTCATATCCTGTTTGTCAATCTTCCCCTCATTCGTGTCTGAGAACCACCAAGCAATTATCCCACACTAAACATCCAGCTCTAACTGTAAACATATTTCTGAAACTTTTCCACGGTCTGAGCTAGACTGATAAACAATTGAACCGGCTCGCCGACGCCAGTCCGAATTTGATATATCTCCCGATCTTACCAGTTTTCACCAATGAGTCAATTATTGCATCAGAAAATTGTCCGTTTATCTTAATGTCTCTTAGAACAATTGTTTAGATTTACAAATAGCCCTTTTTGACGTTTCTATCTTAAACCGAGGTTTGATGGTAAACCGATAAGATTAGCAAAGGCAGTCTTGTCTTGATTGAGTTTTGAATCGGGATCGCACTAAGCTCAAATAATATATAATCTCGGAGTGAAAAGTGGGCTTAACATTAAAAGTCTATTTAAGTAAAAGTTTGTTAAAATATAAAAAATAAAATAAAAATTATTTTTTTTTTAAATAAACTTCGGAACAAATTTAATTGGCGCCCAACGTGGGGCCATGCTAAAAAAAGGTATGTCAAAATAAAAAAATTAATGAAATAAAAAATTAATTTAAACGGAAATACCGGCGTGGTCCTAAGAAAACTCATAAGTTCATGTAGAAAATCGGTGAAAGTTAACCGACAAAAGACAACTCCCAAAAAGATTATATTAAAAAAAAAACGAATATAATAATTATAATAAATAACAAAAAACTTTTAAAAAATACATTAAACAAAAAGCATAAAAATAGAAAGGAAAAACATCTATCTAAATAAAGTGAAAAACAAAAATAACTAAGTGAAATAAAATTAAATATTCAAAATAATATTTCAATAAAATAAACAATAAATATTGTTAACAAAGAAACCAAAAAAGATAAAAAAATTAAAAAAAGACAGTGCACAAAAATCCCAATAAAATCACAAAAACACAATCAAAACAAAATCAAAAAAAAACTGTAAAAAAATCACAATAAAATCACAAAAGGACAATAAGACAGTGAAAAAAAAAAAATACAAATAAATAAAACACAATAAAATACAAATAATAAGAAAGTGTAAAAAACAATAAATTGCAAAAATCGCAAGAAAGTATAAAAATATAATAAAAAAGTTAAAATCACAAAACAATATCCATTGTAAGAAGAATAAAGAAGGAGAGAAGACGCAGGGGAGAGACGACATCAAAAAGCTACGAAGCCGCAAGGAAACAAGAAGACATCAAAGAACCAGAAAAGAGCTACCAACACCGTGAGGATAATTATAATTATTAGCTATGAATAATAGATATAATATCTAAATTCATATTATACAACACCAAAAAAGAAAGAAATTACTAAAAATAAAACAATCTGGAAGACATAATTAAAAGTTTAGAAAATTTGAACATAGCAAACGGAGGTGGAGCTAACACACACATGATAGGTAGTGGACTAGGTAGTAGCAGTAGCATAACGATGGAATTAATAAACAGACTTATTAATGTCCAATTGAATGATTTAAATGCAAAGGTTGATGATCTAACCTCGAAGTTAGAAAACAAAAACAATTCAGTAGAAGATTACAAGGTTCAGATAATTGACCCGAACGTTAGTTGTGAAACAACTTTGGAGGTGGTAAAAGCACTTCCCAAATTTTACGGGGAGCAAACCCAATATGTAAACTGGCGAGAGGCAGCAGAAACAGCAATGGGATTATATAAAATAAACAGTGAACAATATTTTATTGCACTAACAAAATTAAGGAATAAAATCATGGGAACGGCTCATGATGCGCTTACAAACCATGGTACAGTACTAAATTTTAACGCCATATTATCTAGACTGGATTTTATCTACAACGATAGAAGACCAATCCACGTACTAGAAGCAGAGTTAAGTATCCTAAGACAGGGAAAATTATCAGTAACAGAATTTTATAATGAAGTTAATAAAAAAGTGCCCCAAGGAAGCCATCTTGGACCCCTACTTTTTACTCTTTTTGTAAAACGACTTGCCCCTTGCCTTAACTAATTCACTTGTACTTATGTACGCTGATGACGTTAAGCTATGCCTTCAGTATAAATTCACTAGCGCCCAGTCTAGACTTCAATCCGATTTGGATAAACTTCAAAATTGGAGTTTTGCAAATAACCTAAAGCTTAATGGACCGAAATGTAAACTTATGTCTTTTTACCGATCTAGTCCTCACCAGGCTATGTACTTTCTCTATGGGAACGCCTTAAAACGATTAACTTAGGTTAACGATCTAGGTGTCCTATTAGATTTGAAACTTAAATTTACCGACCATGTATATACCATGGTTAATAAAGCTATGGGTGTGCTTGGTTTTATTAAAAGATGGTCAAAAGAATTTAATGACTAACTTAACTAAAACGTTATATACATCACTGGTCCGTCCGATTCTTGAGTATGGATCGTGTGTCTGGAGTCCTCAATATGGAGTACACCAAGATCACATTGAATCTGTACAAAAAAACTTCCTTACTTTTGCTCTTAGGGGGCTTAATTGGGATGCAAATCTTTATCTCCCCTCTTGTCATAGTAGACTTTTACTAATCAACTTACCATCATTAACAACTCGTAGAACGATGCTGGGTGTCATGTTTTTATATAATCTTATTTATGGAAACATAGACAGTCAGCATTTACTAACACGCTTAAACTGTAACATTCCTAGTAGAAGGACCAGAAACTTTCGTCCTCTGCTCCTCAGCCATTGTAGTTCGACATATGCCCAACACGATCCGTTCAGGGTATTATGTTCGGACTACAATGGTCTCTACCACATCTTGTCACTTTGCTCTACTAACAATCTTAAATCGCTTATATTAACCGCCTTATCTGTGCAACACTCTTCCTCGTAATATCTTTCTCCTAATCCTCGCTTATCTATCTCGGATCTATTCCCGCGATTCGAGCCGTACGTTACGCGGCAGCGTCCCTCGGTCGGTTGGACGGGAGGTGGGCTGTACGTATGCAGTGGGAACCGCGCAAAATTATGACATATGGCAAAGAGAGCGAAATAACAAAAGAAACAAATAAGATAATTAGAAATAACGCCTTAAGAATCTGTATCTCAGGTTTGAACGGATCAATTTCAGAAACCTTGTTCTCACTAAATCTAACTGATCTTCATAATGCCCTAGCAAAAGTTCAAGAGCTTGAGTCAAATAATTTTAGAGCTCAATTTGCTAACAGATATTATGGCTTTCAAACTGAGACAAATAAACAAGCCAATTTCTTTAGGTTCAATCCAGCCCAGCAAAAACCAAATTACAATAAACCACGGGCAGGTTATCAATGGGTAAACCATCAGAACCAAAATTGGCCTCAGCGTAATAATCATGATTCTTATGATAATTTCCAAAGACAAAATTTCCAAGGTCAACAAAAAGAAGAACCGATGGAAATAGATCCATCAATACAAATTCTTAATAGACCTAAATGGCAATCAAATAATTTCCGTCAACGGAATTATGCATCCCAATCCCAAGATCGTCCGTATTTCAATCATCCAAATCAACAAAATTTTAGTCGTCCGAATAATACTTTCCACCAAAATCAAAATGGTCCAAATTTTCCGATAAAAAGGTTACATGAGGGAACAGTAAATCACCCGCAAAATAAAACAATGAAAGTTAACAACATACA
This sequence comes from Drosophila ananassae, assembly GCF_017639315.1. Taxonomy (NCBI): domain Eukaryota; kingdom Metazoa; phylum Arthropoda; class Insecta; order Diptera; family Drosophilidae; genus Drosophila; species Drosophila ananassae. The sequence continues at coordinate 205,248 of NW_025319059.1, forward strand.
AGAAGATTGTTTTTTAGAAGAAGGTACAAGGAACAAGGAAGAAGGAACAAACCTACCTTATTTAGTACGAATCAACAAAAAATATAACAAAGAATTTATAGTGTTAATCGATACAGGCGCAACAGCTTGTTACGTTAATAGCAGAATATTTTCAAATAAAAACGAACTTCCAATACACAAAAGAGTATCAACGGTCAATGGATACTCGATAATAAAATATTACCAAATAATAACAATTTTTAATACAAAATACATCTTTTATGAAATCGAAGGGTTAGAAACTGACTTGTTAGTCGGCTATAACTTACTGAGAAAAATAGGAGCAATAATAGACACGAAAAGAGGTGTCATTTGCTATCATGGGAAAGAGGAAAAGTTACTTTTTCATAGTAAAGTGTTTAACGAAACAACTTCGCACACCGAGGAAAAAAGTAATCATTCTCTAAATGAATTCATGATTAACAAATATTTCAACAAGATAAAAGAATCCAAAGTCAAATTTGAAATAAACAGCACAAAGTCCGACGCTTCAAGTGATAATGTTTCTATTAAAACTCATGATTATAATACTGAAGATTTGACTTCAATTTCTCAAGCTTCGGTCACAAACGATATAATAAATAATATTCAATTAAAACCGGAGGGCCAAATGGAAAAACTCCGAGAAATAATTACAGAACATATAAAGGAGGAACACACAAAAATAAATATGCAAATCCCGTTCAGAACGGATATCAGAGGCGAAATAAACCTCGAGCACGACAGACCAATATATAGTAAGCAGTATCCTTATGCCCAATCGGTGGCAGAATTCGTGAATAAAGAAATTAAAAGAATGTTGGATGAAAATATAATCCGACCCAGTAGGAGCCCATATAATTCTCCAGTACTTGTAGTGCCAAAAAAGGGGTATAATGAAGACGGCACTCCAAAATTAAGACTTGTAATCGACTTTAAAAAATTAAATGAAAATACAATTCCTGATAGATACCCAATGCAGGACCCAAGCGTTATTTTAGCCAATCTAGGAAAAGCAAAATTTTTTTCCACAATTAATTTGGAATCGGGATTCCACCAATTACTTATGTGAGAATCAGACATATGTAGAAAAAACTTCTTTTTCTATAAATAACGGAAAATATGAATATCTGAGAATGCCTTTCGGGTTAACAAATGCTCCAAGAATTTTCCAACGAGCCATGGATGATATACTAAGGGATCAAGTAGGAAAAATCTGTCACGTCTATATGGACGATATTATAATCCTTTCAAATTCATTAGAAGATCATTATAACGATCTGGCCAAAATAGTTAACATTTTATTAGAAGCAAACATGAAAATTTCCTTAGAAAAATCCAAATTTTTTTAAAGGAGACAAGCTTCCTTGGTTACGTAGTTTCACACAATGTAATTAAAACGGACCCAGAAAAAATTGCGGCAATTCAAAAATACCCAATACCAAAAAATATTAGGGAACTCAGAAGTTTCCTTGGATTAACAGGCTACTGTAGAAAATTTGTCCGCAATTATGCTTTTATAGCAAAACCATTGACCACGTATTTAGGAGGCCAAAATGGAAAAATATCAAAAAATATGTCCAAAAAAATGTTAATACAGTTAGATGATGCCGCCATAAAAACGTTTAACGACCTCAAACAAAATTTATCAAATCAAATCGAATTAGTCCAAGCAGATTATAGTAAAAAATTTATTCTAACAACAGACGCTTCAAACCTAGCACTGGGAGCGGTACTATCACAAGAGGGCAAACCGATAACGTTTATATCAAAGACCCTAAATAAAACTGAACAAGCGTATGCAACTAATAAAAAGGAATTATTAGCAATAGTTTGGGCATTAAAAAATCTCAGAAATTATTTATACGGAGTAGTAGGAATAGAAATACATACTGATCATCAACCGCTAGCGTATTCTATATCCGACAAAAACCCAAACATAGAAATGAAAAGGTGGTATTCATTTATACAAAGCTTTACTCCAATTATTAAATACTAACCAGGAACAACGAATGTCGTGGCAGACGCTTTGTCGAGAATACAGATCAATAATCTAACCGAAACAGATTTATCAGATAATGGATCAGAAAATAATACAATCCATTCCGCAGAAAGCAGTTTTGAGAATGTAATTGAAGAAACAAAAAAGCCACTAAATCAATTCAAAGTTCAATTCCTAATCACTACTGAAAGATTCACTATTCACGAATCAATAAACATATTCAATAACACAAGACATATTATTGAATATGACACTCCAGAAAATTTAGTATCAATTTTGAGAGAATACATCCAACCAAATGTAACTGTAGGCCTCCATTGCACACTAGAAGATCTATATATTATACAAAAACCTTTAAAAGATAACTTTGTAAACAAATTTCTTTTTACAAAAATTTTTGTCCAAGACGTAGAGAACGATGAGGATAAAGCCATAATTATTGAAGAGACTCATTGCCGCGCTCACAGAGGTTTAAAAGAAAATTACAAACAAATAAATAGATTGTATTATTGCCCACAATTATTTATAAAACTAAAGGAATATATAAAAAACTGTACAATTTGCAACCAGAACAAATATAATAGACATCTGATAGAAATACCAATAGGCGAAGCACCCATACCAGTTAATGAAGGCGAAAATCTTCATGTCGATTTATTTTACGCAGATAAAAAAACGTTTCTTACTTGCATCGACGCATACTCAAAGTTTCTAACAGTAAAGGAAATCGAAAATAAATCTAATATTGAGAATAAAGTTTTGGAACTCTTACAACATTATCCTTTAGCAAAGATAAACATGACAGACAATGAACCAAGTTTTACATCAGCACAATTCAGATCATTCGTAAGCAGAAGTGGTCTAATAATACATTTCGCTGATCCAAGGCACAGCACTTCGAATGGGCAAATTGAAAGAGCACATTTAACACTTACAGAAATAGCTAGGTGTATTAAAGATGAATATAATCTTACAGATTATTCAGAAATAATTATAAGAGCTGCTCAAAAATATAATCAAAGAATTCACTCGGTGACAAATGAAAAACCATCCGACATTTTATATAATAAAATAAATCATAACAATATTCCAATAAAACTACAACAGGCTCAAACTAACATGCTGAGTACCCATAACAAAGACAAAAAAGAAAAAACATATAATGTAGGAAAGATAATATACGAGAAAAAATATTAGGAGAGAAATAAGTTAAATCATAGATACAAAAAACAAGCAGTTAAAGAAGATAAAAAAAATAAAGTAATAATAAACAACAGAAATAGAATAATTCATAAAGATAATATTAAGTTTTAAAAAAATCCTTTTCTAACTTACAGGTGACACTGATTCTCGCACTACACCTATTTCTGATCATAGTATCAACAACGTCCGAAATTATAAATTATTCAAATCATGACTTCTTCCTTTAAAAAGACAGTAAAGATGTCCTAACCTATGACTCTTATGCTGAGTTATTCCATGTCACCAACATTAGTTTTTATAAAGAAATTATTGAGACAGAGTACAACCACATAAAAAATACTAACAATGAGAAATTATATTGGGAAATTTCATACAATTTAAAAACTATTAAATTAATTTTATCACAATTACTCCCATCAAGAACTAAAAGGGGTATTAACGAAAATTGAAAATAATAACAAACAGCAAATTATAAATTCCAAATTGTTTGAGGAAATAAAAACACTCTCATATAATTTAAAATCAGTTTTTACAAGTCAGGAATTACCTTTAAGAAAACATCGTTTACACTTGATTACTTATGATTTACAAAATTTAATAGACACAATAACTTTAGCAATGATTGATGTATTTAATACCAAAATTCTAAACAATGACGACATTGAAGAAATATATAAACATGAATTAAGACCTGTAGTTAAAACAGACTTAATGGACATTTCAGAATTTAAAATTGCTTTGCATAAAGAATTATTTATAGTCTATATAAAGTATCCAATTATTAAAAATAGATGCGACATATATTACGCCAGAGCAATTTCTCATAATGATGGAAAATTAATTTTAAGTAATCAAGTTGCAAAATGAGAGGATACATATTACGAAGTAGATAATTTTAAAAATGAACTATTCAATAATTATTGTATATTAAGCAAAGAAAAATCATGTTTAACTCGTCTTCTAAACGGTGAAAAATCATTATGTAATAAAATAAGAGAAAAGAATAAAAAAATAGACATAATTCAAGAAGGTTCCATATTAGTAAATGGAAATAATATTGTAAATGATTCTTACTTGCAAGGATCATATCTAATAACGTTCAATAGCACCACAATAATTAATAATATATCATATACGAATATAGAAAATAAGATATTAGATTATATTACAGCCCACAATTATAATAATTATAAAATATCCGAATATATTATTTCAAACAATTTGGAACTATCATTTGATAAAATAAATACACTAAACCCATTTATTCAAATTAAAAAGACAAGAATACCATTAACACGGATTGTAATAACACTAACTTCAACATATTTAATATGGTTATCAATTTCAAAACTAAGAAAAATTTATGTCACCATAAAACCACGGCTTAAAAATATTTTTCAAAGAAATAATCTGCCAGACATAGAAAAACAAGAAGAAAACATCGTGGCAGAATTAACGGCTCATTTAAACTCCATCTCTGCACCGTCTTTTAAATCGGACGCTTTAACTTAGAAGGGGGAGTGTTATCCAACCCCTGCTTAACTAATCTAATACAATATATAAACATAATTTTAAATCACAGAAGCCTCTGCTGGATGAGTCATATCCTGTTTGTCTGTCTTCCCCTCATTCGTGTCTGAGAACCACCAAGCAATTATCCCACACTAAACATCCAGCTCTAACTGTAAACATATTTCTGAAACTTTTCCACGGTCTGAGCCAGACTGATAAACAAGTTTCTCTTAATGTCTCTTAGAACAATTGTTTAGATTTACAAATAGCCCTTTTTGAGGTTTCTCTCTTAAACCGAAGTTTGATGGTAAACCGATAAGATTAGCAAAGGCAGTCTTGTCTTGATTGAGTTTTCAATCGGGATCGCACTAAGCTCAAATAAAATATAATCTCGGAGTGAAAAGTAAGTTTAACATTAAAAGTCGATTTAAGTGAAAGATTGTTAAAATATAAGAAATAAAATAAAAATAATTTTTTTTAATAAATAAACTTCGGAACAAATTTAATTCGCACTTCATAGTTATGGCATAATACTAAGCATAAAACATCACAGGGTACTGCCAGGACACAAACTACAACTTTGTGTTGACAATATCCTCTCGCGACTCTGTGGTCTCCACTTCGTTCCACTTCTGGATCTTGCCAGAGCCAAAGACCCAGAAAAAGAGGGCGGGCAATATGTAGGCAACAGCTCCAATGATAAAGACTCAATGCCACTGATCGATGGTGCTCTAACGGTGAGAGAAAGCTATTAAACTCAATAAACTTTAGAAGAATCCTGCTGACAAACCTCTTCTTTTGTAAAGGCTGCCACAATCAAGGGCGAGAAGATTCCTGGCGTAGTTCCAATGCAGTTAATGATTCCATATAGAGTACCCGCATAGTTAGGTGCCAAGTCCTGGGAGTTGGCCAAGTTGGAGGCAGTGGCAGCTCCGTTGAATCCCAGCGAAATGGTCATAATGGCCACACAAACGTAAGGATCTCGTCGAAAGTAAGCCAGAATAATAAGCATAACACCTGGCAAGATGTGAGCTATCCAGGAAGGAAACAAATAATAATATTACAAAAAATAAAAATATGAGCAAAAAGGGAAGATCATCGGAGATACCTTGAGTGATGAGTTCGAAGAAGGGATCCATGGCACAATAAATTAAACAAAAAATAATTATAATAAAACAAATAAAAATGCTTTTAGTGGGATGCCGTTAAAAAAAAAAAAAGAAGAAAATAAGATATGAGACCAAAAGTATAATTTTTGATGGACGAGAATCTTCAGCCCGAAGTTTGGAAGTAAGGTATAATCACACCGAAATAACAAATAAGAAAAATTAAACTAGAAAATTAGAGGTCAGTCCACAAATACCACGTCTGAATGACGTGAATCTAAAGACGCCTTTGATGATAGGCCAAGTATTTTTTTAAATTTAAATAATAATTAAAATAAACTTAAAAAAAAATAATAAGAAAAGCAGTGAGGGGCGTGAAGCTGATAGAGATCATGATAGGATCCAAGGGATGGAAGTAAAAATAATTAAAAAAAAAAAAAACGAGAAAATAAGAAAACAACCGAATCCTCGTATAACCGAGGCCCAGAACTTGACAATTTCTTATTTTCAGTTCAAATAAAATAAAATGAAAAATAAATATGAAGAAAAAAAGTAGATGTTGTTTGCTTGAAAGCCACTATTTATACGAAAATCTCAGAGCCATTCTCTGAAAAAGTTCAAAGGTTGCTTTGTTGATTTTCAGTTTTTTGACATCTTACTCCTGTACTGTTAGTAACATTAGTAATGTTACAGTTAGTGTTATTATTCTCTAAAACACTTGAATAATGCCCCAAAAGAATAAAAATAAAGTAAACCTTATAAAGGTGCCTTCCACTTTATAAGATAAGCTACCATTGTTCTCATCACCTCCACGGCCCTCACAATCGTCCCCCATGTAGTCGAGAGGAATGCCATATCTCAAAAAATGCAAATAATCCACAAATGCAGAAAAGTGCAATGTAGAATTTTTGGACAAAATGGTTGCTTCAGTGACTCGGCAATAATCTGCACGGCTTCAACCTCGGCCATTTTGTGCGCTATTTATGGTAATTGTGCTAGAGTTGCTAAAACCGCCGCCGCGTTATTTTGCGTACTGGACTAAAATTAGTTAAACAAATTAAAATATACAACCCAAGGGAAGGGGTGCCCGCAGGCTAGAGGTGGGACAAACACAATCGATATTTCGATGATCGCATATATCGATGCATTGACCCTCACTACACTCGATTAATACATTCGGTGTACTGTTATCCATAATTTGCGTTTGTATAGCGGTTTATATATATAATTTTTATAATGGTTTTAAAAATAAACTTTTCTAATGCCAAAAGCTTTTTATTTTATACTGTTATATTTTATAGCTTACGCATTAAAGCATTATATAATTTGTTTATTGACGCACTAATCGCTTAAAAGAGAATGTTAATTAACCATCAAAAGCTGCGCTTTATTGCATGTCCTCACATCGATTAGCGTTTGACTATTTAGTTCAAATTTTTTGTCTGAATGGAGAACGCAATTAACTTCTGCAATAAAAAACCCCCCAGCCAGGCTAAGGTCGTTGTGCCAATCTTAGATCAACTGGTTTTGCCAGTAATTCACAGCCCAAGTGCGCTAAATAACAACAAATTATATTTGTTAATAATTAATACAAAGCTAAAGCTTTAATAGGACTCTCCAAAAACAAGCGCACTTCATAGTTATGGCATAATACTAAACATAAAACATCACAGGTGACTGCCAGGACACAATCTACAACTTTGTGTTGACAATATCCTCTCGCGACTCTGTAGTCTCCACTTCGTTCCACTTCTGGATCTTGCCAGAGCCAAAGACCCAGAAAAAGAGGGCGGGCAATATGTAGGCAGCAGCTCCAATGATGAAGACCCAATGCCACTGATCGATTGTGTTCTAACGGTGAATCCTGCTGACAAACCTCTTCTTATGTAAAGGCTGCCACAATCAAGGGCGAGAAGATTCCTGGCGTGGTTCCAATGCAGTTAATGATTCCATATAGAGTACCCGCATAGTTAGGTGCCAAGTCCTGGGAGTTGGCCAAGTTGGAGGCAGTGGCAGCTCCGTTGAATCCCAGCGAAATGGTCATAATGGCCACACAAACGAAAGGATCTCGTCGGAAGTAAGCTAGAATAATAAGCATAACACCTGGCAAGATGTTAGCTATCCAGGAAGGAAAAAAAATAATAATATTACAAAAAAAATATAAATATGAGCAAAAAAGGAAGATCATCGGAGATACCTTGAGTGATGAGTTCGAAGAAGGGATCCATGGCAAAATAAATTAAGCGAAAAATAATTATAATAAAACAAATAAAAATGCTTTTAGTGGGAGGCCGTGGAGCTAATAGAGATCATGATAAGATCCACGAGTTATAAAAAAAAGACTAACAAAAAAAATTTAAAAAAAAAATAAGAAAATAAGATATGAGACCAAAAGTATAATTTCTGAAGGACGAGAATCTTCGGCCCGAAGTTTGGAAGTAATGTATAATGACACCGAAATAACAAATAAGAAAAATTAAACAAGAAAATTAGAGACCAGACCACAAATACCACGTCTGAATGAAGTGAAAAGGAGTGAGGGGCATGGAGCTGATAGAGATCATGATAGGATCCAAGGGTTGGAAGTAACAATAATTAAAAATAAAAAAAAAAACGAGAAAATAAGAAAACAACCAAATCCTCGTATAACCGAGGCCCAGAACTTGACAATTTCTTATTTTCAGTTCAAATAAAATAAAATAAAGTGAAAAATAAATATGAAGAAAAAAAGTAGATGTTGCTTGCTTGAAAGCAACTAACTGAATGACTGGGAATGTACGAGAGACCTCTATTATACGAAAATCTCAGAGCCATTCTCTGAAAAAGTTCAAAGGTTGCTTTGTTGATTTTCAGTTTTTTGACACCTTACTCCTGTACTGTTAGTAACATTAGTAATGTTACAGTTACTGTTATTATTCTCTAAAACACTTGTATAATGCCCCAAAAGAATAAAAATAAAGATAAGATAAGATTTATAAGATAAGCTACCATTGTTCTCATCACCTCCACGGCCCTCACAATCGACCCCCATGGAGTCGAGAGGAATGCCATATCTCAAAAAATGCAAATAATCCACAAATGCAGAAAAGTGCAATGTATAATTTTTGGACAAAATGGTTGCTTCAGTGACTCGGCAATAATCTGCACGGCTTCAACCTCGGCCATTTTGTGCGCTATTTATGGTAATTGTGCTAGAGTTGCTACAACCGCCGCCGCGTTATTTTGCGTACTGGACTAAAATTAGTTAAACAAATTAAAATATACAACCCAAGGGAAGCGGTGCCCGCAGGCTAGAGGTGGGACAAACACAATCGATATTTCGATGATCGCATATATCGATGCATTGACCCTCACTACACTCGATTAATACATTCGGATTATAGTGTACTGTTATCCATAATTTGCGTTTGTATAGCGGTTTATATATATAATTTTTATAATGGTTTTAAAAATAAACTTTTCTAATGCCAAAAGCTTTTTATTTTATACTGTTATATTTTATAGCTTACGCATTAAAGCATTATATAATTTGTTTATTGACGCACTAATCGCTTAAAAGAGAATGTTAATTAACCATCAAAAGCTGCGCTTTATTGCATGTCCTCACATCGATTAGCGTTTGACTATTTAGTTCAAATTTTTTGTCTGAATGGAGAACGCAATTAACTTCTGCAATAAAAAACCCCCCAGCCAGGCTAAGGTCGTTGTGCCAATCTTAGATCAACTGGTTTTGCCAGTAATTCACAGCCCAAGTGCGCTAAATAACAACAAATTATATTTGTTAATAATTAATACAAAGCTAAAGCTTTAATAGGACTCTCCAAAAACAAGCGCACTTCATAGTTATGGCATAATACTAAACATAAAACATCACAGGTGACTGCCAGGACACAATCTACAACTTTGTGTTGACAATATCCTCTCGCGACTCTGTAGTCTCCACTTCGTTCCACTTCTGGATCTTGCCAGAGCCAAAGACCCAGAAAAAGAGGGCGGGCAATATGTAGGCAGCAGCTCCAATGATGAAGACCCAATGCCACTGATCGATGGTGTTTTAACGGTGAGAGAAAACTATTAAACTCAATAAACTTTAGAAGAATCCTGCTGACAAACCTCTTCTTTTGTAAAGGCTGCCACAATCAAGGGCGAGAAGATTCCTGGCGTGGTTCCAATGCAGTTAATGATTCCATATAGAGTACCCGCATAGTTAGGTGCCAAGTCCTGGGAGTTGGCCAAGTTGGAGGCAGTGGCAGCTCCGTTGAATCCCAGCAAAATGGTCATAATGGCCACACAAACGTAAGGATCTCGTCGGAAGTAAGCCAGAATAATAAGCATAACACCTGATAAGATGTGAGCTATCCAGGAAGGAAACAAATAATAATATTACAAATAATAATATTACAAAAAAAAAAAAATAAGAAAATCAGTGTGGACGGAAGTCCTTGAGGTGGCGACCTGCATGCCTAGGCGTGCGCGAGGAAACTCTATATATAGCCGAAGAACAAAAATTTTCTGTAGGCAACCGATCTAAATGAATGATATACCAATCGAAAGGTATTGTTTCAATTAGATAATTTTTGTCGAAACATATTCCAAAAGTTATTTGGTTTGGGAGGAATTAGGGTGAAAGTAAAAAAATTTTTAATCACTAAAGTGGGGCTGGTGGACACATTTTAGTCCCAAGATAGAATATTCGCATTCTAGAGCTAAATACGCGTGGATTGGTATCTCAATCGACCCGATCCGACATTTCATTCAGAAGTTATTCGATTTTTTCTTCTTCTTCAAAATGAAGCCAGTTTGCGTCGGTTTTTCTGTTTGCACTATTTTTTTCTTAAAAATTCTGAAAAAAATTGGAAAATGTTTGTTACTATCATATGAGCAACTATTGTTCTACAACTTTTTGAAATACCTTAAGCGTACGTCAAAAAATTAAAAAAACTTTGTTAATGAAAAAATGCATAACTTTATAATTAAGAAAGATATTAAAAAGAGCTTTACACCGCTGAAATGGTTTTTTAAATATCAATTTCACTTTCTTTGAGACCAAACGTCTATATAGTACAAAAAAAAAATACACTGAAAATAAACTTTTTTTTAAGAAAAAAAATTATTTTTTTTAAATTTGCTCGACTGATCCTTTTTATATTGCACGTGTAGATAGCTTTTGAGATGAGGCAACTTTTGATATACCGCTCATATCTGGCAAAATCCGTTAACTCAAGATATAGTCCTGTAAGTGCAGCTACCCATTTTGTGCAGCCTCCTGTGAAGCTTGCATTTACTTATACATGTGTGTGTATTTGATTGGCAACTTTGCTTTTTGGAGTCTGCATATATTTGGTCAATACCCTAAAAAATATGGAGCATATGTTTTCAGATTTTAGTTTATTTATTTAAAAATAAAATCCAAATAAAAAAGGGCTTTAAAAGTAAAACGTAAACATTGACTCATCTGGGACTCGAACCCAGGCCCTCCGTATTAGGAACCACGACGCTCCCCACTCGGCTAACCTCGAACTTTGTTGATGTAATTCTGCTTTTTGTTTCAGTGTCTCATGTCTTAATAAGAAGACCTGCAAATGCACAATTTTGCGAGTAGAAAGATTTATATGCATATAATGCATATAAATAAAACTCTGCTTTACTTAAATTACAGCCACCAACGTTTTTGGGCCAAATTATGGATAAAAAGCTATAAAAAAACTAGGCAAAGCAACTCCGCCAATACTTTTCTAATATTTATTATTTATTATTTCATATCGCACACCCAAAATAAATTGTTACATTCAACAACTGGTTTAACTAGAAAAGTTTTTTTAATATTTTATCTTTGCGCATTTATTTTAGATATAATACAAGTAGTGTATCCACAGATACACTTAATGTATCTGCAAATACCCTAGATAACGAATCCCCCATAAAACCAGTATACCCTGCCATACCTATCAAATCGTATATAAACAACATTCCAGAGCCTACTGTGGGAATAATTCAAATAGGCTAGACACAAACCCTTTCCCATAGCATTATCATTGGCATCCAGACATAAACATAGACGTAAACCATTCACACGCCTTTATCGACGACAGTAGACGTAAACATCAAACCCCTTTTGCTCCAAATTCATAAACAAGTGCCCATCCTGGGAACCTACATGTCAGCATAAAGCTCTGACCAATCAAAACTATTCAACCAAAGTCCATCTATGCTGCCAGCGTCGCTGACACCGATAAAAGCTATAGTTATAAGAAAATTGAATTTGTAAAATCAGTTTATAATCAACGATCAATCCAATAGGATATCTATATAACTCATTCTTGAATTTAATAATAAAGCTTATAAAATAAAAATCCTAATTTTTATTTTTTTATTTTAAATCGGGAATTAAAACATATAATTTACATGTTTATTATATGATTGATCGAATATGCCATAAATTTTTTTTTTTTATAAATTAGAAGGATGGTACTTAGTACAGATTGCATTGTGGGCAATCTTATCCGATTTGCAAAATTTTATTAGGATAATTGGCTTAACTTTGTTGTTTTTGAAGCTAGAATGATGGGACTATCTATTGTTTCCGTTTTGGGCAATCTCATGTTTCATAAGAATTGGCCAACTATATCCTATTGGCAGCTATAGGATATATAACTGAACGATCGGAAATGGCACAACCTTTCTATTTTTACAGATGCTTGGGGCTGTTTCCAATATTTTTATTAGAAATTTTGTTGATGGTGAAATTCTCATAAGGATCGGACAACTATATAGGATCCGATATATATAATAATAATATAAGCTTCTGCTTAACTGCAAAGGTATATTAACTTCGACTCCGCTTGAAGTTAGCTTCCCTCTCTTGTTTTTTTTTATAATTTATTATATAGTGGAACTCTTATAAGTATAGGCCTCTCATCTGTTAATTTGTTAAAACAATTTGGTTTCCCAAAACTACGAAACAATTTTGGATTTTAAATACATTTTTGGGCAAATTTTTAATTAAAATTTTTAAACTAACCAAATTCCAAAACCTCTTTAAATTAAAAATACGTATAACTTCAGAGCCACTGAAGCTATCGAAAAATTCTTTACGTCTTTGGAAAGGTTTTTTTATTATTCCACCTTCTTGAATGTCAAAAGCTATAGACTTAAAAAAAAAGAGCTATAGCTTAAAAAGCTATAGACTTAATACTTACAATTAAAGTATTACTAACTGTGTGAATCGCCAGTCCAGAGGTTACTTCTATATATATATATTCTATATATTATGCGTTCTGTTTTAAATAATTGAAGATCAATATATACAAAAAAAACATTTGATATCATATAAAAAAACCTCTTGACGAGGTAAAGTACCGGTGACGAACCTGCATGTTATCCAACCCCTAGCTTAACTAATCTAATACGATATATAAACATATTTTTAAAATCGCAGAAGCCTCTGCTGGATGAGTCATATCCTGTTTGTCAATCTTCCCCTCATTAGTATCTGACACCAAGCAATTATCCCAGACTAAATGTAATCCAGCTCTAAATGTAATCATATTTCTGAAACGTTTCCACGGTCTGGGCTAGTCTAGTAAACAAATTAGCCGGCTCGCCGCCGACAGTCCGAATTTGATATATCTCCCGATCTTACCAGTTTTCACCAATGAGTTAACACTATTGCATCAGCCAATTGTCCGTTCTCTTAATGTCTCTTTGGGCAATGGTTTAGATTTACAAATAGCCCTTTTTGAGGTTTCTCTCTTAAGCCGAGGTTTGATGGTAAACCGATAAGATCAGCAAAGGCAGTCTTGTCTTGATCGAGTCTTGAATCGGGATCGCACTTAGCTCTAATAAAATATAATCTCGGAGTGAAAAAAGTGGGCTTAACATTAAAAGTCGATTTAAGTGAAAGTTTGTTAAAATATAAGAAATAAAATAAAAATTATTTTTTTTAAAAAATAAACTTCGGAACAAATTTAATTGGCGCCCAACGTGGGGCCATGCTAAAAAAAGGTGTTTCAAAAATAAAAAAATTAATAAAATAAAAAATTAATTTAAACAGAAATAACGGCGTGGTCCTAAGAAAACACATAAGTTCCCTTAGAAAATCGGTGAAAGTTAACCCTCAAAAGACAACTTCCAAAAAGATTATATTTTAAAAAAAGAAGAATATAATAATTATAATAAACAAAAAAACTTTTAAAAAAGACTTAAACAAAACGCAAAAAAAACATCTATCTAAATAAAGTGAAAAACAAAAAAAAAAAAAACTAAATGAAATAAAATTAAATATTCAAAATAACATTTCAATAAAATAAACAATATATATTGTTAACAAAAAAAACCAAGACAATCAAACAAAAAAATCACAAAAAGACAATCAAAAACAAAATCAAAAAAAAAGTGTAAAAAAATCACAAAAAGACAAAAAAATAAGAATAAATAAAACACAATAAAACACAAATAATAAGAAAGTGTAGAAAAACAATAAATGGCAAAAATCGCAAGAAAGTATAAAAATATAATAAAAAAGTTAAAATTGCAAAATAATATCCATCGAAGGAAGAATAAAGAAGGAGAGAAGACGCAGAGGAGAGACGAAATCAAAAAGCTACAAAGCCGCTGTGAAACAAGAAGACATCAAACAACCAGAAAAGAATTATCAACACCGTGAGGATAATTATAATTATTAGTTATTAATAATAGATATAATATCTAAATTCATACTATACATTACCAAAAAAGAAAGAAATTACTAAAAATAAAACAATCTGGAAGATATAATTAAAAGTTTAGAAAATTTGAACATGGCAAACGGAGGTGGAGATAACACACACATGATAGGTAGTGGACTAGGTAGTAGCAGTAGCATAACGATGGAATTAATAAACAGACTAATTAATGTCCAATTGAATGATTAAAACGCAAAGGTAGATGATCTAACCTCGAAGTTAGAAAATAAAAGCAATTCAGTAGAAGATTACAAGGTTCAGATAATTGACCCGAACGTTACCTGTGAAACAACTTTGGAGGTGGTAAAAGCACTTCCCAAATTTTACGGGGAGCAAACCCAATATGTAGGCTGGCGAGAGGCAGCAGAAACAGCAATGGGACTATATAAAATAAACAGTGAACAATATTTTATTGCATTAACAATATTAAGAAATAAAATCATGGGAACGGCTCATGATGCGCTTACAAACCATGGTACAGTGCTGAATTTTAACGCCATACTGTCTAGACTGGATTTTATCTAGATAGAAGGTCTTCTGGATATCTAGATAGAAGACCAATCCACGTACTAGAAGAGTTAAGCAGAGTTAAGTATTCTAAGACAGGGAAAATTGTCAGTAACAGAATTCTGTAATGAAGTCAATAAAAAAACAAGAAAGGAAAGCTAACTTCGGGCGGTGCCGAAGTTGATATACCCTTGCAGTTGAGTCGCAGTCCGCTAGGTGGCGCCACGCATCTTATATTATTAGATATATAGCGGATCGTATATAGTCGGCCGAGCCTTATGAAATTTGGCATATCGAATTATTTTGCCAAAAGAGGAATCCATTGAAACTCCCATGCTTCTAACTTGAAAAACAACGTAGTTATAGCATTTCCGATCAATCAGTTATATGACAGCTATAGGATATAGTTGGCCGATCCTTATGAAATTCGACAAATCAGATTTAATCTGTACCAAATCCCATCTTTCTAACTTAAAAAACAACAAAGTTATGCCAATTTCGATCGTTCTATGACAGCTATAGGATATAGTCGGCCGATCCTTATGAAATTTTGTACATTTTGTACTCAACCCTCCAACTTAAAAAACACCAAAGTTATGGCATTTCCGATCAATCAGTTATATGGCAGCTATAGGATATAGTCGACCGATCCCGGCCGTTCCGACTTATGTACTACCTGCAAAGGAAAGAAGGGTGTGTGCAAAGTTTCAACTCGATAGCTTTAAAACTGAGAGACTAGTTTGCGTAGAAACAGACAGACAGACGGACAGACAGACAGACGGACAGACAGACAGACAGACAGACGGACAGACGGACAGACGGACATGCTTATATCGACTCAGGAGGTGATCCTGATCAAGAATATATATACTTTATAGGGTCGGAGATGTCTCCTTCACTGCGTTGCACACTTTTGACCAAAATTATAATACCCTCTGCAAGGGTATAAAAACAGCGTAAAAATCACAAAAAGACAATCAAAAACAAAATCAAAAAAACAGTGTAAAAAAATCACAAAAAGACAAAAAAATAAGAATAAATAAAACACAATAAGAATAATAAGAAAGTGTAGAAAAACAATAAAAAGCAAAAATCGCAAGAAAGTATAAAAATATAATAAAAAAGTTAAAATTGCAAAATAATATCCATCGAAGGAAGAATAAAGAAGGAGAGAAGACGCAGAGGAGAGACGAAATCAAAAAGCTACAAAGCCGCTGTGAAACAAGAAGACATCAAACAACCAGAAAAGAATTATCAACACCGTGAGGATAATTATAATTATTAGTTATTAATAATAGATATAATATCTAAATTCATACTATACATTACCAAAAAAGAAAGAAATTACTAAAAATAAAACAATCTGGAAGATATAATTAAAAGTTTAGAAAATTTGAACATGGCAAACGGAGGTGGAGCTAACACACACATGATAGGTAGTGGACTAGGTAGTAGCAGTAGCATAACGATGGAATTAATAAACAGACTAATTAATGTCTAATTGAATGATTAAAACGCAAAGGTAGATGATCTAACCTCGAAGTTAGAAAATAAAAGCAATTCAGTAGAAGATTACAAGGTTCAGATAATTGACCCGAACGTTACCTGTGAAACAACTTTGGAGGTGGTAAAAGCACTTCCCAAATTTTACGGGGAGCAAACCCAATATGTAGGCTAGCGAGAGGCAGCAGAAACAGCAATGGGACTATATAAAATAAACAGTGAACAATATTTTATTGCATTAACAATATTAAGAAATATAATCATGGGAACGGCTCATGATGCGCTTACAAACCATGGTACAGTGCTGAATTTTAACGCCATACTGTCTAGACTGGATTTTATCTACAACGATAGAAGACCAATCCACGTACTAGAAGAGTTAAGCAGAGTTAAGTATCCTAAGACAGGGAAAATTGTCAGTAACAGAATTCTGTAATGAAGTCAATAAAAAAACAAGAAAGGAAAGCTAACTTCGGGCGGTGCCGAAGTTGATATACCCTTGCAGTTGAGTCGCAGTCCGCTAGGTGGCGCCACGCATCTTATATTATTAGATATATAGCGGATCGTATATAGTCGGCCGATCCTTATGAAATTTGGCATATCGAATTATTTTGCCAAAAGAGGAATCCATTGAAACCCATGCTTCTAACTTGAAAAACAACGAAGTTATACCATTTCCGATCAATCAGTTATATGACAGCTGTAGGATATAGTTGGCCGATCCTTATGAAATTCGACAAATCAGATTTAATCTGTACCAAATCCCATCTTTCTAACTTAAAAAACAACAAAGTTATGCCAATTTCGATCGTTCTATGACAGCTATAGGATATAGTCGGCCGATCCTTATGAAATTTTGTACATTTTGTACTCAACCCTCCAACTTAAAAAACACCAAAGTTATGGCATTTCCGATCAATCAGTTATATGGCAGCTATAGGATATAGTCGACCGATCCCGGCCGTTCCGACTTATGTACTACCTGCAAAGGAAAGAAGGGTGTGTGCAAAGTTTCAACTCGATAGCTTTAAAACTGAGAGACTAGTTTGCGTAGAAACAGACAGACAGACGGACAGACAGACAGACGGACAGACAGACAGACAGACAGACGGACAGACGGACAGACGGACATGCTTATATCGACTCAGGAGGTGATCCTGATCAAGAATATATATACTTTATAGGGTCGGAGATGTCTCCTTCACTGCGTTGCACACTTTTGACCAAAATTATAATACCCTCTGCAAGGGTATAAAAACAGCGTAAAAATCACAAAAAGACAATCAAAAACAAAATCAAAAAAACAGTGTAAAAAAATCACAAAAAGACAAAAAAATAAGAATAAATAAAACACAATAAGAATAATAAGAAAGTGTAGAAAAACAATAAAAAGCAAAAATCGCAAGAAAGTATAAAAATATAATAAAAAAGTTAAAATTGCAAAATAATATCCATCGAAGGAAGAATAAAGAAGGAGAGAAGACGCAGAGGAGAGACGAAATCAAAAAGCTACAAAGCCGCTGTGAAACAAGAAGACATCAAACAACCAGAAAAGAATTATCAACACCGTGAGGATAATTATAATTATTAGTTATTAATAATAGATATAATATCTAAATTCATACTATACATTACCAAAAAAGAAAGAAATTACTAAAAATAAAACAATCTGGAAGATATAATTAAAAGTTTAGAAAATTTGAACATGGCAAACGGAGGTGGAGCTAACACACACATGATAGGTAGTGGACTAGGTAGTAGCAGTAGCATAACGATGGAATTAATAAACAGACTAATTAATGTCTAATTGAATGATTAAAACGCAAAGGTAGATGATCTAACCTCGAAGTTAGAAAATAAAAGCAATTCAGTAGAAGATTACAAGGTTCAGATAATTGACCCGAACGTTACCTGTGAAACAACTTTGGAGGTGGTAAAAGCACTTCCCAAATTTTACGGGGAGCAAACCCAATATGTAGGCTAGCGAGAGGCAGCAGAAACAGCAATGGGACTATATAAAATAAACAGTGAACAATATTTTATTGCATTAACAATATTAAGAAATATAATCATGGGAACGGCTCATGATGCGCTTACAAACCATGGTACAGTGCTGAATTTTAACGCCATACTGTCTAGACTGGATTTTATCTACAACGATAGAAGACCAATCCACGTACTAGAAGAGTTAAGCAGAGTTAAGTATCCTAAGACAGGGAAAATTGTCAGTAACAGAATTCTGTAATGAAGTCAATAAAAAAACAAGAAAGGAAAGCTAACTTCGGGCGGTGCCGAAGTTGATATACCCTTGCAGTTGAGTCGCAGTCCGCTAGGTGGCGCCACGCATCTTATATTATTAGATATATAGCGGATCGTATATAGTCGGCCGATCCTTATGAAATTTGGCATATCGAATTATTTTGCCAAAAGAGGAATCCATTGAAACCCATGCTTCTAACTTGAAAAACAACGAAGTTATACCATTTCCGATCAATCAGTTATATGACAGCTGTAGGATATAGTTGGCCGATCCTTATGAAATTCGACAAATCAGATTTAATCTGTACCAAATCCCATCTTTCTAACTTAAAAAACAACAAAGTTATGCCAATTTCGATCGTTCTATGACAGCTATAGGATATAGTCGGCCGATCCTTATAAAATTTTGTACACGAGATATTTTGGTCAAATATAACATGTGTGGAAAGTCTCAACCCTCCAACTTAAAAAACACCAAAGTTATGGCATTTCCGATCAATCAGTTATATGGCAGCTATAGGATATAGTCGACCGATCCCGGCCGTTCAGACTTATATACTGCCTGTAAAAGAAAGAAGGGTGTGTGCAAAGTTTCAACTCGATAGCTTTAAAACTGAGAGACTAGTTTGCGTAGAAACAGACAGACGGACAGACGGACCGACGGACAGACGGACATGCTCATATCGACTCAGGAGGTGATCCTGATCAAGAATATATATACTTTATAGGGTCGGAGATGTCTCCTTCACTGCGTTGCACACTTTTGACCAAAATTATAATACCCTCTGCAAGGGCATAATGAACTTATTAATAAATAAAACCATTATGACATATGGTAAAGAGAGCGAAATTACAAAAGAAACAAACAAAATAATTAGAAATAACGCATTAATAATCTTTATCTCTGGTTTCAACGGATCAATTTCAGAAACCCTGTTCTCATTAAATCCAACTGACCTTCCTAATGCCCTAGCAAAAGTTCAAGACCTTGAGTCAAACAATTTTAGAGCTCAATTTGCTAATAGATATTATGGCTTTCAAACTGAGACAAATAAACAAGCCAACTTCTTGAGGTTCAATCCAGCCCAGCAAAAACCAAATTACAATAAACCACGGGTAGGTTATCAATAGGTAAACCATCAGAACCAAAATTGGCCTCAGCGTAATAATCATGATTATTATGATAATTTCCAAAGACAAAATTTCCAAGGTCAACAAAAAGAAGAACCGATGGAAATAGATCCATCAATACAAATTCTTAATAGACCTAAATGGCAATCAAATAATTTCCGTCAAGGAAATTACGCAGCTCAAAACCAAGATCGTCCGTATTTCAATCATCAAAATCAACAAAATTTTGGTCGTCCGAATAATACTTTCCAACAAAACCAAAATGGTCCAAATTTTCCGATAAAAAGGTTACATGATGGAACAGTAAATCACCCTCAAAATAAAACAATGAAAGTTAACAACATACAAGAAGATTGTTTTTTAGAAGAAGGTCAGGAATAAACCTACTTTATCTAGTACGAATCAACAAAAAATATAACAAAGAGTTCATAGTGTTAATCGATACAGGCGCAACAGCTTGTTACGTTAATAGCAGAATATTTTCAAATAAAAACGAACTTCCAATACACAAAAGAGTATCAACGGTCAATGGATACTCGATAATAAAATATTACCAAATAATAACAATTTTTAATAAAAAATACATATTTTTTTTTTAAATCGAAGGGTTAGAAACTGACTTGTTAGTCGGCTATAACTTACTGAGAAAAATAGGAGCAATAATAGACACGAAAAGAGGTGTCATTTGCTATCATGGGAAAGAGGAAAAGTTACTTTTTCATAATAAAGTGTGTAACGAAAAAACTTCGCACACCGAGGAAAAAGGTAATCATTCTCTGAATGAATTCATGATAAACAAATATTTCAACAAGATGAAAGAATCCAAATCAGATTCAGTCAAGGTTGAAATAAGCAGCACAAAGTCCGACGCTTCAAGTGATAATATTTCTATTAAAACTCATGATAATAATACTGAAGATTTGACTTCAATTTCAAAAGCTTCGGTCACAAACGATATAATAAATAATATTAAATTTAAACCGGAGGGCCAAACTCCGAGAAATAATTACAGAACATATAAAGGAGGAACACTCAAAAATAAATATGCAAATCCCGTTCAGAACGGATATCAGAGGCGAAATAAACCTCGAGCACGGCAGACCAATATATAGTAAGCAGTATCCTTATGCCCAATCGGTGGCAGAATTTGTGAATAAAGAAATTAATAGAATGTTGGATGAAAATATAATCCGACCCAGTAGGAGCCCATATAATTCTCCAGTACTTGTAGTGCCAAAAAAGGGGTATAATGAAGACGGCACTCCAAAATTAAGACTTGTAATCGACTTTAAAAAATTAAATGAAAATACAATTCCTGATAGATACCCAATGCAGGACCCAAGCGTTATTTTAGCCAATCTAGGAAAAGCAAAATTTTTTTCCATAATTGATTTGGAATCGGGATTCCACCAATTACTTATGTGAGAATCAGACATATGTAGAAAAAACTTCTTTTTCTATAAATAACGGAAAATATGAATACCTAAGAATGCCTTTCGGGTTAACAAATGCTCCAAGAATTTTCCAACGAGCCATGGATGATATACTAAGAGATCAAGTAGGAAAAATCTGTCACGTCTATATGGACGATATTATAATCTTTTCGAATTCATTAGAAGATCATTATACCGATCTGGCCAAAATAGTTAACATTTTATTAGAAGCAAACATGAAAATTTCCTTAGAAAAATCCAAATTTTTTTTAAAGGAGACAAGCTTCCTTGGTTACAATGCTTCCTTCCACACAATGTAATTAAAACGGACCCATAAAAAATTGCGGCAATTCAAAAATACCCAATACCAAAAAATATTAGGGAACTCAGAAGTTTCCTTGGATTAACAGGCTACTGTAGAAAATTTTTCCGCAATTATGCTTTTATAGCAAAACCATTGACCACGTATTTAGGAGGCCAAAATGTAAAAATATTAAAAAATATTTCCAAAAAAATGTTAATACAGTTAGATGATGCCGCCATAAAATCGTTTAACGACCTCAAACAAAATTTATCAAATCAAATCGAATTAGTCCAACCAGATTATAGTAAAAAATTTATTCTAACTACAGACGCTTCAAACGTAGCACTGGGAGCGGTACTATCACAAGAGGGCAAACCGATAACGTTTATATCAAAGACCCTAAATAAAACTGAACAAGCGTATGCAACTAATAAAAAAGAGTTACTAGCAATGCCTTTGCTGATCTAGGTGCTGAGGTATGGGCATTAAAAAATCTCAGAAATTATTTATACGGAGTAGTGGGGATAGAAATACATACTGATCATCAACCGCTAGTGTATTCTATATCCGACAAAAACCCAAACATAGAAATGAAAAGGTGGTATTCATTTATACAAAGCTTTACTCCTACTATTAAATACCAACCAGGGACAACAAATGTCGTAGCAGACGCTTTGTCGAGAATACAAATCAATAATCTAACCGAAACAGATCTATCAGATAATGGATCAGAACATAATACAATTCATTCCGCAGAAAGCAGTTTTGAGAATGTAATTGAAGAGACAAAAAAGCCACTAAATCAATTCAAAATTCAACTCCTAATCACAACTGGAAGATTAACTATTCACGAGTCAATAAGAATATTCAATAACACAAGACATGTTATTGAATATGACACTCCAGAAAATTTAGTATCAATTTTGAGAGAATACATTCAACCAAATGTAACCGTAGGCCTCCATTGCACACTAGAAGATTTATATATTATACAAAAACCATTAAAAGATAACTTTGTATACAAATTTCTTTTTACAAAAATTTTTGTCCAAGACGTAGAGAACGATGAGGATAAAGCCACAATTATTGAAGAGACTCATTGCCGCGCTCACAGAGGTTTAAAAGAAAATTACAAACAAATAAATAGATTGTATTATTGCCCACAATTATTTATAAAACTAAAGGAATATATAAAAAACTGTAAAATTTGCAACCAGAACAAATATAATAGACATCCCATAGAAATACCAATAGGCGAAGCACCCATACCAGTTAATGAAGGTAAAAACCTTCATATTGATATATTTTACGCAGATAAAAAAATGTTATACTCAAAGTTTCTAACAGTAAAGGAAATCGAAAATAAATCTAATATTGAGAATAAAGTTTTGGAACTCTTACAACATTATCGTTTAGCAAAGATAATCATGACAGACAATGAACCAAGTTTTACATCAGCACAATTCAGATCATTCGTAAGCAGAAGTGGTCTAATAATACATTTCGCTGATCCAAGGCACAGCACTTCGAATGGGCAAATTGAAAGAGCACATTCAACACTTACAGAAATAGCTAGGTGTATTAAAGATGAATAAAATCTTACAGATTATTCAGAAATAATTATAAGAGCTGCTCAAAAATATAACCAAAGTATTCACTCGGTGACAAATGAAAGACCATCCGACATCTTATATAATAAAATAAATCATAACAATATTCCAATAAAACTACAACAGGCTCAAACTAACATGCTGAGTACCCATAACAAGGACAAAAAAGAAAAAACATATAATATAGGAGAAATAATATACTAGAAAAAATATGGGGAGAGAAATAAGTTAAATCATAGATACAAAAAACAAGTAGTTAAGGAAGATCAAAAAAATAAAGTAATAATAAACAACAGAAATAGAATAGTTCATAAAGATAATATTAAGTTTTAAAAAAAAGTCTTTTTTTAACTTACAGGTGACGATGATTCTCGCACTACACCTATTTCTGATCATAGTATCAACAACGTCCGAAATTATAAATTACTCAAATCATGACTTCTTCCTTTACAAAGACAGTAAAGATGTCCTAACCTATGACTCTTATGCTGAGTTATTCCATGTCACCAACATTAGTTTTTATAAGGAAATTATAGAGACAGAGTACAACCATATAAAAAATACTAACAATGAGAAATTATATTGGGAAATTTCATATAATTTAAAAACTATTAAATTAATTTTATCACAATTACTCCCGTCAAGAACTAAAAGGGGTATTAATGAATTAGGAACTGTGTTAAAATGGTTAGCTGGCACCCCGGACCATGATGATGTTGTGACAATAGAAAACAAAACTAACGATCTTATTGAAAATAATAACAAACAACAAATTATAAATTCCAAATTGTTTGAGGAAATAAAAACACTTTCATATAATTTAAAATCAGTCTTTACAAGTCAGGAATTACCTTTAAGAAAACATCGTTTACACTTGATTACTTATGATTTACAAAATTTAATAGACACAATAACTTTAGCAAAGATTGATGTAGTTAATACCAAAATTCTAAACAATGACGACATTGAAGAAATATATAAACATGAATTAAGACCTGTAGTTATTACAGACTTAATGGACATTTCAGAATTTAAAATCGCTTTGCATAAAGAGTTATTTATAGTCTATATAAAGTATCCAATTATTAATAATAGATGCGACATATATTACGCCAGAGCAATTTCTCATAATGATGGAAAATTAATTTTAAGTAATCAAGTTGCAAAATGCCAGGATACATATTACGAAGTAGATAATTTTAAGAATGAACTATTTAATAATTATTGTACATTAAGCAAAGAAAAATCATGTTTCACTCGTCTTCTAAACGGTGAAAAATCATTATGTAATAAAATAAGAGAAAAGAATAAAAAAATAGACATAATTCAAGAAGGTGTCATATTAATAAATGGAAATAATATTGTAAATGATTCTTACTTGCAGGGATCATATCTAATAACGTTCAAAAGCACCACAATAATTAATAATATATCATATACGAATATAGAAAATAAGATATTAAATTATATTACCGCCCAAAATTATAATAATTATAAAATATCCGAATATATTATTTCAAACAATTCGGAACTATCATTTGATAATATAAATACACTAAACCCATTTATCCAAATTAAAAAGACAAGAATACCATTAACACTGATTGTAATAACACTAGGTTAGGTTAGGTTAGGGCGGTGATGCAAGGGGGTCATAGAATACCCCCTCACTTCCACTTGAGCCGCAAGGGCTCCTTGTGCTGCCGCTGGAGCAAGGGTTTCACCGAGATGCTACCCCCCCCCTTCCTGTCTACCAGGGTGCGTATAAATGCCTAGACTTCCTATGGCGGCCCATGGTCCCAGCCTGCTTTTTTTATGAAGGCAACCAGTCCGCGTGGAGAGATCTCTGAGAGATCGCTAAGGTCCGAGAGTTCTTCGGACCCGAAGTGTTTGAGCCTGCTGCGTCCGAGTGCCGGGCAGTGGCATAAGAGGTGCGATACCGTTTCTACCTCCTCTTCATCCCTGCAGCTCCTGCAGAAATCATTGTGGGGGACTGCAAGCCTGGCCGCGTGCTCGCCTATCAGCCAGTGCCCAGTGATTGCCCCAATCGCAAGGCTGCATTCCGGTCTAGTCAGAGCAATGAGTCTAGCCGATCTTTTCTGAGAGCGTGTCGGCCAGATCAAACGTGATGTTTTACAGGTTTGGAGATTATTCCATTTCCTATTGGCTGCCATTTGGCTGGTCGAAAAACTCCCTGCACTTTAGCCTGCAAGTAGCCAAGGGTATGCCTACAAGTTCTTTCTCCGGTAGGAGAGGGTTGGTAGTCCCTGCCCTAGCTAGTTCATCTGCAGCACAGTTTCCCTCGTGGTCCCTGTGACCGGGAACCCAGATGAGGTAGATGTCAAGCTGTTCAGCCATCTCGTTGAGAGATCTGCGACAGTCATTGACTGTCCTGGAGTTGGATGAGAATCCGTCAAGTGCCTTGAGCGCTGCTTGACTATCTGAGAAGATACATATTGTACCCCGATTTCCCCTTAGAGCTGGGGATTCAAGTGCTTCCTTAATGGCTACTACTTCAGCCTGGAACACACTGCAGTGGTCAGGGAGTCTGAAGGACTCCTTTAGGCTCAGATGATCGCCAAAATAACCGCCTCCCACCTGGCCGTTAAGTTTTGATCCATCTGTATAGATATGAATGGAGCCCTCCGGTCCCGGTATCCGGGCTTCCCATTCCTCCCTCGAGGGGATTAAGACTTTGTAGTTAGTGGTGGGTTGGTCGACGGGCACACAGTAATCCGTACCCCCCTCAGGCATGAAATGTTGTAGGTCCAGTCTGGTATGACCGAAACTATTTTTGCTTCATAGGTTTGCCTCCTGCAGTCTTATTGCTGCCAGAGTAGCTGTCTTTACCCCCATCAGTTCAACTGGTAGTAGGTCAAGTATAGTGTCTAGGGCATCACTAGGCGTAGTGCGTAGACTGCCTGTCATACAGACTTCCGCCATGCGCTGCATCTTCCTGAACTTTTCCCTGCATGAGGAGTTGTCTAGACAGACCAGACAACAACACCATAGAATAGAATTGGTCTGATGATCGCTGTGTATAACCATCTGACCATCTTCGGGGACATTCCCCATTTCAGGCCTACCGCCTTGCGGCAGGTATAGAGTGCTATTGCCGCTTTCTTAGTCCTTTCAGCGGTGTTCAGCTTCCAGTCCAGTTTCCTGTCTAGTGTGATACCTAGGTACTTCGCACTATCACTAAGAGCAAGTGTTTCTCCTAGGAGCTTCGGAAGTCTTAAGTTAGGTATTTTGTACTTCCTGGTGAACAGCACGAGCTCTGTCTTGGATGGGTTGACTCCCAGCCCGTTCTTTTGCGCCCAGGCCGACAGAACTTCGAGCTTCCCTGTCATTAGGTCGCATAGCGTCTGTGGGAATTTCCCCACGAAGGCAATAGCAACATCGTCCGCGTACGCAATGATCTTACATCCGCCACCCTCTAAGGAACGTAGTAGGCTGTTAACCGCCACGTTCCAGAGTAGTGGTGAGAGTACACCTCCTTGTGGGGTGCCCCTTTTGACGTATCTTCGAATAGTCGAACCTCCAAGTGTAGCCTCGACACTCCTGTTAACCAGGATCTGCCGTATTAGGTGAGTTGATCGATTGTCTATTCCAAGTCCCGTCAGTGCGTCGATTATTGAGCACGGTAGGATGTTATTGAAGGCCCCTTCTATGTCTAGAAAAGCCACAAGTGCGTATTCCTTAAAATTAATCGCTCGTTCGGCGATCATAGTGATATCGTGCAGGGCTGTTTCTGTTGATCGGCCCCTTTTGTAGGCATGCTGAGAGCATGAGATGTCGTTTGGGTTAATGTTAAGTTGTAGATGGAGACTTAAGAGTCTTTCCATCGTCTTAAGGAGAAAGGAAGACAGACTTATAGGTCTGAAGTCCTTGGGGGTGCAGTGGGATGGTTTCCCCGCCTTGGGTATGAATACAACCTTCGTGCACAGCCATGCCTTTGGTATCATACCAGTAGTGAAGACTGTGCTGAAGATTTTCTTAATCCATTTCCTTAGGTTAATACCGGCTCTGGATAACTGAGCTGGTAGAATACCGTCCGGTCCCGGAGATTTGAAGGGTTTAAAACTGTCCATTGCCCATTTCAGGTTTCTGTCACTAAGTAGGTAGTTGAGCGAGCCCTGATGACCCTGGCTACGCATCACCTGGGTTGTTCCTTCCGAAGAGCAACCCGGGAAGTGTGCGTTGATAAGGGTCTCCAGGGTTTCCAGGTTTGAGGTTGTCCAGCACCCCTCCGTGTTCTTAATGTAACCTGCGATGGGGGCTGTAGTAGAGAGAATCTTTCTTAGGCGGGCGGCCTCTGATGTCCCCTGAATGTTGGTGCAGAAATTGGCCCAGGCAACCCTCTTTGCCTTGCGCAATTCTTTGTTATATTGCCTAAGTTCAGCTTTATAGGTTTCCCACGCCTCGTCTGTGTTGGTACGGTGCGCGTGGTTGAAGGCCCTACGTGCATTTTTTTTGTACGGGGCTAAAGACGAGGTCCACCACGGAGGCTTCTTCGATCTGTTGCTACCTATCCTTTTTTTGGGGCAGGCCTTGTGGTAAG
Source organism: Drosophila ananassae (assembly GCF_017639315.1). NCBI lineage: Eukaryota > Metazoa > Arthropoda > Insecta > Diptera > Drosophilidae > Drosophila > Drosophila ananassae. The sequence continues at coordinate 233,120 of NW_025319059.1, forward strand.
CTTTTGCACTAGTCGCAGTAAGCTTGTCTACCATGGCGTTAAGCCCCTCATAGGTCTCGATGGTCTCCGAAGGCGGTTCGCCTAAGGATCTATCTAGTATATTTTTATAGAGCTCCCAGTTTGCCTTTCTAGAATTTCGTACTGCTTGCTTGGTAAAGTTTTCAAAATTTACTACTATCTCAATATAGCGATGGTTTGAAAATGAGTGTTTGTCAAGGACTCTCCAGCTGGTGATTGCATCAGCCAGGGAGTGCGAGAATAATGTGACATCAAGAACCTCCCTTCTGTTCTTAACTACGAAAGTGGGTTCTGAACCTCTGTTACCCACTAAAAGCTTAGAGCTGAGGATAAAATCGAAGATTGACTCACACCTCTCGTTTGTGTCAGTGCAGTGTGATGAGCGTTGGCATCGCATCCTATTATTAGGTCGATGTCCTTCCTTTCGCTGTCTTCCACAAGCCGCCTGAGTAGCGAATGGGGTGGAGGTCCTAGGTGGTCGTGACCCATATATGCCGAGCATATTCTTAGATGGCCGTCTGGGCCCTCTATCGATGCGGCTACGTGATCTTCATTGCTGAAATTTGGTAGCAAGAAGGTATTGAGGCTTTTCTTTGGGAGTATGCATGCTCGCTTTTTACCTGTTACATCGGCTGTGTACAGCCTCCAACGCCCCCAGACCGAGAATCCTGTCTCCGTGGATCCAGGGTTCTTGGATGAGGGCCACGTCAGCTCCATCCTCTGCAAGATGGAGCAGGAGGGCGGCGGAAGCCACCTTACTGTGATGGAGGTTTATCTGCAGGAATGTCAGGGACAACCTTTAGATTCTCCACCACAGTAACCTCCGCCTCGGTGTCGGAGCCCAGCAAAGAGTCCTCCTCCATGCCGACGCCACCAAGAGCCCTCGCCAGGTCACTCTCCTCTGAACTGTACCCTTCCAGAATGTCCTCCTCCACATCCGACATTCCTTCTGGGCGGACCTCTTCGGTCGGTTCCCCCGAGTCTAGCTCCTGTGCGTCCATCTCCAAGTCGATGCCTCCAGGTTTACTCTTCGCATCCGACTTGTAGATCCTCACCGCAACGTGCTCGAACCCGTATTTGATACGGCTACCGGCACCCTCCAGGATCTTCGCAGTCTCCTCATTAAGAGTGAGGACAACCCGTCTTCTCAGTCCCACTGCTTCCTCCACCTTGGCGACCCTCCAGTCCGCCGTAGGGAGTGTGGGATTGCAGATTTTAAGCATGGCCAGAATGGTGTCAGGGTCCGCCGGCTTCTCTGTCAGCCATACGCGGGCCCTCGGTTTGCTGGGGATCTTGTCCCAGTCCACCGCCTCCAATCTGGCTCCTGGGTAGACCTCCCCAAGCGACGCTATCATTCGCTTGTAGAGGCTTACAGACCTCGCATCTTGGCACGCTATCACCTTGATGCTACCCTGGTACCACCCTGCATCTTCGCAGTCCGGTGGGGGTCCTCCGCTCTTGAGCATCTCCTCCATGAAGCGCCCATGCAGCTCATTCACTACCTTACGCCAAAGCTCCTTGGGGATCAGGCCATCTTTGGAGCCATTATCAATGACCCCAATGATGGTCCTGCCCTTGGTAACTTCGGCGAAGGATCTGCTACTCTGTGTCTGCACCTTCTTCTTCTTAGCTAGGGGCGCTCCACCGTCGGTCGACCTCTGCCTTTTCGCACTCTGTGCACTCTCCTTGGCAGAGTCGCCTACTCCTGTCGGCTTTTTTGGGTCCAATCTGGCTCCCGCTCTTGCTGGCTGAAAGTCAGGCAGGATTTCCCTCGCCCACTTTATAATTTCAGCCTGATCGGGATTGGACTCCGCCGATGGGTCTGCCCTCATTAGGATGAAGGCCGCTCTCCTCCTATCTTTATAGGAGCCCTTCCGCTGCAGGGGGCCAGCAGTCGTCGGACCGGGGCCTTCCTTAGGGTTGCCGCCGGTGCGAAAGGAGCTCGATTCAGGGATCTTACCCCCCACACCGTTCGGTGGTCCCATAGTGGGCCCCGTTTTGGGGGTCGGTGCCTTGGCATCTCCCCCTACACCGGCGCCGCTCGCCTCCGGATGTTGTCCCTCAGTGGGGAGCTTCGCCATCCCAGCATCTCTTTGGCCTCTATCTGCCTTGGAGATTGACGGATCCGAGATCCCATTTCCGGACTTTCTTAGGGAGTTCCGTTCTCCACTGTTTGTTTTTTTTGTTATAGTGTTATTGTTCATTTTTGGACCCACGAGTAGGCGGGAAGGGGTTCGTCCATCATGACATAGCCCGCTTGTCATGATAAGCCTGGCTAAAACTGAGGGGTCGGCCGGTCCCCCAGAGTCCGCATATTAACGTCCGTGCATCCCCCGGACATGCATCCCTCGGCATATGCTGTTCCACCTTGGATTGGGGTGATTTGAGGAAGGGAGTTTTCTTCTCCCCGCCCGACTACAATTAGCCAGCATCCTCGGCAGAGACATGACCTAACCGGGACCTGTTACCAGCCGCCCTCACGTGGAGAGTATAGTCGCACTACCATCGGTGTACACAGTTACGGCACATGAGCTCATGCGTTTCTCCCCCTGTTGTACCCGATTGGCTGACGGCCTGTAATAACACTAACAATTTCAAAAATAAGAAAAATTTATGTCACCATAAAACCACGGCTTAAAAATATTTTTCAAAGAAATAATCTGCCAGATATAGAAAAACAAGAAGAAAATATCGTGGCAGAATTAACGGCTCATTTAAACTCCATCTCTGCACCGTCTTTTGAATCGGGACGCTTCAACTTAGAAGGGGGAGTGTTATCCAACCCCTAGCTTAACTAATCTAATACGATACCTAAAACAAATTTAATTTACATGCGAAACCCAAAATATTTGATATCAATTTTAGTGACGAAAATATGCTATATAGGTGATCAAAATTGCATATAAAAAATATTCTTGTTCGGCAAGTGCAAGAAAAACAAAAAAAAAAAATCAGTCACTCGCCGCAGTCAATCAGTTGCGGCGGTGGCCGCAAGTTGAGGTGGGACAAACACAATCGATATTTCGATGATCGCATATATCGGTGCATCGACCCTCACTACACTCGATTAATACATTCGATTTATAGTGTACATGTTATCGATAATTTGCGTTAGTATAGCGGGATTTTTATAATGGTTTTAAAAATAAACTTTTCTAATGCCAAAAGCTTTTTATTTTATAGCTTACGCATTGAAGCATTATATAATATGTTTATTGACGCACCAATCGCTTAAAAGAGAATGTTAATTAACCATCAAAAGCTGTGCTTTATTGCATGTCTTCACATCGATTAGCGTTTGACTAATTAATTTAAATTTTTTGTCTGTATGGAGAACGCAATTAACTTCAGCAAAAAAAAAAACCCAGCCAGGCTAAGGTCGTTGTGTCAATCTTAGAGCAACTGGTTTGGCCAGTAATTCACAGCCCAAGTGTGCTAAATAACAAAAAATTATATTTATTAATAATAAATACAAGGCTAAAGCTTTAATATGACTCTCCAAAAACAAGCGCACTTCATAGTTATGGCATAATACTAAACATAGAACATCACAGGTGACTGCCAGGACACAAACTACAACTTTGTGTTGACAATATCCTCTCGCGACTCTGTGGTCTCCACTTCGTTCCACTTCTGGATCTTGCCAGAGCCAAAGACCCAGAAAAAGAGGGCGGGCAATATGTAGGCAACAACTCCAATGATAAAGACCCAATGCCACTGATCGATGGTGCTCTAACGGTGAGAGAAAGCTATTAAACTCAATAAACTTTAGAAGAATCCTGCTGACAAACCTCTTCTTTTGTAAAGGCTGCCACAATCAAGGGCGAGAAGATTCCTGGCGTAGTTCCAATGCAGTTAATGATTCCATATAGAGTACCCGCATAGTTAGGTGCCAAGTCCTGGGAGTTGGCCAAGTTGGAGGCAGTGGCAGCTCCGTTGAATCCCAGCGAAATGGTCATAATGGCCACACAAACGTAAGGATCTCGTAGAAAGTAAGCCAGAATAATAAGCATAACACCTGGAAAGATGTGAGCTATCCAGGAAGGAAACAAATAATAATATTACAAAAAATAAAAATATGAGCAAAAAGGGAAGATCATCGGAGATACCTTGAGTGATGAGTTCGAAGAAGGGAACCATGGCACAATAAATTAAACAAAAAATAATTATAATAAAACAAATAAAAATGCTTTTAGTGGGATGCCGTTAAAAAAAAAAGAAGAAAATAAGATATGAGACCAAAAGTATAATTGTTGATTGACGAGAATCTTCAGCCCGAAGTTTGGAAGTAAGGTATAATGACACCGAAATAACAAATAAGAAAAATTAAACAAGAAAATTAGAGGTCAGTCCACAAATACCACGTCTGAATGACGTGAATCTAAAGACGCCTTTGATGATAGGCCAAGTATTTTTTAAATTTAAATAATAATAAAAATAAACTTAAAAAAAAATAATAAGAAAAGCAGTGAGGGGCGTGGAGCTGATAGAGATCATGATAGGATCCAAGGGATGGAAGTAACAATAATTAAAAAAAAAAAAAACGAGAAAATAAGAAAACAACCGAATCCTCGTATAAACGAGGCCCAGAACTTGACAATTTCTTATTTTCAGTTCAAATAAAATAAAATGAAAAATAAATATGAAGAAAAAAAGTAGATGTTGTTTGCTTGAAAGCCACTATTTATACGAAAATCTCAGAGCCATTCTCTGAAAAAGTTCAAAGGTTGCTTTGTTGATTTTCAGTTTTTTGACATCTTACTCCTGTACTGTTAGTAACATTAGTAATGTTACAGTTACTGTTATTATTCTCTAAAACACTTGAATAATGCCCCAAAAGAATAAAAATAAAGTAAACCTTATAAAGGTGCCTTCCACTTTATAAGATAAGCTACCATTGTTCTCATCACCTCCACGGCCCTCACAATCGTCCCCCATGGAGTCGAGAGGAATGCCATATCTCAAAAAATGCAAATAATCCACAAATGCAGAAAAGTGCAATGTAGAATTTTTGGACAAAATGGTTGCTTCAGTGACTCGGCAATAATCTGCACGGCTTCAACCTCGGCCATTTTGGGCGCTATTTATGGTAATTGTGCTAGAGTTGCTAAAACCGCCGCCGAGTTATTTTGCGTACTGGACTAAAATTAGTTAAACAAATTAAAATATACAACCCAAGGGAAGGGGTGCCCGCAGGCTAGAGGTGGGACAAACACAATCGATATTTCGATGATCGCATATTTCGATGCATCGACCCTCCCTACACTCGATTAATACATTCGATTTATAGTGTACATGTTATCGATAATTTGCGTTAGTATAGCGGGATTTTTATAATGGTTTTAAAAATAAACTTTTCTAATGCCAAAAGCTTTTTATTTTATAGCTTACGCATTGAAGCATTATATAATTTGTTTATTGACGCACTAATCGCTTAAAAGAGAATGTTAATTAACCATCGAAAGCTGCGCTTTATTGCATGTCTTCACATCGATTAGCGTTTGACTAATTAATTTAAATTTTTTGTCTGAATGGAGAACGCAATTAACTTCAGCAAAAAAAAACCCCCCAGCCAGGCTAAGGTCGTTGTGCCAATCTTAGAGCAACTGGTTTGGCCAGTAATTCACAGCCCAAGTGGGCTAAATAACAACAAATTATATTTATTAATAATTCAGTCTCTCGTTAGACATTAGACTTTAAGGTGTGACCATTGGTCGAGTGGGAATATACCATTCCTGGTATGATGAGGACTTAGTTTGCGAACTAAGGCCGTGTGTGGTTTCGTTGTGTTGCTAGATCTGGTCCTTCTTTTTTTTTCATCTCTGCTTCGTATTGAGCTAGACGTGTGGACTTTACTGCTAACATTATTTGACAAAAGATGAGCAACAAAGGCAACGAGGACTCGCTGCATCAGTCCTCGCCTACATCTATTTACAATCGCTCCTTTCACAGTTCACCTTTAGTCAGCGACAGCAGCAACTCGTCCAGCGGCAATGGCCAGTCCATGGACTCGATGAACTCGATGCTATACCACCAGCAGCCTCAGCAGACTACACAGCAGCAGCAGCAGCAGCAAGGATATACCAGCCTGGGCAACTCCAATGGCAGCGGATTGGGATTCAGTCTGGCGAACGCCTCCACGCGTTCTTACTCGCCAGAGAGCCAGAACAGCAGCCAGTCGATCAACGAGCCCAACTTGCTGGACATGATTAATCTACTTTCCGTGAATAGTAACAAAATGAACTCGATGCAGCAGCAACATCACCGTCAGCAGCAACAAGTACAACAGCAGCAGCAGCAACACCACCATCATCACCAACACCAGCAGCAGCAGCAACAGCAGCAGCTCCAGCATCAATATGCCAATATGCACCGAAATTACGAGCAGCAACTGACCTCCAACGCGAGTGGCCAACAACAAATGAACTTCGAGCCGAACAACGGCGTGGGTTTAGGAACGGCCGGCGGAGGCAATGATAGCTGCCTCAGTCAGTGCAACCTGGAGAACTTTGCCAGCGTTGATATGGAGCTGGCCAAGCTTCAGAATCTGCAGCGCATCAACACCCTGAAGCTGCTGCAGGCACAGACGCAGCAGATGCCGCTGCTCAACCAACTTTTGCAGAGCTATGCCGGCGGGGCCATCGGCAGCGTATCTGGATCGCGTGGCCAAGTTCCACAGGAGCTCGGCGGCCTTGTGCGATGCAACTTGCACTTGGAGCGGGCAGCTGCCGCCGCGTTCACACCGCATGCTCAACTACTCTCCCAAGGTCTTCCTCGGCGGCATACCATGGGACATTAGTGAGCAATCGCTCATTCAGATCTTCAAGCCGTTCGGTTCCATCAAGGTGAAGTGGCCCGGCAAGGAGCAGCAGGCAGCGCAGCCCAAAGGCTATGTGTACATCATTTTTGAATCTGACAAGCAGGTTAAGGCTCTGCTCTCGGCCTACGTTGTCCACGTGGATGATTCTCACAGCGGTAGCAACTACTTCTTCAAAATCTCATCGCGTCGCATCAAGTCAAAGGATGTGGAGGTCATTCCCTGGATAATAGCGGATTCAAATTTTGTACGTTCTAGCTCGCAGAAACTGGACCCAACAAAAACAGTTTTTGTGGGCGCCCTTCATGGTAAGCTGACTGCCGAGGGCCTGGGCAAGATAATGGACGACTTGTTCGATGGCGTCCTATACGCCGGAATAGACACGGACAAGTACAAGTATCCAATCGGCTCGGGACGAGTAACTTTCAGCAACTTTCGTTCGTACATGAAGGCCGTTTCGGCCGCCTTCATCGAAATTCGAACCACAAAGTTCACCAAGAAGGTGCAGGTAGACCCATACCTCGAAGATGCCCTCTGCTCAATTTGTGGCGTTCAACATGGCCCCTACTACTGTCGGGAGTTATCATGTTTCCGATACTTCTGTCGCAGCTGCTGGCAATGGCAGCATAGCTGTGACATCGTCAAGAATCACAAACCCTTGACCCGTAACTCGAAATCGCAGAGCCTGGTGGGCATCGGTCCATCCCAGTCAACCGTCTCGCTGTCGTCGTACACTCGCAGTGTGAGCGGCGAGAAAAAGATCCCTCAACACCAGCACCAGAACAATCAACAGAATCAAAATCAGCATCATCATCAACAAAAACAGCAGCATCATCAGCTCCATCAACATGCCAATCAGCAGCAACAACAGCAGCAGCAGCAGCAACAGCAGTCGCAGTCTCACAATCATTTGAATCTGATGGGCAACTCGGGAGCCGCAAATGCAACGGCTGCATCCTTGTACAACTTTCAGCAGCAACAGCAGCAGCAACAGCAACAACAGCAGCAGCAGCAGCAACAGTTGCAGCAGCTCCATCAACATCAGACGATCTAGACTGCTGCGGCTTTTTATCCGCACCGTTTTAACGGATATTTCGACACCCAGAACGAGGTGAGAAATTTCGGAATTTTAGGCAACGCAGAAGAAATGGGGCCTGACGTATTTGCAGACGTAATCATGGAGTCGATGCAGATCCGGCCTCACCATCGCCGTCATTATCATTGTGACCACAATTTTATTGATGTGTATATTAGACCAGTACGATATGAAGCTTAAACTTTGGATTTCCTTTAAGGAAAATTGGTTTTTGTCTTAACACGAAACACGAAAGAGGACTCATACACAACGCATTCATACTATTTTTCGATAATCATGCTACATATCAGCATTTGGAGCTGGCATTCGAATGCTCAAACGACAGATGAACGAACTGGGCAGTTTATTTAACCACACTCATTCATCATCACCTAACTAGTTATGTTACTTATAAGTTTCTGCTAAGGAAGCAGCTTATACTTCTTAATTGTATATGTCTAATTTTAAGCGAACGAAACTGCGCAGGAGCAGGAGCAGGAGCAGAAGAAGGCCAGGTCAGGAGGAGCAGGCTAGGACTTATTACCATTATTATTTTTTTGTTATGTTTTGCGCTATTACTGAGAAATTTTATATGGTTTCTTTTTACATAGCCATGCCCAGCGGGGCTGCCGCGTGTAATTATGATTTTTGGATTGTCCGCAAAGCGTTTATCATCATCGAATTTCAATTTTTAAGACATTTTAAAAATTGTCAATTCGTTTAACTTAACCAGTCGCCCTTTAATTTTTTTTGTCACTCATTGAATTGTTATGAACTTCATTTTCTCTATATATTATTTTTTTTTTCTGTTTAATTTTTGTTTTGAACTAGTTTTAAGCTTATCCTTGTTTAAAATTAGAGCTACGCCCGATTGATGATTGTTGAACTTTGTTTTAAGAAAAGTATCTTTCTTTAGCTTTATTGGCTGTTTCAGTTTTAGAGAGCTTAAGGCCCCCTATAATTTATGTCCCACATTATTTTTTTCATGTATTTTGAGAAAGGATCTCCATGCTTAACAATCTATCACGTATGTATTGATAAAATATTACATATTGTACTCTAATAGGCTTCATTTAATTTAAAGTTATTCATTTTGTACGCCTACCACGAATGGAATGGTAATAACCTAAAGCTTAAATCGAAACTAACACCTATTCCAAGACTAATGGAAAACTATCAAATATATACCGCAAATCAAATCAAATCAAAATCAGTCAGAACATGACATGGAACACCACCAGGGGAACGAACAAAGAAATCCCGAGACCCCGCGAGGAGAAGGCTTAACTTATCCGACAAGACCCCGCGAGGAGAAGGCTTAACTTATCCGACATCAGAAGTGGGATACGGCCCTAACCAAACTACTTCTAGAGACGTATTCGCGCTGTTAGAACAACAAACCCGGAACTTTCTGGAACTGGTTAAGAGGCTACAGATGCCGGCGAGTGAGCTGCAACCGACTAGTGAGATTTGCTTGCCGAAATATAATCCGGACGTTGCTGGTGTGGATGCCACGCAGTGGTGCGCTACGGTCGACATCATCTTACGAGAAAAACCATTAAGTGACAGCGCTCTTATATTAGAGTTAAGTAAAGCTTTGGAAGGCACAGCGGCGCAATGGTTATCCCAAATATGTTACCCGGGAATAACTTGGCAACAGTTTCGGCAATTGTTTGAGCAGCGATACGAGACTTCAGAGACGCCGGCCGCCGTCAGGGGCGCACGCAGGGGGGGGTTTTGAGGGGTTCGAACCCCCCCCAAAATGTTGAAAAAATTGCAAAATTAACGGGAAAATAAAAATATAAATTTCATGTTCATTCAAAAATGGCGCCATGCTCATAGTTGTGGCAGATACCACGAGAGCGCCACTTACAAAATGAGTAACTATATTGATATATTGATAACCTATAAAATAATGTGACGTTTATTTACGACCTGCCCAACAAAAATGTCTAATGCAAAGATAACATCATTTTTCAAACCAAAAAATGCGCCAATTTTGGACCCTAATATTCCAAATACTCCATTTCCCGAACAAGTTCAAAATGAAAATGAAAAGGCCATGAAAAACACTGCGAAAAGATTAAGATTAGAGGATTCAGATTCTTTAGATCCAGCACGTCACGCACAGAGCAATGGAGTAGCAAAAAGAGTGAGAATAAAGCATATTAATAATTTGTACATTCGAAACACCCCAGCGTTAATTATTCACTTTTGAGGGTTGCAGTTAAATGAACGTAATAAATGAAATTGATAAATCTGAAATCAATACCGAATAAAAAAACAACGGGGATAAAAATAAAGAATAACATTTAAATTGATATTTAACAAAATAAAATGAATATGGAATGATGTTGTAACAAGTAGAATATGAATAAAAATCATAGAATGTGCAAAAATAATCATCTAAAAGTTCTCCTTCTTCGCAAAAGAACTTTTGGGAGAAATTGCGAAGCAATTTTTCAATTGGTTTTTATTATTTGTAGGGTCCACCTAACAACGTTGAAAAGTTTTGTAGAAGACAATTAGACGATCATGAAAAGTACGAGCTCCTCGTGAATGTGTGGACACCAGATGTTTCTTTCAAATTCCCATCATCGGGTATCAGAAATCTTAAGTTTCAACTTTCTTTGCTGCGAGCATTCCCCTGGTTGGCTTATTCAACTGTTGAAGATGGAGCTTATTGTGTACTCTACATCACTATTACATTGTGAATTAGTCATGAATAAATTATAAATATTCACATTCAAACTTAACTTACCTAACCCCCCCCCAAAAATATTTCCTGCGTGCGCCCCTGGCAGAGAAATATTGGCTCAAGGGTTTACAGTAGAAGTCTCCTATGATAATTTTAGAATTGTTCAATCTAAAGTTGTAAACATTTGTGAAACCGTTCAACCTACTAATTTTGGATAATATTGAAACGGAAATGGTTGAAAATGAAAAAGAAATTTTAATATCATTGCTAAAGCAACATTCTCTATCTTTTGTCGAAGGCACTCCACAAACACGTGTGAATACTGGGGAAATGCATATTCGTTTGATTGATTGGACTAAGACTTTGCAAAGGCGACCATATAGGTTTAGTCCAAGCGAACGGGAGTTAGTACGTGATAAAATTAAAGAATTGATCGAATATAAAATTATCAGGCCTAGTAACTCACCATTTGCGAGTCCTGCATTATTAGTAAAGAAGAAAAACGGCTCAGCAAGACTTTGCGTTGATTATAGAGAATTAAATAAGAATACCGTAGCTGATAAGTTTCCATTACCGTTAATATCAAATCAAATAGCTAGACTTAGGGGAGCTAAATATTTCACTTCTCTTGACATAGCTAGCGGGCACCTTCAGTGTTTCAGAGATCTGTATTAAAGGCACTCGGCAGTCTTGCTCATTCGTTTGTAATTGTTTATATGGATGACATATTAATTGTTTCAGAAACGAAGGAAGAAGCGTATGAACGTTTGAAACTTGTATTAGATGTTTTAGTGAAGGCAGGATTCACTTTTAACATTTCAAAGTGCTTTCTTGAGAACTTCAGTGCGCTACCTGGGCTATGAGATACAAGCGGGGGAGATACGTCCAAATTCTAACAAAATAGAATCACTAGTGGCGTTGCCTCCACCAAAGTCAGTTGCTTCTTTAAGACAGTTCATTGGGCTAGCGTCTTATTTTCGTCAATTCATTCCAGTTTTTTCTCAACTGATGAAGCCTTTATATTTTCTCACGTCTGAAAAGATTAGATTTGATTGGCAAACACAACATGTACAAATTCGCAGTAAAATCATAAGTGTGTTAACAAATAAACCTGTTTTGATTATTTCTGACCCTCAATTTCCCATACAACTGCATACCGACGCCAGCTCTATCGGGTATGGCGCCATCCTTTTGCACCACATAAACTCTAAACCCCATGTGGTTGAATACTTTAGCAGAGCAACTAGCCCCTGCGAGTCCAGATATACATCATATGAATTGGAAACGTTGGCCGTTGTGAATGCCGTGAAACATTTTCGTCACTATCTACATGGGAGGAAATTCGTAATTTTTACTGACTGCAACTCAATCAAATCTTCTCAAAATAAAGTCGAGTCGAGTCGAAATTGAATACAGGTAGGAAAACGTATGGCACACGTTGACTTTTTATCTAGGTGTCAAAAAAATAAGTCAATACCAAATAAAGTAGAAGAAAAACGAATTGACTTAATAGAAATATCGGAGAACTGGATACTGGTAGAACAACAAAAGGATCCAGAAATATCAGAAATCTTAACTAAGTTGAAGAATGACGATTTACCATTAGCATTAGTTGCCACTTATGAAATTAGATCAAATGTTTTGTATAGAAAGATTCAAGGGAATTCAAGAACTCGTTGTTTACCTGTAGTTCCTCGTACTTTTCGCTGGTCATTTACAAATCAGGTGCATGAGTCTATCATGCATTTAGGTTGGGAGAAAACACTTGATGAAGTGTATGATCATTACTGGTTTTCTGGTATGGTAAAATACGTTCGAAGATTCGTGGAAAACTGCATTACATGCAGAGTGTCTAAGAGTACGTCAGGAAAACCTCAAATGGAATCACACCCAATTCAAAAAAAAGGCATTCCTTATTAGCATCCTATATCATTCCTTTTCCCTGGATGCTAATACTTGTATAAACGCAATGAAATCTTCGATTGCCATTTTTGGCGTACCAACACGTTTGTGCAATTTTGTTCTAGCCAAAAAAAACCATTACATCTAATTGGAACGGGCGCAAGTCGAGCCAACGGTCAAGTTGAAAGGGTCATGAGTACACTGAAGAATCTTTTGACGGCTGTTGAGACAAGCTCTAGACCGTGGCAGGACGCACTAGGGGATGTACAGTTAGCTCTTAACTGTACAGTTAATCGTAGCACTAAGTGTAGTCCTTTAGAACTTTTGATTGGTAAAGTTGGGCGACCTATTGGGTTGATACCTATTAGTGATACCGAAGATGAAATTGACAAGATTAAATCAAGGGAGTTGGCCACTAAGAACATGGAGGACGCCGCTAGATATGAGAAGATAAAATTTGATAAAAATAAGGCTAAAGTAATAAGGTTCTGTGTGGGGGACTTTGTGCTGCTTAAAAACAGCGAGAGACAGCAAACTAAATTAGATCCTAAGTTCAGAGGACCCTTTTTGGTGGTCGAGGTATTGGACGGAGACCGATACGTTTTAAAGTCTACACAGAACAATAGGCGTTACAAGTATCCACACGAAAGTTTGCGAAAGTTACCGGTAGTGCAAATTCCAGAAGAGCTTGATGTAAATTACAAAGAACAATATCAGTTGGAAAAGTCTGTTGAAAAAGAAAGTGTTCGTGAAGCCATGTGATTGGCGATGGACGAGAGTTGCTTTATAAATGTGTTTGATGAATTCGTGAAGCCATGTGATGGACGAGAGTGTCTTTAGAAATATGTTTGATGAATTCGTGAAGCCATGTAATTGGTGATGGACGAGAGTTGCATTAGAAATATGTGTGATGAATTCGTGAAGCCAAGTGTTGGGCGATGGACGAAAGATTTGTTTGATGAATTCGTGAAGCCAACTGTTGGGCGATGGACGAGTAATGAGATTAATGAATTTGTGGACAATTTAATTTGTTAGAAAATGTGTGAAGCCAATGTGTTTGGTGAAGAATTTAAAAATCGGCTTGTAAAAGTTTAGTTATGTATTTTGGATTACGAAATAACTATTTTAACTGATTAATGTATAATTTGAAAATGATTTATTGATCCTTTGTATGGAAATGGTTTATTAGAGAACATAAGAGATATGTTAAAAATAGAAGTTCAGTTATGTTAATGAACATTATATGAAGTTAAGATTATGTGATTAAGTTCTTTGAAAGCATTTAATAAAATTAAAAAGTGGAATGAAATTCAGATGTTGATTATAGACACGAGGACGTGTATATGTCAGGATGGCCGTGTCGGAGAGGAGGAAATTCAGTCTCTCGTTAGACATAAGACTTTAGGTGTGACCATTGGTCGAGTGGGAATATATCAGTCCTGGTATGATGAGGACTTAGTTTGCGAACTAAGGCCGTGTGTGGCTTCGTTGTGTTGCTAGATCTGGTCCTTCTTTTTTTTCATCTCTACTTCGTATTGAGCTAGACGTGTGGACTTTACTGCTAACATTATTTGACAAAAGATGAGCAACAAAGGCAACGAGGACTCGCTGCATCAGTCAGAACATGACATGGAACACCACCAGGGGAACGAACAATGAAATCCCGAGACCCCGCGAGGAGAAGGCTTAACTTATCCGACAAGACCCCGCGAGGAGAAGGCCTAACTTATCCGACATCAGAAGTGGGATACGGCCCTAACCAAACTACTTCTAGAGACGTATTCGCGCTGTTAGAACAATAAAACCGGAACTTTCTGGAACTGGTTAAGAGGCTACAGATGCCGGCGAGTGAGTTGCAACCGACTAGTGAGATTTGCCTGCCGAAATATAATCCGGACGTTGCTGGTGTGGATGCCACGCAGTGGTGCGCTACGGTCGACATCATTTTACGAGAAAAACCATACCACAAATTTCCATCGCGTTGGTTCTTGGGCACATGGCTAATTTCGACCGGCGTTTGAAGCGAATGATACACACAACGCATGTTAGCAATCGACGAGAACTGCAAGCGGAGTTGCAAGTATTCTCAGCGCAAAGAGAGCGCCCTAATGCAACGAACTGGGAACCAGAGACGAAGCGAGCTAAAACTGCGGAAATCAAATGTTACCAGAGTGGAAAACTAGGCCGCAAAAAGCAAGACTGTAGATCCGGATCCCAGGTTTCGACAACTTGAAAGGAGTGGCGGTCAGCGCACCCACGTCATGGAAGGACTAACGTAACGTGCTACAGATGTCAGGAGCCGGGACACATAGCCACTAATTGTCAAAAAAAAGTGCAGAACGCTGGATTGGGAGTCAGAACAGAAAAAAGAGTGGAGCTATGCGCTATAGTGGAGCCTCAATCGAGTATGCTGATCAATGGTGAGAGATTTCCAATAACATTTGATTCGGGAGCAGAGTGCTCATTAATTAAGGAAAGCGTTTCTAATAAGTTAGCTGGTAAGAGAATTCATAGCGTTACTTATTTAAAGGGGATAGGTAATGCCAATAACTACAGTACCTCACAAGTTAAAACAAACATCATGATCGATGGCAACTCCTTGGTTATTTTGTTTCATATAGTACCAGACGAATGTATGAAAAATAATATTGTAATCGGCAGAGAAATATTGGCTCAAGGGTTTACCGTAGAAGTCTCCTATGATAATTTTAAAATTGTTCAATCTAAAGTTGTAAACATTTGTGAAACCGTTCAACCTACTAATTTTGATAATATTGAAACGGAAATGGTCGAAAATGAAAAAGAAATTTTAATATCATTGCTGAAGCAACATTCCCTATCTTTTATCGAAGGCACTCCACAAACACGTGTGAATACTGGGGAAATGCATATTCGTTTGATTGAATTGACTAAGACTGTGCAAAGGCGACCATACAGGTTTCGTCCAAGCAAACGGGAGTACGTGATAAAAATAAAGATTTGATCGAATATAACATTATCAGGCCTAGTAACTCACCAGTTGCGAGTCCTGCATTATTAGTAAAGAAGAAAAACGGCTCAGCAAGACTTTGCGTTGATTATAGAGAATTAAATAAGAATACCGTAGCTGATAAGTTTCCATTACCGTTAATATCAGATCAAATAGCTAGACTTAGGGGAGCTAAATATTTCGCTTCTCTTGACATAGCTAGCGGGCACCTTCAGTGTTTCAGAGATCTGTATTAAAGGCACTCGGCAGTCTTGCTCATTCGTTTGTAATTGTTTATATGGATGACATATTAATTGTTTCAGAAACGAAGGAAGAAGCGTATGAACGTTTGAAACTTGTATTAGATGTTTTAGTGAAGGCAGGATTCACTTTTAACATTTCAAAGTGTTTTTTCTTGAGAACTTCAGTGCGCTACCTGGGCTATGAGATAGAAGCGGGGGAGATACGTTTAAATTCTAACAAAATAGAATCACTAGTGGCGTTGCCTCCACCAAAGTCAGTTGCTTCTTTAAGACAGTTCATTGGGCTAGCGTCTTATTTTCGTCAATTCATTCTAGGGTTTTCTCAACTGATGAAGCCTTTATATTTTCTCACATCTGAAAAGATTAGATTTGATTGGAAAACACAACATGAACAAATTCGCAGTAAAATCATAAGTGTGTTAACAAATAAGCCTGTTTTGATTATTTTTGACCCTCAATTTCCCATAGAACTGCATACCGACGCCAGCTCTATCGGGTATGGTGCCATCCTTTTGCACCACATAAACTTTAAACCCCATGTGGTTGAATACTTTAGCAGAGCAACTAGCCCCTG
Organism: Drosophila ananassae; assembly: GCF_017639315.1. Taxonomy (NCBI): domain Eukaryota; kingdom Metazoa; phylum Arthropoda; class Insecta; order Diptera; family Drosophilidae; genus Drosophila; species Drosophila ananassae. The sequence continues at coordinate 249,435 of NW_025319059.1, forward strand.
CGAGTCCAGATATACATCATATGAATTGGAAACGTTGGCCGTTGTGAATGCCGTGAAACATTTTCGTCACTATCTACATGGGAGAAAATTCGTAATTTTTACTGACTGCAACTCAATCAAATCTTCTCAAAATAAAGTCGAGTTGTCACCTAGGATTTATCGATGGTGGGAGTTCCTACAAACATTTGAATTCGAAATTGAATACAGGGAGGAAAACGTATGGCACACGTTGACTTTTTATCTAGGTGTCAAAAAAATAAGTCAATACCAAATAAAGTAGAAGAAAAACGAATTGACTTAATAGAAATATCGGAGAACTGGATACTGGTAGAACAACAAAAGGATCCAGAAATATCAGAAATCTTAACTAAGTTGAAGAATGACGATTTACCATTAGCATTAGTTGCCACTTATGAAATTAGATCAAATGTTTTGTATAGAAAGATTCAAGGGAATTCAAGAACTCGTTGTTTACCTGTAGTTCCTCGTACTTTTCGCTGGTCTATCATGAGTCTATCATGCATTTAGGTTGGGAGAAAACACTTGATGAAGTGTATGATCATTACTGGTTTTCTGGTATGGTAAAATACGTTCGAAGATTCGTGGAAAACTGCATTACATGCAGAGTGTCTAAGAGTACGTCAGGAAAACCTCAAATGGAATCACACCCAATTCAAAAAAAAGGCATTCCTTATTAGCATCCTATATCATTCCTTTTCCCTGGATGCTAATACTTGTATAAACGCAATGAAATCTTCGATTGCCATTTTTGGCGTACCAACACGTTTAATTGCCGATCACGGGCACAAAGTTTGTGCAATTTTGTTCTAGCCAAAAAAAACCATTACATCTAATTGGAACGGGCGCAAGTCGAGCCAACGGTCAAGTTGAAAGGGTCATGAGTACACTGAAGAATCTTTTGACGGCTGTTGAGACAAGCTCTAGACCGTGGCAGGACGCACTAGGGGATGTACAGTTAGCTCTTAACTGTACAGTTAATCGTAGCACTAAGTGTAGTCCTTTAGAACTTTTGATTGGTAAAGTTGGGCGACCTATTGGGTTGATACCTTTTAGTGATACCGAAGATGAAATTGACAAGATTAAATCAAGGGAGTTGGCCACTAAGAACATGGAGGACGCCGCTAGATATGAGAAGATAAAATTTGATAAAAATAAGGCTAAAGTAATAAGGTTCTGTGTGGGGGACTTTGTGCTGCTTAAAAACAGCGAGAGACAGCAAACTAAATTAGATCCTAAGTTCAGAGGACCCTTTTTGGTGGTCGAGGTATTGGACGGAGACCGATACGTTTTAAAGTCTACACAGAACAATAGGCGTTACAAGTATCCACACGAAAGTTTGCGAAAGTTACCGGTAGTGCAAATTCCAGAAGAGCTTGATGTAAATTACAATGAACAATATCAGTTGGAAAAGTCTGTTGAAAAAGAAAGTGTTCGTGAAGCCATGTGATTGGCGATGGACGAGAGTTGCTTTATAAATGTATTTGATGAATTCGTGAAGCCATGTGATGGACGAGAGTGTCTTTAGAAATATGTTTGATGAATTCGTGAAGCCATGTGATTGGTGATGGACGAGAGTTGCATTAGAAATATGTTTGATGAATTCGTGAAGCCAAGTGTTGGGCGATGGACAAAAGATTTGTTCGATGAAAAAAAAAATAAGAAAATAAGATATGAGACCAAAAGTATAATTTCTGAAGGACGAGAATCTTCAGCCCGAAGTTTGGAAGTAAGGTATAATAACACCGAAATAACAAATAAGAAAAATTAAACAAGAAAATTAGAGGTCAGACCACAAATACCATGTCTGAATGACGTGAATCTGAAGACGCCTTTGATGATAGGCCAAGTATTTTTTAATTTTAAATAATAATTAAAATAAACTTAAAAACAAATAATAAGAAAAGCAGTGAGGGGCGTGGAGCTGATAGAGATCATGATAGGATCCAAGGGATGGAAGTAACAATAATTAAAAAAAAAAAAAAACGAGAAAATAAGAAAACAACCGAATCCTCGTATAACCGAGGCCCAGAACTTGACAATTTCTTATTTTCAGTTCAAATAAAATAAAATGAAAAATAAATATGAAGAAAAAAAATAGATGTTGTTTGCTTGAAAGCCACTATTTATACGAAAATCTCAGAGCCATTCTCTGAAAAAGTTCAAAGGTTGCTTTGTTGATTTTCAGTTTTTTGATATCTTACTCCTGTACTGTTAGTAACATTAGTAATGTTACAGTTAGTGTTATTATTCTCTAAAACACTTGAATAATGCCCCAAAAGAATAAAAATAAAGTAAACCTTATAAAGGTGCCTTCCACTTTATAAGATAAGCTACCATTGTTCTCATCACCTCCACGGCCCTCACAATCGTCCCCCATGTAGTCGAGAGGAATGCCATATCTCAAAAAATACAAATAATCCACAAATGCAGAAAAGTGCAATGTAGAATTTTTGGACAAAATGGTTGCTTCAGTGACTCGGCAATAATCTGCACGGCTTCAACCTCGGCCATTTTGTGCGCTATTTATGGTAATTGTGCTAGAGTTGCTAAAACCGCCGCCACGTTATTTTGCGTACTGGACTAAAATTAGTTAAACAAATTAAAATATACAACCCAAGGGAAGCGGTGCCCGCAGGCTAGAGGTGGGACAAACACAATCGATATTTCGATGATCGCATATATCGATGCATTGACCCTCACTACACTCGATTAATACATTCGGATTATAGTGTACTGTTATCCATAATTTGCGTTTGTATAGCGGTTTATATATATAATTTTTATAATGGTTTTAAAAATAAACTTTTCTAATGCCAAAAGCTTTTTATTTTATACTGTTATATTTTATAGCTTACGCATTAAAGCATTATATAATTTGTTTATTGACGCACTAATCGCTTAAAAGAGAATGTTAATTAACCATCAAAAGCTGCGCTTTATTGCATGTCCTCACATCGATTAGCGTTTGACTATTTAGTTCAAATTTTTTGTCTGAATGGAGAACGCAATTAACTTCTGCAATAAAAAACCCCCCAGCCAGGCTAAGGTCGTTGTGCCAATCTTAGATCAACTGGTTTTGCCAGTAATTCACAGCCCAAGTGCGCTAAATAACAACAAATTATATTTGTTAATAATTAATACAAAGCTAAAGCTTTAATAGGACTCTCCAAAAACAAGCGCACTTCATAGTTATGGCATAATACTAAACATAAAACATCACAGGTGACTGCCAGGACACAATCTACAACTTTGTGTTGACAATATCCTCTCGCGACTCTGTAGTCTCCACTTCGTTCCACTTCTGGATCTTGCCAGAGCCAAAGACCCAGAAAAAGAGGGCGGGCAATATGTAGGCAGCAGCTCCAATGATGAAGACCCAATGCCACTGATCGATTGTGTTCTAACGGTGAATCCTGCTGACAAACCTCTTCTTATGTAAAGGCTGCCACAATCAAGGGCGAGAAGATTCCTGGCGTGGTTCCAATGCAGTTAATGATTCCATATAGAGTACCCGCATAGTTAGGTGCCAAGTCCTGGGAGTTGGCCAAGTTGGAGGCAGTGGCAGCTCCGTTGAATCCCAGCGAAATGGTCATAATGACCACACAAAAGAAAGGATCTCGTCGGAAGTAAGCTAGAATAATAAGCATAACACCTGGCAAGATGTGAGCTATCCAGGAAGGAAAAAAAATAATAATATTACAAAAAAAATATAAATATGAGCAAAAAAAGGAAGATCATCGGAGATAGCTTGAGTGATGAGTTCGAAGAAGAGATCCATGGCACAAGAAATTAAACAATAAATAATTATAATAAAAAAATAAAAATGCTCTTAGTGGGAGGCCGAGCTAATAGAGATCATGATAAGATCCACGAGTTATAAAAAAAAGACTGACACAAAAAATTAAAAAAAAAAATAAGAAAATAACCAAAGACCAAAAGTATAATTTCTGAAGGACGAGAATCTTCAGCGCCATTTTCTGAAAAAGTTCAAAGGTTGCTTTGTAGATTTTCAGTTTTTTGACATCTTACTCCTGTACTGTTAGTAACATTAGTAATGTTACAGTTATTGTTATTATTCTTTATAATGCCCCAAAAGAATAAAAATAAAGTTTTCTAAATAAATAAACTTACATGGTGAGCAGAAGGCCTTGCGCATTTTAGTGACCGTCAACCAGCCCGGCTACGAATCCAATCCGCCACTGCTCCGAATCCAAAGGCGCAGAGCAGACGTGCCACATGTGGCAAGCTTGAGAGGAAACCGGCGGAGGAGAGATTGAAGCCCAGGTTCAATGGAGGAATAACAGGGACCAGAAGGACAGCGAAAGAACCAATTCCTTGTATGGAGGCCATTTCTGTAATAAATAATTATTAGAAAAGCTTTTAAGATAAAATTTACTCTGACGAACTCACCTTCTTGTTGCTGAGGGTGTTGCCCAAGCTATTTTCAATGTATTTCCTCTCTTTGAGGCTGATTGACGTGTGCTGGGCAGGAGTATCGGCCACCAGATTGTGGGGGTCGCTCGTTGGTTCAAAGCAAAAAAAAAATAAAAAAAATAAAAGTAATTTGAAAATTTTTTGGGAAAAAAAAAGAAAACAAAAAATAGTAAACAAAAAACATATGGTCTTATTTACCCCTTGAACGCAATGCAGCTAATTAAAAATATCGATAGGCTCAGCTGACCCCAATTGACATTCACCCCCCACCACAGCTGCTCCCCTTTTTGGGAATTCACCCACCCACGTAAGCACCTGTCAAAAAGTGACAATCCCAAAAGATGCATTTCCTGTCTGCCACCTGATTTCACTTTTATTCTGAATCTCGCTGCGGGCAGACCTGTGCATCTGTGGATTAAAATATTAAACCAGTGACTTAACCTCGTGGAGGAGAAAATTAGTGTGTGATTTTTATAAGAATAGAGGTGAGAAAATATTAAGCTCCATGCCATTCCCTGCATTGGCATAGTGTATATTTTCCCGTTTAGCGGATTTTTGTCGCTGGATGACCCTCGATGCCCGTGGATTTGGAGGCACCACCTGGCCCAACCCCGGCATCCATCATAAGCACCAGCATCACCACCAAGCTTCAGGGATTATTTTTACGACCCGTCGCCGAAATTCCGCCGGCAACATCAACCCCTCTGCCTGTGGAGTCTTGGATTTTTTTTATGTATTTTTTTTATATAAAAAAATTACAAATATCACGTAACTACAACTAATAAATATCCCCGCGAGAGAGGACAAAAAATCCAGCAATTTCGAATACCATTTAAACTTCGAAATTCAATTTCAAAATGTCAATTTTCAAATCCTATAATTCACCAAATGAAAAAGAAGAAAAAAAAAAGGAAAACCTAAAAATCCATAATTATCAATTTTTATATCATTTTCTGAAAAGTCTTGAATTATTATTTCTAAGCAATCCCATTTAAAAAAAAAAAATTACTTGTTAAGCCCCAAAACCGAATTATTCTCTTTAATTATCTTTAATTATCTTTAATTAACTTTAAGTATCTTTAATTATTATTATCTTTACTATTGAATTGTTCTAAATACCGCCACATTAATATTAATTATCATCGAAAATATCTTTTTATGGTTAATGAAAACCACCTTATGTTAATTTATTTTATAAGAGATTTTCCTGAATTATAACGTTAACTAAAATGAATTTATATTAGACCTTTTGTTTGGGCACCGGAAGTAATCTCGCCACCCATGCAGTTAAATAACAGTTAGCCACCTCAAACATCTTAGCCAAGGAATTTTCTTTTTTTCTTCACCCCCAACACAATGCTATTTAGGAATCCTTCTCCCAGGATCCATCCTATTCGATCTACAACGATTCGTGTGACGACCATGTCCATACTGAAGGTACAAGAACCACTCCCACTTTCCCTGAGCACGGCTGGAGCCTGTTAGTAGATCGAAGTACCTTCAGGACATGTGCCCAAACCGTTACACAATTATGGCGCCCAACGTGGGGCAACGACGCGGCTTTAATTATCCTTTAAGGATATTCGAAAATATAAAGTTGCAATGCCCGATTTCCTTTAACCTTTTGTTACCCCGAATAGTATTTTTTTTTTGTTTTTTTTCCTCTTCATTCAAAGTCAATTCTTTAATTTCTTTTTTTTGTTTGATTAGGTTTTTTTAATTGAGATTGTTCATGCTCCTAAGCTGGGAGTGTGTCCCTCTTTAAGGAAGTTAATCAAACAAACTTCTGTAGTATTTTTTTTGTGGAGATTTTGTTTTTTTTTGATTGAGATTGCTCAGGCTTCGCAAGTATGGAGTCTGTTCCTTTTCAAAAACAAGCGAAACTCCAGTAGTAATTTTTCATTCCGGTTTTATTTTTATATTTCTACTTGAATTGAGATTTTTTTTTGTTTTCGCAAGTTGGAAGCGGATTACTCTTCAAGGAAGAAATTCATTTAAATTTTATTAGAATCTTTTGGTCATTTTTTTGGATTGAGATGGTACAAGCTTTGGACGAACGGAGCTTTTCCCTCTCCAAATACGACATTTGAAATTAAATAAATAATTTTAGTTCCTTGGCTAGGAAGAATAAAATAAAATAAATAGGCTTTTAACTAATGGCGAGAGTTCTGAAGGATAAGTCCCAATTCAAATTTATAAACAATAATTTGATAACGAAAATTGATAATTCACCTTTATTGATCAACAGTACCCATACATATAAAATTTCTTTACGTAACAAAACATCCATTACCCCACTGAAATTATTAGGCAAATTAAAAGTAACAATTATAATAATCATTCAATATCATGGCGGTTAGACGAAGTCTTGAAAATATCCCTGCATTGTCACAGCCTAGGGAATCTCATATTTGCACCATTTGCAATGAAGCTAATGAGGAAGCAGAATGGACTATAACCGCATGTAGGCATCAATTCCATTTGAGGTGTCTCACAACTTGGCTTGAAACCAACGCCACTTGTCCACAGGTGAAGCCCGACAGTTGATCGAGGTAGTGCCATCGACTGGCAATAGTCCGCGTACAGGCACCATTCCGCGTACACGGCCTCAGACCAGGCAGGGCTCTCGTAATAATCGAGTTGCCACCACCATTCCCAGGGTAACTCGGAATACCATGCAGAATCCCGAAAGGGCAAACCATACGCGAAGTTCTTCGGCTGGCAACGGCGTCTCAGAAGAGCGGGTACACCAAATAATAGCAGGGGCCTTAGAAAATCAGATGTCGAGCTTGGCAGCGTCAATCTCTAATCAAATTAGTGCCACCATGGCAAATTTAAATTTGGGTCTAAGTCGTAGAGGATCACGGGGCGAAATTCCACTCGAATGGGATAATGAGGTACCCAGTTTTGTGTCAAGGGGTAACCCACCTCGCGATAATTTCCGAGAAAACGTTCCGTCAAGAAATCGTTTAAGCAATCACTCAGTAGACAGACCAGATAGAGTATCTAGCGTAATTTCAAACTGGAACCTCAAATTTAGCGGATCCAACGGGGAAATCCCTATCGAGGATTTTATATATCGAGTGAATATTTTAACCACTCAGTGTCTAGATGGAAATTATGATTTGCTGTTTCAATTTGCGAACTTATTATTTGCGAAAGATATCAGGATCAACGATCAGATCGCGATATCAAAGAATCTCTACGACGTCGGAAGCAGGGAAACACTGAAACCTTTGATGACTTCCTAGATTCGATGTTAGGGATCGCGGACGCGTTAAGAGATCCGTTGTCTGACTTCGAAATAACGGAAGAGGTCCGACATAATCTTAGGGCGGAATTGAAACACGAGTTGTTGCATGTTCCAACCCCAACCTTGGCGGTGTTGCGCACTGAATGCCACAGGCATGAAGAGTTCTTCAAAGGATTTCGTAATAGAGACGTCCCGCGAACAAATACTCGACCTTCGCTTAACGAAATTCAATTCATTAACCAGACGGAGGAAGATTTTGATGGCGACCAGGAATCAAATGAAGTTTGTGCCATTCGTTCGACGGACAAAATCAAATGTTGGAACTGTGACAAAATAGGACATCGTTATCAAGATTGTTTAAAAACTCGTCGCATATTTTGTTATGGGTGTGGGTCGATTAACACCTATAAGCCCAATTGTTCGAAATGTCATCCCGGGTCGGAAAACCGATCTCGGGATCCCGATCCGGGATGACATCGAGACCGATCCCGCCAAAACCATTAAGCGAATATCCTTTTCAAATCTCGGAACCAATCAAATCAGAACTCGATGAAGACGAACTTAACGTAAACCCTATCAAATTTACTCCCTATCATAGACGTTTAGACAAACCACTATCGGACGGTGAAAATAAGGACAGTTTAACAGCCTCAAGAGTTAAAAGTCGTAGCGCTGAGCGCATTCAAAATTATTTTAGAAACGTTCGGGAGCTAAAGAAAGTCGTAATTTCATCACTCTTACACAAGCATAACGACATTCGTCCGTTTTCACAAATACAAATATTAGGTCAGCCATATTTAGCTCTGCTGGATAGCGGAGCCAACAAAAGTGTAATAGGTGGTGCTTTAGCGAAACGCATACTGGCGGAGAAAAATAATTTTGAGTCCCGAAAGGGGATGGTAAAAACCGCCGATGGGCAAATGCAGAATATCACCGTATCATTGACTTTTAACACCAAGCATGACAACATAGAGTTTCTAATAGTACCGTCAATAAATCAGGATGTTATTTGCGGCATGGATTTCTGGAAGAAATTCGGAATTTCCTTATCTTTAGTGGGAAATATAAGTTAGATAAACCAAACCGAAGGCGAAACGGAAAAAGACCAAATTCATCTTTCTCCTTCGGAGAAGCGTCGTTTAAAATCGGTAATAAATTCTTTTCCGTCCTTTGAGGTAGACGGGTTAGGGAAAACTTCTCTAGTAGAACATTCTATCGACACAGGGGAGGCCAAACCTATCAAACAGAGATTTTATCCTTTATCCCCTGCCAGGGAAAAACTTTTATGTGAAGAAATTGATAGAATGATCGCACAAGATGTAATTGAAGAAGCACCTTCATCAGCGTGGTCATCACCAGTAACGCTGTTAGTAAAACCAAACAAGGTTCGATTCTGTCTAGACGCAAGGAAACTAAATTCAGTCACCATAAAAGATGCTTATCCGATGCCTATATTAGAAGGGTTGTTGAGTCGATTGCCACCCGTGCACTGTATTTCGAAAATTGATCTCAAAGATGCCTTTTGGCAAATCGAGTTAGATTCTCAATCAAGGGCGAAAACAGCGTTCACAGTCCCCAATCGACCGTTGTATCAATTCAAACGTATGCCATTTGGATTGTCCAATGCGCCGCAGACACTCTGTCGACTAATGGATATGGTGATTCCATATAATATGAAATCTCATGTTCTAGTTTACCTTGACGATTTATTAGTTCTATCTTCAACATTTGAGGATCATCTGAAACACTTAGCCGAAGTAGCTGTCCAACTTCGAAAGGCGGGGTTGACCATAAATGTCGCGAAAAGTCAATTTGGTTTGAAACAAGTACAGTACTTGGGTTTCATAGTAGGAGAAGGAACGTTGCAAACCAACACTGAGAAGGTTAGAGCAGTAGCCGAATTTCCCGTTCCCAGTACTCAGAAACAGCTAAGGCGGTTTTTGGGAATGACTGGTTGGTACCAGCGGTTCTTATCCCAATACTCCACCGTAATATTTCCACTAACGGAGCTCTTAGGAAAGAAGGCGTTCAAATGGAATGAGCAAGCTCAATCCGCATTTGAAGAAATAAAAAAGAGACTATGTTCAGCACCTCTATTAATGCACCCCAACTATGAAAAGCCTTTCATTGTCCAATGTGACGCATCTTTTCATGGAGTGGGAGCGGTACTCGCTCAGTTAGATGACAACAACGTAGAAAGACCAATTGCCTACATGTCAAAGAAATTAAACAAGGCTCAGCGTAATTATACCGTAACCGAAATAGAGTGTTTGGCTGTTTTGGCAGTTTTGAAGTTTCGAATGTACATCGAAGGGCATCCTTTCAAAATTGTTACGGATCATGCCAGTTTACGGTGGTTAATGAAACAGACCGATCTTAGTGGTAGATTGGCCCGATGGGCACTCAAATTTCAACGATACACCTTTCAAATTGAACATCGAAAGGGATCGCAGAATATAGTTCCCGATGCGCTTTCTCGTTCTTTCGAAGAACCGGATGCGGTAAATGCTATTGAGTTAGAGCTTTCACCAACAATTGACTTAACGTCAAGTGCCTTTCGAAGTGCCTAACGTCAAGTTTATCGAAGCCGGATTATCCGATTTCCAGGTTATCGACAATTTCCTTTACCATCGAAATTGCTTTTCCACAACTGGAAATAGAGATGAGGTTTGGAAATTGTACGTTCCAACTGCCCTGCGAGAGGATGTTATCTGCTCTAGTCATGTTTGGAAATTGTTTGGAACGTATCCGACGAAATTTCTTTTGGCCAGGATTGGCTTCAGACGTTCGGCAATATATTGCAAAATGTGAATTGTGTAGGACGTCAAAGTATCCAAATCATAGCAAAAGACCACCTATGGGAAGCCAGATCATCAGTGAACGACCATTTCAAAGATTGTATATTGATTTTATAGGGCCTTTTCCACGATCGAAAAAGGGCAATATAGGTATTTTCATCATTCTTGATCACTTTTCCAAGTTTACCTTTCTAAAGCCTGTTCGGAAGTTTTCGTCCCAGATCATTATCGACTTCTTAAGGGATGAGATCTTTGCGTGTTTCGGAGTTCCCGAATCCATTGTAAGTGACAATGGATCGCAATTCAAAAGTCATGAGTTTGCAGCATTTCTTACTAAGTATGGTATTAAGCATATCTGCACTGCATCGTACGCCCCTCAAGCTAATGCCGCCGAACGAGTTAATCGCTCCATTAACGCAGCGCTCCGAACCTATGTACGTCATAATCAGAGAGAGTGGGATATCATCCTGCCCAGTATAAACTGCGCGTTGAGAAACTCCATACATCAATCAGTCGGAGCTGATCCTTACCGTATTGTGTTTGGTCAGTACATGATAACGCATGGAAAGGATTACGGATTAAGTTGGATCTGTTAAATAGTGGAGCAGGACATATAGAAAGAGAAGACGAATTTACAAACATTCGTGATGATATTGGGAAATACTTAAAAAGGGCATTCTCGAAAAATAGAAGGACGTACGATCTGAGAGCAAGACCAAAATCGTTTGAAGTAGGGGAAGAGGTTATTAAACGAAATTTTCAGCTTAGTAATTTGGCATCGAATTTTAATGCTAAATTGGGGCCAATCGGCATCAAAGCCAGGATAAAACAGAAAGTTGGCTCTGCCATTTATAGATTGGAAGACCTTAAGGGGAAGGAGCTAGGCAATTTTCATGCTAAGGATATCTGGAAGGCCTAATTCCAACTCGCCGACCTTTTTCAGCTTTTATTTAGGCATGACTACCAAAATAAAACCTGTGATGTGGGGGTCGCTCGTTGGTTCAAAGCAAAAAAAAAAATAAATAAATAAAAGTAATTTGAAAATTTTTTGGGAAAAAAAAAGAAAACAAAAAATAGTAAACAAAAAACATATGGTCTTATTTACCCCTTGAACGCAATGCAGCTAATTAAAAATATCGATAGGCTCAGCTGACCCCAATTGACATTGACCCCCCACCACAGCTGCTCCCCTTTTTGGGAAACCCACCCACGTAAGCACCTGTCAAAAAGTGACAATCCCAAAAGATGCATTTCCTGTCTGCCACCTGATTTCACTTTTATTCTGAATCTCGCTGCGGGCAGACCTGTGCATCTGTGGATTAACATATTAAACCAGTGACTTAACCTCGTGGAGGAGAAAATTAGTGTGTGATTTTTATAAGAATAGAGGTGAGAAAATATTAAGCTCCATGCCATTCCCTGCATTGGCTTAGTGTTTATTTTCCCGTTTAGCGGATTTTTGTCGCTGGATGACCCTCGATGCCCGTGGATTTGGAGGCACCACTTGGCCCAACCCCGGCATCCATCATAAGCACCAGCATCACCACCAAGCTTCAGGGATTATTTTTACGACCCGTCGCCGAAATTCCACCGGCAACATCAACCCCTCTGCCTGTGGAGTCTTGGATTTTTTTTATGTATTTTTTTTATATAAAAAAATTACAAATATCACGTAACTACAACTAATAAATATCCCCGCGAGAGAGGACAAAAAATCCAGCAATTTCGAATACCATTTAAACTTCGAAATTCAATTTCAAAATTTCAATTTTCAAATCCTATAATTCACCAAATGAAAAAGAAGAAAAAAAAATGGAAAACCTAAAAATCCATAATTATCAATTTTTATATCATTTTCTGAAAAGTCTTGAATTATTATTTCTAAGCAATCCCATTTAAAAAAAAAAAATTACTTGTTAAGCCCCAAAACCGAATTATTATCTTTAATTATCTTTAATTAACTTTAAGTATCTTTAATTATTATCTTTACTATTGAATTGTTCTAAATACCGCCACATTAATATTAATTATCATCGAAAATATCTTTTTATGGTTAATGAAAACCACCTTATGTTAATTTATTTTATAAGAGATTTTCCTGAATTATAACGTTAACTAAAATGAATTTATATTAGACCTTTTGTTTGGGCACCGGAAGTAATCTCGCCACCCATGCAGTTAAATAACAGTTAGCCACCTCAAACATCTTGTCCATACTGAAGGTACAAGAACCACTCCCACTTTCCCTGAGCACGGCTGGAGCCTGTTAGTAGATCGAAGTACCTTCAGGACATGTGCCAAACCGTTACAAGATAGAACCACACGGCCACCACAATCAGGACGAATATGACCACGGAGTAGAAGGCCCATCTCCAGCCCAGGTTCTCAATGATCACTCCACTGATGGGCCACGTAATGACCGTGCCAAAGGTGCCGCCCATAAGGGAGGCCACAAACTTGCCCTTCTCGTCCGGCGGCGACCATTTGGATACCAAGCTATCGCAGCAGGGATACACCACTCCGTTGAGAAAGCCGATCAGGAAGCGGATGGCAAACACTGCATACTTGTCCCAGGCCGCGGCCGCCGGAGTTAAGGCTGTAAGGATGCCGGCCACCAAGCAGCTGTATCCTGCCACATTCCGGGCTCCAAGCATTTCGGCCAGGGTTCCGGCGGGCAGGGAAGCGATCATGTTTATGGCTACATGATTCCAATAGGCACCCAACAGCAGGGCCTGGTCCGATTGAGTCCAATTTTACCGAGGTCCGTACTGTAATTAAATTTAAAATATATTATTTAAGCCATTACTTCCATCATAAATGAATCATAAATATCTAGGAAAGTTCCAAAAACAATTAGAGAGGGTTTGCTAAATGGGAGATATTTTTAAATCCCCAATACAAAAACATTGACTCAAAAAAGTGTTAATTTAATGATTATAAGTAAGGTAAAATTATTAATTTTTCCTCATAAAGTAATTTGGCTTTTCCCTTTAAAAATATCATAAAACTCACATCTGGGAGTCCTTGAAATAGTGCAAGCTCTAAGCAACAAGCACCAGCCCCATTCCTGGCCATAAGGTGTTTGAAAAGGTTGAGCGAATCCGCGAAATATACATTCCCTCGAGCTGCTAAAGTTATTGGGTCTGACTTGGGTCGACGACATGTTAACGGGTGCTGGTTGCGTGGAGGAGCTAAAGACAATCAAGTCTGAAGTAACTCAGGTACATCAAAACGCTGGGTTTGAATTGAGTAAGTGGTTTTCAAACTCGATTGAAGTTAGTGCATCCGAGAGCACCGTTAAGCCAATAACACTTTCGGACACAGAGCTGACTAAGGCATTAGGAATCACTTGGGTTCCCAAAGATGACGTGCTTAAATTTGAAATTAATACTTCAGTCATGGGTCAAAGGGCGACTAAGCGGAACATTCTTTCGGTGACATCAAAGTTATTCGACCTCCTTGGCATCGTTTTTAACGAAGCCGGAAGATAAGTGGCCAACGAGTCCCCGGTTTGATCCGTCACCAGAAGTGTTGCAAATGGAAGTAAAAAAGAATGTGGTCGGATTAACCACAATGGTTTCCACTTCATATTTATTGGAAGTGATAGAAGGATTTTCCTCGCACTTAAAACTGCTGAGCGTGTTCGTTTACATGTTCCGCTTTATGAAGAAAAGTAAAAAAATTAGTGGTTCCCTTTGATAGTGTACCTGTGTCAAATATCAAGAAGCATTTAATAAAATTGTCCAGATAGTTCAAGAGCACGAGTATCAAGAGGAAATAAAAACTATTCGAAAAAACCTTGTTGTTAGTCCAAGTCTACAGAAGCTAAATCCATTTGTCCATGAAGCTTCTCGGGCTGGGCTTGCCTTTTCGTTATTGCGGGTCGAGGGGCGACTAGCTAATGCTCCTATATCGTACGATGCGAAGTTTCCATTATTGTTGACGATGCGCTCTCAATTTGTCCACAGCTATGTCCGATACTTGCACAAGTCGAATTTTTATGTGGGTCCACGAGCACTGGAGAGTCTCTTGCGACAGCGTGTTTGGATAGTAAACGCGCAGGAAGTCTGCAGTCAGATAGTACGGTCATGCATACGCTGTTTTAAATGCAAGCCTCATCTGATGACTCAAATCATGGGAGATTTACCTATAGATCGAATGGCTCTCCGCCCATTCTCCATATGTGGCGTGGATTTCTGTGGCCCTATTAAATCGACGCTGAAAATTCGTGGTAAACCACCCTACAAGTCTTACATTGCCCTTTTTGTTCGATTTGCGTCCAACGCAGTTCATTTAGAAGTAGTATCTGACTTATCAACTGATTCCTTTTTATTGGCATTTCAAAGTTTCGTCGGGCGCCGAGGATGTCACAGATCGTGCACTGCGACAACGCGACGAACTTCGTCGGAGCGAATCGAGGACGAGGCTGACCAACTGCGACAATACGCATCAAAAAAAAGGATGCGTATTTGCGTTCATACCGCCGCGGGCTCCGCACATGGGCGGACTATGGGAGGCAGGTGTCAAATCTGCAAAGCGTGCAAAGGGCAACGCGAGATTGACCGCAGAGGAGCTGCAGACCGTCCTCGTTGGAATCGATGCCGTGATGAATTCGCGGCCCCTGTGCGCACTCAGTCAGGACCCAAGCGACGGCAAGGCGTTGACTCCCAGGCACTTGTTGATAGGCGGCCGCTCATCGCCCCATCAGCACCGCGGACCCCGGACCAGCAGGGCCTAACGTGCTTGCGGCGAAGGCGGCTTGTCTCGTCAATCAAGCAAACGTTTTGGCAGCGATGGTCCCGGGAGTACGTCTTGGGACTACAGGTGCGGTCGAAGTGGCATCGGGAGCAGGAAGACGTCAGGAAGGGCGATCTGGTTCTGGTAGAAGACCACCAGCCGCCCCAACAGGGGATTACAGCCATGGTCATCGCCATGGTTAGGGTCGCCGTCGTGAGGACTAGCGCTGGAGCGATATTCAAGAGGGCGATCCATAAACTGGCTAGGCTGCCGGTTAGTTGAAGCCGGATGGAGGCCTTCAACGGGGCCGGTGTAGAATAATTAGATTAGATTAGTAGCATAATTAAAAGTCGAGAAAAATTGAATTGAAGTCTAGTCTAAGTTAGCATAGGGCGAAGCGAAATAAAAGCTCGGTTGCGCTTTCTGGAAAATTCGGCCTGCTTCGCCGCAATAGATAAGCTAGGCTTAAGTTCTTTTGGTTAAAATATAGCGAATTATAACGTTGAGTCGAACGCTTGGTTTTTCTTTTCGTCGTTGTTAAAATTATAGTAAGCAGCCACTTTTAGTTTTTTTTTTAAAGTGTGAGATAAACTACTCTCAATAAACATACCTCTATAGCATATTTTCGTCACTAAAATTGATATCAGATATTTTGGGTTTCGCATACAGGTTCGTCCCGGGTAATTTACCTCGTCAAGAGGTTTTTTTATATGATTGATGAATAAAGATTATTAATAAGAAAAATTGAGTGTTCGCTAAAGAAACGTGGGAGCCATACGTTCCGGCCATAACATTTCTAAAAAACTTCGTTCTAAAAAACTTCGTTACCTACGGATCAAAGCGTCGAATTCCTAGCAGATGACAGCTAGGTCGAGTTGATCACGTCGATTACAGGAACGAAAGGACTCTTGCGGATCAAGGCAGAGGTAAAGCTATTGCTGATTTCAGCAACAAGAGCCAGAGCAGCATTCAGGAAGAAGGATTCACATTGGTGGACGACACCGAAGACATTTAGCGGCCGATTTTTTTGTTTTACAAATACGTGATTTTTTCCCAGTCACCCCCAATCTTTAAAAGCTCAATGAGTGATTCCATTTTAAGTTGATTTGTCATAGTTAAATTTTCTTTATTTAAATTATTTTGCGTGTTCCTACTCTCATTTGCACGATAAGTGTTATTAAGTTAAATCTTTAACAATAAGATATTTTTAAGTAGGCCACCAACTTAAAATATGGTAGATATTATGTCTGTTATTATTGGGCTGCCGGCCTTTCAAAAATCGGATATACTTTTTGTGTAACTTCTTGATTCTTTATATTTACAACTTAACGCCAGGGATTGTTTTTTATATAGATTTGATTTTATTAGCAGTGAGCGGGCGCTCGGTTTGAGTTGCGTATTAATTGAATGTAAGCGATAATTTAAACATACGGTCATTCGAACCGTGTAAAATCTAATTCAATATGTATACAACTAATATATTTAATATAAATATTATTCCTATATCTATGTATATAGATCTATATGGTGTGAGTATATATTTGTAAGAAAAAAAGTTAGTAAAGAACATCGGTGTAAATATATTTATTCGTTGTATTTTAAATCATGCACTTAAAATGTATTATACTTTAATTACAATTAATTTTTATTATAATTTATATGCAACAAAATATATTTACGCATTGTATCGCATAAGTGGAATGTATTGTATGCAATATGTAATCAAATATACGACACATTGTACATTGCAGGCCAAAAAACAAAAAAAGGCGTGGCTGCCCTAGAAAGAAAAGCTAGGTAAGCACGCAGATCGTTCGAAGAAGCACACGTATAAATGCAGACGCGTCAGAACACGCTCCACGCCGGTTAGAGTCGCCGGGCACACATAAAAGTGTGCCAAATTTGCGAGAACAAGAACGAGACAGCGTCAGCGTGGTACCATTTTGAGTGTGCCGGCGTAGAGGACGACATTGAGAGTAAGGTCTGGAGTTACGATTTCTGCCTCGCGGGTTGCAGCCACACAGCACCGTACGGCAGTATGTAAAGACAGCCTCATATGGTACAGCCTCAAACACGCGAAGACGCAATGGCCACCACCGAACCGCAAGACAAAGCACTGGCTGTCGATACTCTAATCGACACGGCCGGCAGCGGAGATAAGGCAATCCGGAAAGGACTAGGAACCAATTGCTTTTAAAGATGCTAGGGGAAAAAGGGAGAAAAGGCAATCGGAGGCAAAGTTTATAGAAGAAAAGTATAAACTTCTCATGCAAATGAATCCCACTACAGATTCACCAACGAGCAGTCAAATAGCGGCCCGGCAAGCAAAGATTTTCCAACATTCAGTGGAGATCCGGAGGAGTGGCCGTTAATTATCAGCACATTCAAACACTACTGTGGAAACACTAATGTGGAAAACATGCTACGTCTGCAAAAGTCGCTTAAAGGAAAGGATCACGAACTGATTAGGGATAAACTTCCTCTTCCTAACCTAGTTCCAGATGTCATCAGCACTCTGAAGATGTTCTTCGGCAGACCAGAGTATATCCTAGAAAGAATGGTTTAAAAGGTGCGAAGACCGGCACCACCCAAAGACAGATTGGAGGCGTTATTAGAGTACGCGCTAGCAGTTCGCAACGTCCGTGCGATTATGGAGGCATGCGATCTGAAGGCACATCTTAACAATCCAAGCTCGTAGATAAGCTTCCCAACCAACACAAGCTAAACTGGGCAATGCACCCTCGAGACGATAGGATAGCAGCAGTTAAAGCATTCAGCGATCTTTAGTAGTGGCGCCACCGTTTTACAAATCGGGCGCAGTTATCACTCACAACAGTCGTGCAACGCAAAGAGATGAGGCGGATGAGCCTGGACCATCACGAGGACAAGCACCATCAAACGCGAGCCAGACGGAAGCAGCTCAGCACCAAGTTCAATCAGGTGCGACATCAGTCACCGCCCACCACAATGTCAGGTGTTCTTGAACCTCGACACGAATCACAGGTGGAAGATAATCACATCGAGTACAAAGTCTCGTGATTACGCATAAAGACGATAACCATAGAAGTCAATTTTTTCGCATCATTTCAGTTAAGCTGCGCAATGGCAGCAGGATGATCGAAATCTATGCATTCCTAGACGAAGGATCGTCCAAGACCTTAGAAGACGCATCTGTATTCCAAAGATTAAGAATGCAAGGCCAAGCTGCTCTAATGTGTTGGCTGTGGACCGCAGAAACAACCCGATTTGAGAGTGAATCCGTGGAAGCATCAGTTTAAATCTCGGAAACCAATTCCAATAGATTTTATTGGCTGAATAACGTCCAGACCGTTCAGAACCTAGCACTGCCAAAACAGACAGTCGAAATGAAAGAATTACGCAGCAGATTCCAGCATTTGAGAGACTTACCGCTAGATTAATATTCTGCACAGCCGATATTGCTAATCGGGTCAAATAATTGGAAGCTAGCAGTCCCTCGCAGGATCCGAGAAGGGAAATGAAACGAACCGATAGCATCGAAGTGTATGCTAGGATGGACCATCCAAGGATCGACGAACCCACAACGATCCATTGTCATGCATCACTGCGACTGTGATTGGCAGGAGCTTCATGACGACATCAAGGACCATTACAGCCTCGAGACGCTCGTACCACGTAAGCTATATTCAGCCGAAGATGAGCTAGCAGTTAAAATATTAGAGACCACGTGCCAAGAGAAGTCAGGAAAATACGAAGTCGGTATGCCGTTTCGTGGTGGCATCGACAAACTGCCAGAGAGCCGCGGTAACGCTCTGAAGCGCCTTACCTGCACAAAGAAAAGGATCTCGCAGGAATCTGATATGTACGAAAAGATTGACGCCCAAGTCAGGAATCTTCTAGACAAAGGATACGTGGTTAAGCTATCCAAGGAGGAAACCTGCCGTGAGAACAGCCGTACATGGTATCTGCCGATATTTATAGCGCGAAATCCAAATAAGCTGAGTAAGCTAAGGCTGGTATGGGATGCAGCCGCGAAGTCACACGGATCTGCACTGAATGACTACTTAGTCAGGGGACCAGACTGCCTGAACCCACTCATAGAGGTCTACTAGCCTTTCTTGTCAACAAGATTGCGATATGCGGAGACATTGCGGGAGTGTTTCACAGGATCAAGATCCGCAGGGAGTATTCTTATGGTTTGACAGAAGCAGCGATAAAAGAGAAACCTAC
This sequence comes from Drosophila ananassae, assembly GCF_017639315.1. Lineage (NCBI taxonomy): Eukaryota > Metazoa > Arthropoda > Insecta > Diptera > Drosophilidae > Drosophila > Drosophila ananassae. The sequence continues at coordinate 268,887 of NW_025319059.1, forward strand.
GTTATGGGGGCTTTGACTTTTGGGATCAGTTGTGCACCATTCATAACTCACATTGTTCGAGATAAAAATGCAGAAGCCCATTAAGAAGATTTCCCATTGGCCTTAAACGCCATCCAAAAGGCGCACTACGTCGACGTCTACATATATAGCATGAGAAACGAACAGGAGGCCATCCAGACCACCAGACAAGTCATAGAGGTTCACCGAAGAGGCGGATTCGAGATCCGCAACTGGTCATCAAATTCAAAAGAAGTCCTTAAGAGCTTGCAAAGTAATGGCAATGTTGGTAGCCAAAAACCTGTGGATTTTTGTTCGACTGAAAAGATACTTGTATGTTCTGAGACCCACATAAGGATGAGTTTTAGTTCCTCTGCAGATCTGCAAAACGTAGTCCCGACCAAGCGAGAAATTCTGCAAGTTTTTATGTCGATCTTCGATCCATTAGGATTCTTGTCGTGCCAGACGATTGGGCTGAAAATACTTCTCCATTGTATATGGCGGCTAAATATTGACTGGGATGAGGAGCTGCCCAAGAAGATGCTGGAAGACTGGCGCCATTGGAAAACTCTTTTAGAGCAGATCATGATTTTCGAGGTGCCTAGATGCTTTTCCCCAGACACATCAGATTCAAGTCAAACTGAGCTCCACACATTCGTCGACGCCAGCGACGTATGCGTATTCTGCTGTTTGCTACTTGCGTGTAGCAATGGATGACAAAGTCGACGTCTCTTTGGTGATAGCGAAGTCGAAGGTGGCACCTTTAAAACCACTTTCGATTCAGCGTATGGAGCTTCAGGCAGCAGTTATGGGAGCACGCTTAGCCCACAAGGTGATGAGCACGCGCAACCTGCGAATCGATAACGCCACATACTGGTCGGATTCAAAGACAGTACTGCAGTGGCCAACTATGGACCCCCGTAACTTACATCAGTTTGTGATGCACAGAGTCGCCGAAATCCTGGAAACAACGCCAGTCCTATCGCCAGCGGTGGGTCCTTTCGCAGCTGAACGTAGAAGATGGACAAAGATAACCGACCAAACCCAGCAGAAGACGTGGATAACGGGCCCTGGGTTCCTTAAAATCCAGCCATTGGCCAAGACCGACAAAGCGGGAGATCATCATCGATACTTCAGAAATACGGAAGCATGTGATGACAACGCGTGCGAGATCAGCAGTTACGTTCAATGCGCACTTTTCTCGAACTGGTGGCGGTTGTATAGAGCAGTGGCGCTGTTCGTCGATCGGTTACGAGCGAAACGGGCCAAGCAAGACATGCCAACCGCCACGACGATGGACCATGTGAGCAAAGCGAAGATGCTACTTTATAAGCAATCTCAAGCCATCGCCTTCGCCGAAGAGTTGGAGCGGCGCTGCACAAAGGAAACAGATTGGTCGAACAGATTGAACGCATATCTAAACAACGATGGAGTACTGCAGACTAGAGGCAGACTGAACTCAATTGACATAGCTGAGGACGCAATTATACTAGTTCCAGGATGCCGGATAACTAACCTAATAGTGAGAAGCTTTCACGAGAAGTACCATCATCACGCTACCACCAGCAAGCAATAAACGACATCAAGGCTTCGTATTAGATCAGCCGCCACCGAGTGTTGTACAAATCCGTGCGGAGTACATGCCAACGAAGCAAGGTTGACAGTGCAGTTCCCAAACCACCCCAGATGGCATCGATTCCGAGAGCAAGAATAGGAAGCTTCAAGAGACCGTTTACCTACACAGGCGTCGATAATTTTGGCCCGTTATTGGTGAACGTCGGCAGGCGCCAGGAGAAGAGATGGCTCTGTTCACCTGCCTCACGTTGCGCGCGGTGCATTTCGAGATCGCCTACAGTCTTGACACAAGTTCATGCATCATGTGCCTATCCAATTTTATGGCGCTTCGAGGGACACCAAAGGAAATATTCTTAGACAATGGTACGAACTTCAGAGCCACAGAAAAAGCCGTGCAAGAGGAGCTGAAAAAGATCGAGCACGATAAGATCGCCACCAGGAGCATCACACATGGGTGAAGCATGGAAAAGACTCGTCCGGACAACAAAAGGAATTTCGAAGAACATTTGCTCAAATTACTCCTTCAACGATGAGGTCCTGAGAAACTCATAGATGGAGGCACAATTTATCATCAACTCGTGACCGCTTACATTCGTAAGTTTGGACACTGAGGATGACGCCGCTCTGACCCCGAACCACCTACTGTTGGGGTCAGCGAATGAATACAAGCCACTGCCAAAAGAAGGGATGAATCTGCAGCGTATATGGATTGTGACTCAGCGATGGTTTATTAACCTGGCGCACCAAAAGGTTTGAGATGGTACCTCCAATAACCATTGGGAGCATCGTAGTCATCGTGGATGAGCTGCTCCCCAGGAACCTGTGGTTAAAAGGACGAGTGATCGACACAATGATGGCCAAGGATGCTTTTCGGATGGAGGAAGGTAACTGACCACGAACCGGGATCAATTACGGGGAAGGGAATGTTGCCGCCGTAATAGAATTTTGATTTAAATTTGAATTGTTAGAGTGATATAAACTTATCGATAGGTTAGTGACGGCCAAAAGAAGGCAAGGCGTCGGTCATCACTAGGCCGATAGAAAAGAAAAATACGGTGAAGTTAACGTGTGGAAGAAGCAAGAAGTTTTTTTTAGCGGTTTTCATATTACGCATATTGATGAATAAAGATTATTAATAAGAAAAATTATGAGTTCGCTAAAGAAACAGTTTAGTCCTGCTTCAGCAAGCATATTGTTCCAATGGTTGTCGTCTTCAACCAAGCCTAGAGCAAGGCATGCATCTTGATACGTTGGAATGACAATGGTACGGTGATATTAACCAACAACAGTCGCAGATAAAAACACTCAATCTGCCGTGGATTAACTGTATATACACGACCCAAAGTATTTTATTTGAATAAACCGGGGCACGCATCAACTGGTGTCCCTTTCTTGCGGGGCATCCATTTTTTTGATTGAGCAAGATTGCACAGTTCAAAAAAATCGGTGAGCGTGTTTTTTGGTAGATTAGCAGCACGATCAAGCCCTGATTCGTTCGTGAAATATACGCGCTGGCCGTTTTTAAGATGAACAGCTAACGGTTGGATCTCGTTCATGAATTGGGAAACCAAAAATACGCCAGACAGCTTCATTCGAGCTGATATATCGGCCAATTTAATAATTAGTAATTTCATCATTTGTATTTAGCCGAGATGCATTTACATTAGTATTATCAATTCTAAACACATACCACTTCCTTTATTGACATACTTGCAAATATATTTCATATTCTTCACCGAACTACATGACTCGACATTAATATGAGCGTGGAATGTTTTCCTCAGTAGAGGTGAATATGGTACCACCCACCGATTGTTAATGTGGTTTTTTGCGTTTTTAATAGTTGTAATGAACGATTGTCCCCCTTTTTGGATACATCTGCGACGATATATTGGATATCCCTCAATATGCGTGATCGTATCATTAGTGAAATCCTTAGAAAAACGTTTTGTACATTTTCCGTCTACCATGCAAGGTAATGAACGATTCAAATTCCCGCACGGACCATGAATCATGTTTGTAGAGACAATGTCAAACAATAATTGATCAATAGACGGATCGGGAATCTCTGCAGAAATTAAATTATCGATGTCTTCAGGACGTATTTTATAAACTAACCAAATTAAAATGTGAGCATGTAAATACATGCATATGTATCCTTGCAAGTGACGTGGGCTACCTGTTCGTCCGTAGAGCGTTATGCGGCAACTACGTCAAACTTGAACACGCGGGAGTAGCGGTAGGTTCCGGAGTCGTAGTCAAAGACCGTCACTAGTCTGACTAAATTTACCTGGATTCTGCAAGGGACTGCTCGGGTTGACCAGGCGCTTGCTGTGATCAGGCTGGAGTTGATGTGGGGTGCTTGAAGTCCTGGGCTGGTTTTCCTCAAGTACCGGTGGTATGGTGGGTCGGCTGATTCCTTATCGGACGGTCCTACTGGCGGTCCGTTTCACGGGAGCACCACTCGAAGTAGGTTAGGTAACGCGGGGTGCACCGGTGGTCCGTTTCACGGGAGCAAACCTCGAAATAGACTGGTGTGGCGCGGGATCTCCTCATGGTCCGTTTCACGGGAGCAACACACGAAGTTGGTGATATGTACGATGATGGTAAGATAACAGAGTTACCAATTTCAGCAGTGTTAGCGCTGTTCGCAATAGCATCTGGCAAGTGGATATATTCTTCCGCACGCAGCTTCTGTTGATTATGTCGCAAGTATTGTAGTCGTTCACTCTCTATCTTCACATACATGTCGACCATAAATTGTTGACAAAGCTCACGAAATCGAAAAATGATATTGTCTCGGCCGCGTCTAATCATCAAATAATACAAATAAAAATCCTTCGAGCTAACCTTCTTGTTTGTTTCGGCTCCTTCAATAATATATACTCAAATAAATTGAAGTTTTATTCTTTAAAAAGACATTAATTAGTTGTTAAAAATTGATACCTGTTACGCGATCATGTTGTTTAATATTAATGCAATATCCGTCTTGTCCCTTCCAAAAAATTAATGGATATTGGAGGGCGTCATATGAACGGTGAGTGTCACTGCTGAAATGAAGATCATTATTTCTTCTTCGAATCACAATTCGAGTCCCTTCGCGACAAAGATGTACGGTCACCAACCATGATTCCAGCAACGTCCTTAACAACAGGAGCGTTGAATCTACATATATGCTCACCTGCTGGTGTTCTATCAGGATTGATGACATTTGCGTGATTGTCACTTTCTAGCTTTTGCATGTGCGATTTCAATGAATTCAATAAGTCATTGTGCTCATTTAACAGAGCGTCTAGCTCGCCGAATTGAGATTATGGTAGTCGCAACGTGCATCCACACGATTGGCGAGTGCACTTTCCAGCAATGAGCCCACTTTGTGATATACTTGGCCTTTGATTTTGAACGTGGAATTTAAATGTTGACCGTTTCCAGCAATGTTATTAACTATTTTTGTTGCTCCAAACGATCATTTAGAAGCCTGAATTGAATCTACGAATTGACTTCAGGAACAGGGTAGAATCTGGAACTGTACAGAGCAGTAAACCGCGCATTGGTTCAGGTGGTGTTTCGATTTCGGGTCAATTTTGTACTTTTCCTGATGAGCAACACATCCCAAGTGGCTCATTTTTAAATTTAAGTGCATAACAATACAGGCATTCCTTATCCAAAGTACCAATAATCACTTTGGAATGAGCAGAATATTCAACATCAGGATCGTACTGGAATGCAAGTCGAAAAGTGCAAGTTCATCTCGTGCCTCGTGCGATTCTGATTGACGCAACTGCACCATGCTCACACGTGCATTTGCATTGTCTTCTTCTATTTGTCCCCCTGATCTTCTTGCTTTTATATCTTGCTTCAAATTGAAACAAATCATCATTAAAGGAAATTTAAATGATAAGCTCTGAATAAGAATTTATGGTACTAAATTATTATATTCGATTGCCACTTTAATGTTCGTCTATTCACTTTACTTAAACTAATAAAAAGTAACAAAAACGTAGCAGTAGCGGGGGATGAGGCTATCAAGTCATTAGGAGCAAATGTGTTGTTTTTCTAGAGATGGCCTCCAGAGATATCGATATTCCCGAACCAAAAATTTTGTCAAAAAAAATAAAATAAAAAAAATTTGGGGCGAAGCATCATTAACGTTTACGGGGATGAAAAATAGATGTTGTCAGATCCTTAGCCCTAACGAATATGCCCACAAAATTTTACGAAAATCGCTGGAGCCATTTCGGAGGAGTAGATCTACTAACACCGTGACATATGAATTTTATATATTAGATAATCAAATCGAATAGGCAGACCTATTCTTCTCCTAATAATTGTTCCTCTTTGATATTAAATATGCGCATTTATGAGGCTGTTTGTAGTTCGGCACTGTTTACTATTTGTAAATGGTTGGTTAATATTTATTTCTATTTTTGATTTGGATGCTGGTGTCCACTTCCATAGGCTCGCTTCTGTTTTGGAATGTATAATTCCTTTGAGTCCATGTTATAACATGGATTATAACGAACATTATTGTGTTGATAGCTATTATGGTTTTGATAGCTATTACTATTTAAAAAAAAATTATTTTTTTTAAATTTGCCCATTTTATCTTATTCATGATGACGCATATTTAAAGATAACGGAACTTTTTTTATTTCGCTTATATCTGGCAAAATTCGTTAACCGTTCGTTAATTCGTTATAGTCCTATAAGTGCTGCTACCAATTTTGTGCAGCCACCTTTGAAGCTTGGGGAATAATTTTTTTGAACTTGTGCAAATTAACTAGAAGTTTAAGTCAAATTTTACATTAATACAAGAAAACCCAGCAAACGTTGTTTTGCCGTAAATATTTTTTCTAGAAAAATTTTTTTTAGATCAATAAGAATAAGATTATTCTCTCAGTGCAATGGAGTGCACAATATTCTTAGTTAGTCCGTCTTTAGCCAGCACAAATAAACTGGATGGTTTTCCCACGCAAGAACATGCCCCATATAGTTGTCCGTGGGAAAAGCATTGTGTTTCCAAATCTGCTTAGATTAAGATAATGTTTGGCCTTGTGACTTATTTATCATCATAGCGAATGCCAATCGAATTGCAAATTGAGTCCGTTTGAATTCAATTGGCACATCTGTAGGAATCATATTGATTCGTGGCAATAACACATTTTCGCCTCGATACTTCCCATTCAAAATGCTGGATTCAATGATACTTTTCATTAATTTCTTAATTACTAATCGTGTACCATTAAACATCCGTGGTGGGTTAGAATGTAGAATGATCGGACCTCCAATCTTCAATTGTAAATGGTGCGGCGGCATGCCTGGCAAATCCAATGAATTTAAAAACTCAATTGTATAATTCACAGTTTCGTTGCCATCACAAATTGCATCAATCGATTTGTATGACATCAAGTCCCTAGGCAAAAACTGTTGTATTTGTAAATTTAATGCATTGACGTCCACATTTTTGCTGAAAAATTCGCTTTTTCTGCCAACCACTTATAATTTTCATATTTTGTGCGTACATTAGGAAATATGCGATCAATGAGAGTATTTTGCGAGTCGACGATTGTGCAGAAGTCCGTTTGTATTTTTATACATCTAGCATTTTCATGTACAGCAAATTTTCCCTCGCCAATATCTAACAGTTGTTTAGAGAATGTAAGCATTTGAATGCGAATGTTCTTCGTCAGTTGTACTTTTTCAACATTACGCCAAAGTCGCGATGATTTTAAGCAAGCATTGATTTCATCAGCGTACGTTGAACGTGGAATAACAGGAAGAGTTTGTATGAAATCACATGAAAGGAGTAACAGAGAGCCGCCAAATAGTATATCATATTTTTTTATTTCCCTGAATGTCCTATCCAATGCCTCAAGCGATTGTTTATGAGCCATAGTGCATTCATCCCAAATAATTATTTTACATTGTTTCAGCGCTATGCTCATAGACGATTGTTTTTTTATGTTGCACACTGCATCTGGATTATTTTAAATGTTCAATGGCAGCTTAAGTTCTGAATTAGCTGTTCTGCCTCCATCTAATAAAGTTGATGCAAGGCCAGAAGATGCCATGGCCAAGGCGATCCCATTTTTTGATCGAATCTCGGCAAGAATTAATGTTTTGACAGTTCCACCAGGTGCATCAACAAAAAAGAATCTTCCTTGTCCTGCCGCAACTGCGAGCATAATGCGGTCGTAAATAATTTTTTCTTTGTCATTAGGTATTGCTACTTACAATGCCTGTCATTTCTACAGTATCGTACTGTAGTTCACGATTCATATCTGTGTTGTGTAAATCAGATGCACTTCGATTCGGTGATGTCATACCGAAATGACTGATTTGTAAATTCGCAATAGCAATACAAAGATTCTCGATGTCCATCTACTTTACTACTTTACTGGACTTCCTGATGTCCATCTACTTTACGTATATCTTGAAATGACAATCGTCTTGTGATATTAACCAACAAAAGTCGCATATAAAAACACTCAGTCTGCCGTGGATTGACTGTATATACACGAACCAAAGCATTTGTTTGAATAAACCGGGGTGTTCGTCCGTAGAGCGTTATGCGGCCACTACGTCGAACTTGAACTCGCGGGCATAACGTTAGGTCCCGGAGTCGTAGTCAAGGAATGTATGAAATCTTGACTAATTTACCTTGACTAATTTACAAACTGGTATGCCGCGGGATCAACTCGTGGTCCGTTTCACGGGAGCCACACGCGAAGTAGGTTAGGTACGATAGGTCAACGAGACGATTGACTCTGATTTTGCAACTATCTTTATTTCAGAAGAACAATTTTTATATAAGATGATTAATTATACATAATTAAATATAAGGAAGGTCAATGTTATGGTCAAACTAATGTTAATGCCATGGTCACCCACCTCTGACTCTGCTGACTCAGACTACTTTTACATACATTACGGCTTAAGCTGCTTTTTGCTTGCTTCGGTCATTCTTCCCGCTGATAATGCTGATTTCTGCTTCTGGCGCCGTCTACTAGTGCTGGGTTATTAGGTTAGATATTGTTTAGTGCTTATTGCTAATAGGTTAGTGGGTTTGTATATTGCTACATGCTGATGACTATTGATTCTATCAACTTACTAAGTGTGCAAATAGGGTAGTCGGTCTTGGCACTAGATGCCAACATTCTCCCCCCCCCATTGAGGGACTCAATCCAATGCGGCTGTGCATTGTTGTTGGACCGTCTCAGTGAACCGATGTTTACCCTTGCACTAGAAAATATTGTGGATGTTAAAACTAATTACTAAAAATCTAATGTTAATACCAAAAAAATTTGAATCACATGGGTGAGATCTCCAACATTGATAAGATACCATAGATAATAATATCCGACCTGTTGTCTCCTTCGCCTTGTTGCGCGCCCTCGTAACCATTCTCCTTGGGCATCCCATGAAGTACTAGACCTTCTTTCTGGTTGGTAAGTGCGCATACAGGACTCATGATACTCTCTTGACCTTGCTTCTTGCTCCCTTTTGGAGATGCATGTTACCCATACCAGATAGGAGGTGACTTCTACTCCTTGAATTTCCTTGGTTATTGGCGGTTGCACTCTGTGTTCTTCAGTTGTGAGTTGACAACCTTGGGCTTGTGGTTCGGGGTCCGTCTGCGGCTCTCCTTGTTGACCCGCAATGAATGGGGAACTATGTAATCTTCCGGATTTTACTATTTGCTCCTTGCCGATGCATGCAATCAAACATTGTCGTGGCTCGTTAGCTTCCGGTGTCCAAGCCGTCGTATAACCGACGACTTGTTCTGCCTTGATATTAGGAGCTTCTGCCTTGATATTAGGAGCTATCCGGTCGCACTGGCTTCATCACAATCCATCCAAGCGCGGTATTTTTTAGTAGTGGCTGTCTTTCTCCCAAATATGCCTGTTGTGGCCTCATAAGTTGGGAGATGATTTCGACGCCCAACAACAGATCAATATTCTGGGGCTGCGTAAATTTAGGATCGGCTAAGCGCAACTGAGGTGAGATATTTCTTGGCGCTTGAATAGGGTGGGATGGTTGATTGGGCATTATGTCCGGTAGTACAACGACGTTGATTTGATCTTCGAAGTCAGTAGTTAATGATGATAGGGTCACCACAGCATTTTTTCGTGATCTTTTAGTTGTTCCTTCCAGTGCAGAGATTTTCAGGGTTGATGGCTCCAATTGTAGTCCAAGTGTGTCAGAAATCCTTCTGGTGATTATGTTAACCTGTGATCCAGAATCTAGGAGTGTGCGGCATTGCTGAGGGGTTCCGGCTGGTCCATGTATTGCCACTTGGGCGGTTGGTAACAGAACGGTGGGCTTATCTATAAGCAGAGCTGTGGCCGAGCACACCAATCATGATGAACTGGATCGAAGTCGAGCTGTCGACGTATTTTTTTGCATTATTACTTGACTGGTTGCCTGACGCTCAAGGTTTTCTGACATCTGCTTCAGAGATTGTCGATTGGATCGGTGATGGCTAGTTCTAGAGATGACAGCGTGTGTGGGTCCAATCTTTCCTTAATGATGTGTATCAAGATTGGCTCCCAATTGTCTGTTGACAGCTTGAGTGCGTTGAGAGTGGCGATCGTTTGGAGCAAGGTATCATGTAAGCTGCGCAGCTGGTCCGCTGATCCATTTGTTCTGGGGTGTCCGAAAAGCTCTTGGATCGCGGATTTAATCAACAGCCGATAATTTTAGTATCAATTCTTTAGTCGTTGCCAGGCATCCTTGTAACTGGTCTGTCCGCCAATTGAGGTTGAGATTAAATTTTTTGCTTCACCTGTTACATAATTCTCCAAATGACGGAATTTTACAGCATCGCGGTAGTCTTGATTGTGGATGCATTCCGTAAAAATTTCGTAGAATCTTAGGAGGTGCGATCGGAGGTGCGAAATACTCATTCTCAGGACTTAGTTATAGCTCATGGAGCTTGGCATTATTTTTTTTAAACTCTCCTCGAAGCATTCTCCTGATCTTTATTTCAGAAGAACAATTCTTATATAAGATGCTAAATTATACATAATTAGATATAAGGAAGGTCAATGTTATGGCGTGCTCAAACTTATGTTAATGCCGTCTACTAGTGCTGGGTTATTAGGTTGGATATTGTTTAGTGCTTATTGCTAATAGATTAGTGGGTTTGTATATTGCAACATGCTGATGCATATTGATTCGATCAAATTACTAAGTGTGCATATAGGGTAGTAGGTCTTGGCACTAGGTGCCAACACGGGGCACGCTTCAACTGGAGTCCCTTTCTTGTGGGGCATCCATTTTTTTTGATTGAGCCCATGTAAAATATCGTGGATCATCAGAATACAGCAATGTTCTTGCGAAGTTACCAAAAGCATCAGCACGATTGCACAGTTAAAAAAATTCGGTGAGCGTGTTTTTTGGTAGATTAGCAGCACGATCAAGCGCTGATTCGTTGGTGAAATATACGCGGTGGGCGTTTTTAAGGTGAACAGCTAACGGTTGGATCTCGTTCATGAATTGGGATTCCAAAAATACGCCAGACAGCTTCATTCGAGCTGATATATCGGCCAATTTAATAATTAGTAATTTCATCATTTGTATTTAGCCGAGATGCATTTACTTTAGTATTATCAATTCTAAACACAGCCATACCACTTCCTTTATTGACATACTTGCAAATATATTTCATATTCTTCACCGAACTACATGACTCGACATTAATATGAGCGTGGAATGTTTTCCTCAGTAGAGGTGAATATGGTACCACCCACCGATTGTTAATGTGGTTTTTTGCGTTTTTAATAGTTGTAATGAACGATTGTCCCCCTTTTTGGATACATCTGCGACGATATATTGGATATCCCTCAATATGTGTGATCGTATCATTAGTGAAATCCTTAGAAAAACGTTTTGTACATTTTCAGTTACCATACAAGGTAATGAACGATTCAAATTCCCGCTCGGACCATGAATCATGTTTGTAGTGACAATATCAAACAATAATTGAATAATTGATCGGGAATCTCTGCAGAAATTAAACTATCGATGTCTTCAGGACGTATTTTATAAACTAACCAAATTAAAATGTGAGCATGAGGTAATCCACGCATTTGCCACTCGACTGAATACATCCAACAACGTGTGGTCCCAAAAACATGCAATTTTTATTACATTTGTAAATACATGCATATGTATCCTTGCTAGTGACGTGGGCTACCTATGTAGGATGATGGTAAGATAACAGAGTTACCAATTTCGGCAGTGTCAGCGCTGTTCGCAATACCATTTGGCAAGTGGATATATTCTTCCGCACGCAGCTTCTGCTGATAATGTCGCAAGTATTGTAGTCGTTCACTCTCTATCTCCACATACATGTCGACCATAAATTGTTGACAAAGCTCACGAAATCGAAAAATGATATTGTCTCGGCCGCGTCTAATCATCAAATAATACAAATAAAAATCCTTCGAGCTAACGTTATTGTTTGTTTCGGCTCCTTTAATAATATGAACTCAAATTAATTGAAATTTTATTCTTTATAAAGACATTAATTAGTTGTTAAAAATTGATTAACCTGTTACGGGATCTCGTTGTTTAATATTAATGCAATATCCGTCTTGTCCCTTCCAAAAAATTAATGGATATTGGAGGGCGTCTTATAGATATAGTGTCATATACATAGAGTGTCATCATCACTTCCTTTATTGACATACTTGCAAATATATTTGATACTCTTCACCGAACTAAATGACTCGACATTCATATGAGCGTTGAATGTTTTGTTCAGTAGAGGTGAATATGGTACCGCCCACCGATTGTCAATGTCGATTTTAATAGTTGTAATGAACGATTGTCCACCATTTTCGATACTTCTATTTGTATTGGACGGATATATTGGATATCCGTTATATATATCTAATATATCAAATTCTTTCTAATATATAAATTCTCATGTCACGGTGTTAGTGGTTCTACTCCTCCGAAATGGCTCGAGCGATTTTCGTGAAATTTTGTGTTAGGGCTGAGGATCGGACAACATTTATTTTTCATCCCCCTAAATGTTAAGGGTGGTCAACCCCTAATTTTTTTTTATTTTATTTTTTCGACATTTTTGTTTTTTTATTTTTTTATGATACAGCATATAAAAATATTATAAATAAATCCGAAATAGCTTTTCTAGGTGGCAATCGAATATAATAATTTAGTACCATAAATTCTTATTCAGAGCTAATCATTTCAATCCTTTAATGATGATTTGTTTCAATTTGAACTACGAGTATCAATCGATCAGTTATCCCCGCCAGGTGATTTATTCTCAGTTTTGGTTTGGTAATTTATCATGAATAGACTCACGCCTGAACAACGCTTGCAAATAGTGAATCTTCCGCAGCTGCAGCTGGTCCGCCAGCCTTGAAGTGACAGCCTTGAGCTGGCGAATTGCCACCAAAATGCAGTAGACTATGATGTCTGTGTCTAACTTCGCCTAAACGATCGTCAGGCGACAAGCTTAAAAATCTTGGGCGGGTTCACAAATGCAGAGTTACCTGGATGAAAGGGTCGTCGGCAAATCAATGCTCTCCAAAGTCCGCATCTTTGTTCAAGAAAACTGACGATGGACTCCAACGTTGGAATGGAATCCAAGGAATCCGAGTCAGCTTGCATTTCCTTCCACTTAGACTGCGTAGCATCATCAACCTTCTGCAACATCACTTGGATTATGATGCAGCCAGTAATCTGCTTCGCTGTGCCCATGCTTGACAGGGCTCGCATATGCGAATTAAGTTTATCCGAAAGCTCGCGAAGCCTCGTCGCCGATGCGGACTCTAAGGCCCTCAGATGCATTATCTCATTAATATGAGCTTAAAAAATATGCCTGCGATTATCAAACCTTCTGTTTTGCAGCTCCAATGCAACCTCATAATTTTTGTCTGTGAGCTCCAACGATCGAACAGTCTCCAAGGCAGAATCACGAAGGCAGGACCGTAACCGTTGAAGCTTCTCGACCCGACTAATGAATGGGTTTGTGTCCACCATGATCGAGAATAGTGACAGAAATTCAAGCCACTCCGCATAACCTCCACTAAATGTGGGCAGAGGCAGTCGCAGCAAAGCCTGGAAAGATCTGCCGAACGACGCCGTTGACAAGCGTTGAACTCGCCGGCAACAAACTGGAGCGCCGCTTAATATCCTGGTCCAGGATGAATCGTACCTCCCTCGCCGCATCGTTGAAGTTGGTGCGCAAATCGCTCCTGAGTTCTGAAACATCCAGTCTCCAAGGCAGAATCACGAAGGCAGGACCGTAACCGTTGAAGCTTCTCGACCCGACTAATGAATGGGTTTGTGTCCACCATGATCGAGAATAGTGACAGAAATTCAAGCCACTCCGCATAACCTCCACTAAATGTGGGCAGAGGCAGTCGCAGCAAAGCCTGGAAAGATCTGCCGAACGACGCCGTTGACAAGCGTTGAACTCGCCGGCAACAAACTGGAGCGCCGCTTAATATCCTGGTCCAGGATGAATCGTACCTCCCTCGCCGCATCGTTGAAGTTGATGCGCAAATCGCTCCTGAGTTCTGAAACATCCAGCTCGCACAGCTCCTTGTGTGCGCTCATGAAATCCACGACGATGCTTTCCAATTCGCCAAGCCGCACATTTATTATCGCCTCCGGAAATTTCCCCACTTCTTTTAAGGAGAACAGCAATTCTTGAAGGTCCTCAAAAAGGACAACTGCACTTTGGCTCAGGAATTCTTTCCTTCCAGGAGAGGCACAATCAAAAAACGGATTCATTTTCGCAACAAAAATATTATTTTAGTTTGATTATTTATTGTCAGCTCACGGCCCACTGTGCAACTTCTATATAACAGGGTAATATGCACTGTGCAAATAGCGTATGTATGTATGTCAACAGATGCTAATATTTCGCGCACAAATTACAAACCGAATAATGTTTTCTTAATTTGTTTTTTTTGTTTATGTTTAAATATGTTCAGTTACCGAGCGTTTTCGGGAGCTATATTCAACGTTTTAAATATTGGCTTTAGTAAAAACAAGCACAGTTCAATTTAGAGATATTCATACAATTTATTTGAAATGTGTTGGGTTTATAAAAATGATATATGAATAGATGTGACCGCGAGGGGGTGAAGACCGAATTAGAATACAAACGCGTGAGCGCGGCTCAACGCTTGATGCTGTGGAGCGATCGAGAAAGCCCGGGACAGAGCGAGACAAACGCCTAGTGCATGACGGCAGATGCAGGTGGCCGATCGAATGCACGAGAGCGGGCGACGCGAACATAAGTATAAAAGAAAGTGACGTCACGTACTTAATAAATTATTGCCGGCCAAACATCTTTCCGACGGCGGCTTGACACGACAATATATTTTAAGCCGCGCAGCACAAATCCTAAGCACAATCACGTTCCAAATATTGTCTTTCATAAAAACAGTCACAGTTCGATTTATAGATATTGATACAATTTATTTAATGGTTTTGGCGTTTTTTCAAATGATATATGTACATATGTTATTGAGTAGGGTTGACGGCCGATGTGATTACATTGATGTGATGTTTTAGTGTCCTTCTGATGGGATGTTGATTTTTTTTCATCCTTTTCGGTTAAAATACAATGCCATGTTAGATATAAGATCGGAATACAAATGAAATCTTATAAAGTTTTTTAATTTAATAAACAGTCGTGATTATAATTGGCGCTCAACGTGGGGCACGCGGTAATTAAAATTTCGATAAAAAAAAATATTCGCGACCTGAAACATAAAGGTTTCTATGTAAAGAAACTTATATATCACGAACCGGTAATAAATACAATAGCCAAAGTGGAATTTTAAAATAAGAAAATACGACAACAACCAACCCGAAGAAAAATAAAATTAATAAGTCAAGAAAAAAGTGAATCAAAAGGAGAACAAAAACAGAAAAAAAATACAAACTGAATAAAATTTCTTTTAACCACCAAAAAGTGAATATTTTTACTTCAAACATACAAAGACGAGTAAAAATAACAAGTCAAGGAACAAAATCGAAAAAGGTGAAAAATTAAATAAAAATAAAAAAGAAAAACAAAAATTGAACAAAAAATTTTAAACCAGCAAAAAGTAAAAATTTTTACTTCAAACATACTAGAAGAGTCAAAATAATAAGTCAAAACTCGAAAAAAACTCTAAAAAAGTGAAAAACTTAAATAAAATAAAATAAAAAAACCAAAAACACAAATCAAATAAAAAAAATTTAAACCAAAAAAAATGGAAATCTGTATTTCAAACAAAGCAAGGAAACTAAAGTGAAGCCTCACAGGAACCAAAACAATTTCTGTAAAGCTTTACTAAACAAGCTGAAACAATGATGGTCATCTTCATTACACGGCCTACATAATTCAATATATCGTAAAATTTGATACATTTCTTCTCTTAGGTGTCCCGTGGAAACTGTGGGTGATAGAACCTATGTTTGTTCTGGACTTTGGTTCAGGGGAGCTTAAAAATTATGGAGCAGGTGAAATTATGCGTGGAGATTTTTTGCTGTTGACGTGTGTTATATAAGAAATTTTATTCAGTTTGTATTTGTTGAGCTATTAATAGTTTTTAATAGCAGCCGAATAACTACACGCGTTTTAAATTATATTTTCAATATATTTATTTTGGGTTAAATTTAACCCTAATATATGCGGCTCCAAATCACAACAAACGCTAAACCAAGAGCTTGCGCAGAAGCTCAACCAAAGCTCCCCAAAGCGCATACGCTACAAATAACAATAAAGCGCATGCGAAACTGGGAGAGAAAACAGGAACGAAAACATGCTGATAACAACAGCTTCATCTAAGCATATTATAATTATTTTATTATATAATTAGCATATTATAATTATTTTATTATATAATTAGCATATTATAATTATTTTATTATATAATTATTTTATTATATATGTCGTCTCTCGTGTGGGAGATGCCTTAAACAAATGTACGGCGGCGATGGGGCAACCCGCTTCCAAAACACAAGCCAATCTGTATGCGTACAACTTATGTTTTATTCTATGGGGATACATGTTAGGGTAAGAAAGAATTATAAATTACAAAGCTTACCGCAGTTTAACCTCCCACACTTTATCACAACAACGACAAATTCACCACACGCGCCATTATTTTCTATCCTAGTGTGCCCAACCTCTTCACGAGTGCACAATAACAAAATTCTACTTAAATACTAACTATCGATAATCGATCCGCGATATCCCCACCTCCGTGAAGAACTTCTTCACTCAAATCCAAAGCCGCCAACTTTGAAGCGGGGCGCATTATCCAGCGGGTCCGATCTCCATCCATGATCCTAACGCGGGCTCGTCTGACCTCACCATCCGTTCCAGCAAAGGTCTCCTCCACGACGCCTTTTCGCCAGTCTCGACGCGGAATGGCTGGATCGCAAACGAAGACGATGTCTCCTCGTTGAATCGGCTTCTCTCTGCGGCACCACTTCTCTCTCCGTGTCAGCGTAGGTAGGTACTCCAAGACCCACCTCCTCCAGAATCGATCTCTCAACATCCTTGCCACGCGCCACTGCTTCCGCGTAGCTCCTTCCTTGACGAGGCCTCCATCCAGGCCGGGGGTATCCGGTGGGCAAGCTGCTCCCTTGAGGAGATCATTGGGTGTAAGAGGGGCTTCCTGGTCCGCACTCACTGGCAAGTGGGTAAGTGGACGAGAATTAACGACGTTCTCCGCCTCTATTAGGAAACTCTCCAGGACGTGCTCCTTCGGCGCCACTTCCTTCACTGTGTGGCGTAGCACCCTCTTCACGCACTGTACCATTCGCTCCCAAACTCCACCCTCTGACGGGTTCGCTGGGCAGTTGAAGATCCATTCAATTCCTTTGCTTGACAGCTCCGACTGGATCCTCTCGGGTTCGAAGATCTCCGCAAATCTCTTGGCCTCTCTGTCTGCTCCAACGAAGTTCCTGCCATTGTCGCTGCGCAGTCTATGTACAGGCCCTCGACGGCAGATGAAATTCCTGATTGCAAGTATGCAGGAATCAGTCGACAGGTCATGTGCCAGTTCCAGATGAATCGCCCTGGTCGTCAGGCACGTAAACAAGGCCACCCACCGTTTCTCCTGGTGCCTAGCAACGGTCACTAGCAGCGGCCCAAAGTAGTCGAGGCCTGTGCTCTTAAACGGCCAGCCATAGGCGTCCAAACGATCATCTGGCAGGGGTCCCATAATCGGCGGCATCGGCCGTGCTCTGTGCAGCTTACACTCGCTGCATCCCGAGATCACATTACGAAGCACTCTCCGTAGTCTCGTAATCCAGAACCTGGTGCGGATCTCCGCCATCGTAGCATCCACGTTTTGATGCTTCATCCTCACATGGGCGTCGCGCACAATCATCTCCGTGAGACCATGCCGGTGGGAGAGGATCACTGGCCTCCTGGCGCTGTAAGGTATACATAGCGCCGCATCGATCCTGCCATACGCTCGCAGGATTCCATTGCCATCTAGGTATGGCGCCAGTCCACATATGTCGGTTCCTTTAGCGACGTCCAAGTCCTTCTCTGCGGCCTGCACCTCATCGGGGAACGCCTCACGTTGTGCTCTACGGAATAACAAGTCCTCAGCTGCTTCACACTCAGCTACATTGAGGCCGTAGTTCTCCAGCTCATCTCGTTGTCCACGGCATCGACGTATGAACCTTAGGACCCAAGCCGTAGTCCTCAGCAATCGCCTGTAGCTTGAGAATCTCTCCAGCGATATGAATGGGTCACTCGCGCCAACAAGCACGAACTCACCCGGCATCTCCTCTTCGTCTTCTGCATCCGCTTCGTCGGTGGGTGTAGTTCCTGGCCAGCTGCCCGCTGGTCTCCTCAGGAATGCCGGTCCTCTTAACCAGCGTGACTTCTCGCTTAGGTTCACGCTGCGTTGCGCTCGAGTTGCATCATGTGCCACGTTGTCGGCGGATGGTAGCCATCTCCATTGGGCCACCTTCGTCGACTCCAGAATCTCGGCTACTCTGTTCCCTACGAACTGCTTGTAGCGCCTGTGTGTGCTGCCAATCCAACGCAGCACTGTCTTCGAATCCGTCCATAGCACAGTCTCTGCAATGGCCACGCTATGGTCCTGTCTGACTGTCTCCATCAACCTCGTTCCTAGAACTGCTGCCTGCAGCTCCAACCGTGGAATCGTCATCGTTCGCATCGGTGCACACTTCGTCTTTGCGCACACGAACCTCACTTGCACGTCGCCGTCCTCGTACGTGATCCTCCAGTAGACCACTGATGCGAATGCCTACTGACTCGCATCCACAAATACGTGCATCTCGATAGTCTTCACCAGTCCGGATCCAAAGTAGTGACGTGGGCTCCGAAATCGTTCCACTTTCTCCATCTCTTTACGCCATTCCATAAAGGCGTTGTACATCTCAGCCGGTAGTGGTTCATCCCATGAGATCTTCCTTCTCCAGACCTCTCGCAACAACAACTTCGCTGTTATCATTAGACAACACAGGAATCCCAAGGGGTCGAACGTTCACATGACCATACTCAAGAATTCCCTTTTTGTGGCAATCTTCCCATCGGACACGACGGGGGCGACTTTGTGGTACTTCACTCGAAACCTGAAGTCGTCCGTGGCTGGCTGCCACCGCATTCCCAAAATCTTTTGCTCGGCCTAACCCCATCCAATACTCTGGGCGTGATCACTGGGTCCAAGCATCCTCTCCACTGTAGGCGAGCTGGACGAAAACTTGCAAAGCTCAAAACCGCCTTCTGCATGTATCTTCTTCACTCTGCTAGATACTTCGATAGCTTCGCTCTCTGTGGCAAAGCTGTCCACATAGTCATCCACGTAGTGGTAGTCGACGATGGCTTTGACTGCTCTGGGATCCGAATCCAGGAATCGATTGGCATTCACTGTCTTCACATGATGCGCCTCGGTGAGCATGCTGCTCCAAAGGTCATCACGCACATCTCGTAGACGTCGGGGTCCCGTTGGTCATTCCCATCTCTCCACAGAAATCGTTGCGCACATCTATCCTCGGGTCGGATCAGCACCTGGTGAAACATCTCCTTAATGTCGCTGCAGACTCCGACGGCACCTTCCCTAAAATGGAAGAGGATAGATGCCAAGGCCTTATAGTGTTGCGGCCCCTTGCTCAGCGCAGAATTCAGCGATACTCCTCCAACTCGTGCCGCTGCGTCGAATACTAATCGGATCTTCCCTGGCTTGTTGGGATTCTCCACTCCAAAATGCGGCAAGTACCATATTCTATCGCTTTCCGAATCGAACTCCTGCCGTTCCAGACGCCGAGCGTATCCCTTGTCGACATAATCATTGACAATCCGTGAATACTCTTGGGCGAACTGCCCATCTCGCTTTATTTTCTTCTCGATGTTGACCAATCTATTGTACGCCATATCATAACTACGTGGCAGCACAACGTTATCCGTCTTCCACAATAATCCCGTCTGGTATCGGCGGCCAACTCGCACCGTAGTATCCTCCAAGATCTTCTGAGCCCTCACGTCGTCGCTGGCTGCGGCCGCTGGCGCCGCCTTCACACCGAAGTTCTCGATCTCGAAGTAGTCCTCGACGATCCGTTCCACGTTATCATCCAACGACGTGGCTAGCAGACAAGACCTCGGTGATAGCGTGTCTCGTCGTCCTTCTACAGGCCCAAAAACAACCCATCCTAATTCGGTTCCGGCCGCGTACGGTCCCTCGCTGGCAAACCGTCTCGTTTTCAACGGCAGTCCTAGATGCCCATGGTCCAAACCAATAAGCAGCTTCGGCACTGCATTTACTTAGGGCTTCATAGGTAATTGAGCGTCCTTGTTCACGCTCCTAACATCCCTTCTGTGCAGGCTCTGCATCGGCAGACTCAAGTTCGAAATGGCATAGACGTTCCTCAGCACATGTCGGGAGGACTTGCCTGCTCCACTGATCTCCAGACGTACCACGTTAGTAGGCTCTCTTGTGGCCCTGCCTCCGAACCACTGAACGTTCAGCTGACGACGTACTCCTTGTACGCCTAGCTCTGCAACCAGCTCGTTGTCGACCATCGTCACCGAAGAACCTTCATCCAGAAGAGCGTACGTGTCACTTGAACGCCTTCCCTCGGTCCGGCTGCCTGCCGGTTGTAGCCTCTCCAATTGCCGCCTCGCTGTGGCGGTCTCCTGAAGCCTTCGTTGTTTTCCTCATGAAGAAGACGGTGATGCTTCCTCCTGCATCCATTCACGGGGCACTCTTCTGACGCAGCGCAGGATCCAGTCATATGCCCGGTTTGCAAGCACATGAAGCATAGGCGATGTCTTCTTGCGAGTCTCCACCTCTCTGTAGGTGTGGCTCCAATAAATCGTTGGCAGTCCCGAACTGCATGTTGTCCAAGGCCTTCACAAATTGCACAATTCCTGCGGCAGCTCTCCTGTTGCTCGTCCTGCTCTCGGTCGACGCTGGCATGAAGCAATCGACGCCTTGGCTCCCTTCCATCAATGTCCGCAACCACGCAGACCACGTTGGCTAGTTCCATCAACCACGAACTGAAGTCCACAATCGTCGGATAGGGCTGAATAGTTGCAGCGTGCCTTGCCCAGTCCACTCGTTTGCTTATTGGGAGCTTGGCCACAAGTTCTTCCATCAGCATAGGGTTACCCAGGTGCTGCTCCGCCTTCGCTGACTGTAGGAAAGCCTTGAGGTTGCTGACATGGGTGGCGAATGCGACGAGCTTTCCCAGGTTGTGCTCCGTAATTGCAGGCACATCTCGAATGCTGTTGAGCTGGCTGCGTATTAGTTGCTCCGGTCGGCCGTATCTAAAACGCAGCTGCTCCACCGCTGCATTCGCATTTCTGGGGTGAATCAACAACGACTTCACCGTCTCACGCGCGTCGTCCTTTAGAGCCTTCAGTAGCCTTTGGTTGTTCTCCAAGTCCGTACAACCATACGCTTGCGTCGTCTCCGTAAACGCGCAGTAGAAAAAGGGCCAGTCCTCTGGCTTCCCTCCGAACGTAGGCAGTTCAGAAAGCTTTCGTGGCACCCAGCGTGCAGTTCCTCCAATGCTCGTCGCCCAAGCACCGTCTCCAGGAGAAGGCGCACGTACCGATGTTCCGCCGGCCACTTCATTCTGTAGCCCGAAACCATGCGCTGGAACAGTAGTGCCGGTAGCGTAAAATGGCGATGCGTGATTAATCCTCGTGGTACAGTTCTGCGAGCACGGTACCGTTTGAGATCCGCTCCAGGATGGCGGTCTCTCTGACGCCGCATGATACACACTTGTTGCGTTGGGTACGGTCAGGCCGATTGCAAATGGCGGCTGACCTACCCCAACCTCACTCGACATAACGGGGTCAGTGCGTTCCATATTAGCGCTGCGAGCGCGTTCCAACTCCTTCTCCAACTCGGCGATCCTATCCATGAGGTCGGCCACCTTCGTGGTTTCCTGGTGGCTCCAGATGCTGCCAGCTGCGCTGATGACGCCGGGGCTTCACTGCCTCGGCCGCCGGCTTGCGACGGTTGCGGGGCCAAAACGCTGCCATCTGCTTGCGGTGCGATATTCTGTCCCTCGTTCAGTCGGGGACTCCTTCTGGGCGAATGGTGCATCATGTCGTCCAGGCAATATCGATCCTCTCACCAGGGTGTTGTTCCAAAACAATGTCGCCAGTCGCCTGACTGCGAATAAAAGCTTCTGTCGTCTCTCGTGTGGGAGATGCCTTAAACAAATGTACGGCGGCGATGGGGCAACCCGCTTCCAAAACACAAGCCAATGTGTATGCGTACAACTTATGTTTTATTCTATAGGGATACATGTTAGGGTAAGAAAGAATTATAAATTACAAAGCTTACCGCAGTTTAACCTCCCACACTTTATAACAACAACGACAAATTCACCACACGCGCCATTATTTTCTATCCTAGTGTGCCCAACCTCTTCACGAGTGCACAATAACAAAATTCTACTTAAATACTAACTATCGATAATCGATCCGCGACAATATAATTATAATATGCTTAGCTGAAACTGTTGTTATAAGCATGTTTTCGTCCCTGTTTTCTCTCCCAGTTTCGCATGCGCTTTATTGTTATTTTATAAAATTTTTATTCTTTGGTGGCTGCTTGGCCCAACATCCTCCCCCCATTGATGGGTCCTCCCCCCTTCAATAACAATGTTGGAAGGGGCAGCAGTCACATTATTGCAGAGGTTATTCCGTGGGTTGTCCTCCCTACCACAGAGCGCCGACACATCCCGTGATAGTCCACCGCGGCCAGAAAACACCCAGCCAAATCGAGTGTTCTGAGCAATGGGGAGCCCGTGACCTAACTGGATTTGGCCAGCCGACAACAGATCAAAGAATAAGCCGGCTCCAATCAGCAGGTCCACTCGCTGCGTTTTGTGGAAGTTGGGGTCAGCTAGATCCATATTGCCAGGAATCTTCCAGCCCGAAGCATCTATGTGCTGGCTGGGCTAATAGTCCGTTATATGTGAAGCTACAACAGCCTCAATTTCAACTGAATATGTGCTAAGGCGGGACTTCAAGCAAACATTAACGGATCTGTTTCAAATCCAGCGCCGCCGAAACCGGCCACCGTTGTGGAGCATTTGGAGCGGCCAAGCTGAAGTTCATTTGCCAGCCGCGACGAGATGAGATGCACTTGTGGAACGGAATCCAATAAAACTCGGCAAGGCAGGAAGTTTCCAGATCGACCTCGAACGAGTACATTTGCTATTGGCAGGAGCACTAGCTCAGCATTGCGATCCTGGGTCACAACAGTGTTAATTGAGCGGGATGGATTCGCACCAGCAACTGCACCGATGGGACGTGAGACTCGTGCGGGTGAAACCTGCCCGCGAGGGTGCAACAGAATATGATGAAGGTGATTGCACGTCGAGCAGCGGGAAGCTGACCATCCGCTAGATAAACAAAACAGCGAGTCAGACGCCGCACTTCGTCGTACCGTTCCTCAATTGGCAAAGCACTAAACTTTCGAAGCTCGTGCGCCGAAACACCACACAGGGCGCATAGAGCAGGACTGGCGTTAATAACCATGATCGGCACGAGGATCGGTTATTGCCATAGACTCCCAAGATGGAAGGCTGTTATCAGTGCTTCCTGCCAGAGAGTCTTCCCATTTGGCCTTTGTAGCAGGGTCCAGCTATTGGAAGATGATCTGGATGAGGAGGCACCCTTGAATTTCGGCCGACGTCCCGGAACTCATGAGGGCCCGCATGTATCGATTGAATCGGTAGGATAACTCCTGAAGAGTAGCAATGGATCCCGGCATTGGCTCAACCACCCTTAGCTGCAGGATCTCGTTGATGTGAGCCTGGAAGATTAACCGACGGTTGCTGAAACGGTTGCGCAAAAGGTCAAGGGCAACATTATAGTTAGCGTCGGTAATCTCTAGCGCCCTCACAGTCTCCAGGGCTGAGTCCTGCAGGCAGGAAATGAGCCACCTGAGCTCTTCCATCCTGCAGCGTTATGAAGAGATCGCGCAAACGCTTCTCCATAGTCTCGAAGGTCAGTATAGTTGAATCGTCGGTCTGCATCGCAGCCTTGACCTTCCGATGCAGTACCTCCATTTCTTGGCATGTTACCTCTGCGCATCTCCGCAGCATCCTTTCACGCAGCTTGAGGCAGTAGATGCATTAGCTTCAGCTCCCGTTTCCATTGTGCAATTAAATGAGTATGCTACTTTTTGACAACAAAAAACAACAACGGTGTTTTAGTGGCACTTTTAATGCTGATCACGATAATTAAACGGGATGCGATCACGTCGGGGTCACCAAATGTTGAGCTATTAATAGTTTTTAATAGCAGTTTTTAATAGTTTTTAATAACTACACGCGTTTCAAATTATACTTTCAATATATTTATTTTGGGTTCAATTTTCTTTGTGCATGGAGGGCCAGACGAATCGTTGTTTTAAAAGTTTTATAGTTGCCTTAACTCCATCGTGTGCAATGTTGTGTAGCTTCTCAATGATTTTGTTTCTAAGCGGCTGTGGTATGAAAGGCCGTACGCTAAAAGTAGACATATCGCAAATTAGTGAGTGATGTATATGAGGAATATTTACTGCTTTTAACTGAAGCGAGCTGGTGTTGGAATTGAGTAGTTCTGGAATGGAATGGAGTGAATGGAATGGAGTCTGGAGTGGAATTTGAAGTTCTGGGCGGCGTAATTGCGCATCGCTTATTTTATTAAAATTAATGCAATCGTCTCCGATGGCTTCGATGCAGGAAAGCGTATCTGCGGTTGTATTTTCGTCTCCTGCTACGTGTGATATAGATGTGGTGAATTGTCCTATGAAATCCCATTGGCAAAGTTGGGGATGCTTTTTCGGGTTTTTGATCGAAGGCGTATACTAAAGGTTTGTGGTCTGTACGGATGTGAAAAACTCTGCCTTCCAGCATGTGGCGGAAATGTTTTATTCCGAGGTAAATTGTTAGGAGTTCCCGTTCGTATGTGCCGTATGTGCCGTTCGTATTTTCGTTGTGTTTCTGAGAGCTTAAGCTGAAGAATCCCATTGGTTGGTATTCCGAGTTGATGACTTGATGTAGAACAGCTCCCACTGCTATGTTGCTCGCGTCTGTGCGAAAGGTTTGCAAACAAAGTCCAAATCTCTGAATGCTGTATGCATATAGCGTTGAAATGTTTGAGCTGCGTTACACAGTCCTGTGTGTGAGTTCAAACAGACCAAATGGAGTTGTTATGGCCGTTTTAGGGATGTCTTTAGGTTCTATTGGGATTTGATTGTATGCGCGGTTGAGATCGATCTTGGAGAAAATAGTTTTTCCATAGATCACGTGTGTGCAATCTTGTATGTGTGGTAGCGGATACCGGTCCGGTATGGTTTGCGCATTGAGGGCGCGGTAGTCACCGCATGCTCTCCATTCACCAGTAGGTTTTCGTACCATGTGTAAAGGTGAAGCATATGGGCTCTTAGAAGGTCTGCATACTCCCATGTCCATTAAATATTGGAACTCGTTCTTTGCTGCTCGGAATTTCTCTGGGGTCAGTCTTCGTACGCGCGAAGAGTGGTGCTCCTTTGATGTCGATGACGTGGGTGACGCTCGTCGTTGACGATGGACGATGTGTGATTGTGTTGAATTGTGTTATGTCTTTGAATTCCTCCAACAGTTGAGCGAATGCGTTGGATGTGTTGAATGTTTTAATAATTGATGAATTTTGATGGGTGTGGATACCACAGCATATCAAGCGTGTTTTGGCATCAACTTACTTAGCCTCCTTGATGTTGACAAGGAGGTTGTAGTGGTGTAGAAAATCGGATCCAATGATTGGAGTATTGGTATGTTCCAAGTGTAAGGACGACTTAGTCCTAGGTCCAGTGTGAAGCGGATGGTACCGTATGTTTTTATTTCTGTGCCGTTCGCTGCAAAGAGTGTATGGCGATTGGCGTTTTGTATATTCTTGTGAATAGTACTGGATGGAATGATCAAAACGTCGGCTCCTGTATCGACTTTTAATGTTCATTTTATTCACTATATATTTGCTTAAAACTAATGAAAATTAACAAAAGCGTTGCTAGCTGCGGATGAGGCTGTCGATGTTGTGAGGCGCAGAAAAAGGTTGTGTTTCTAGAGAGGGCCTCCACTCTAGACTCTTATAAGATATCGAGTTCGATTGTGTTATGGTAAGCACTTAGGGTTGCCACAGTACCCCCCTCCTAGAGTTCCTGTTAGGAAAGATATTTTGCTGGGAATCTGACTCGTCGTCCTGATCTTGATAACTGCTCGGTTGGCTGGGCAGTTGGCGCTGTCGTTTTCTCTTGAGTCGAGACGGATTCGTTTTGGAAGATGTATGCCGGTTTAAGTCTGTCGATAGACACCTTGTTGTCTTTTGTATGTCCTTTGAGTGTAAAGTACTTGTCGTGCTTTGCTAGCACTTCGAACGGACCCTCGTAGTTTGCTTCTAGAGGGGTTTTGACTCGATCCACTCTGACGAAGTCGTGGGTACAATGGTTTAAATCCGGGTGCACAAATTCCTGCGGTGTATGATGGTGCACTAGCTTAGTAGTTGGTAGCTGAGATATGGTTTCTTGAAGAGCCTCGGCGAACTCAGACTCGGTATGTTTTTGTGTGTTTGGTGTAAAAAGTCCGCCAGGGACACGTAGAGCGGTGCCGTAAACCATTTCAGCTGGGCTCAACCCGATGTCGCTTTTAACTGTTGTACGTAGGCCTAGGAGGATTAAGTGCAGGGAACTGCTCCAGTTAATAGGATCGGCGCATTTTAAGGCCTCTTTTAATGTTCTGTGCCAGCGTTCGATCATCCCGTTGGCTTGTGGGTGGTACGCCGTCGTTCGCAGGTGCTTAAAACCGCAAATTCTGGCGAGCTAAATCTGTTGTGATGTGGAGAGGGATTCCGTACAGAGCGAACCAGCCCGAAATCAAAGCGTTGGCCACCGATTGTGCTGTGATGTCGACTAAAGGGATTGCTGCGGGCCATCTTGAGAAGCGATCGATACACGTGAGGCAGTATCGGTATCCGTTCGATGATGGCAGTGGTCCAACGATGTCGATATTGATGTGTTAGAAACGGGCGTCGCTGGCGGCATACTCTCCCAGTGGCGATTTTGTGTGTCGTTGGATTTTAGCTTTTTGACACGGGATGCAAGAGCGTACGATTTTGGCCACATCCTTCGCCATGTGGGGCCAAACATAGTGTTTGCCGAACAATTTATTCGTCGCCTTAACTCCCGGATGGCTCAGCGAATGGCTCTGGGCTCGGATGGCTCTGGGCTTGAACCACGGTTTGGCGTAGACATCTGGGCACGAACGGGCGTATCTGGTTATTGGCGACGTGGCAGTACAATTGTTTGTTTGAGCCTGAAAGAGATAATTTGGTTAGTGAGATGGTATTTTCTGGATCAGAATTGAGTAGCGATTGTAGTTCGTCGTCGTTTTCCTGTTCCAGTGCCATCTCGTCGAAGTCGATGTGTTTGATGGCTTCGATGCGTGAGAGAAGATCAGCCACGTTGTTTTCCTCTCCTGTGATGTGCCGGATATCGGTACTGAATTGGCTGATGCAATCCAGTTGGCGCGCGCGTCGCGGTGATGCTTTCTCGCTGTTTTGATTGAAAGCGTACATCAGCGGCTTGTGGTCGGTGAAAATTATAAAGTTTCTGCCCTCCAATGCGAACTTGAAGTGCAAAATGGCCTGATAGATGGCAGTCAGTTCTCTATCGTAGGTGCTGTACTTCTTCTGCGTCGGTGTGAATTTCTTGGAGAAGAAACCCAGTGGTTGAGTCTGCTCGTTGACAATCTGATGTAACACCGCACCCATGGCGTCATCGGAGGCATCGGTGGTTAGTGTTAATTGCGAGTTAGGTGCCATGTAGTTCAGCAACGTTGCGTTTGCAAGATCGGCACTTCTCAAAGTTCACGGTGAGATGTGCCTTGCGAAGGCGGTCAAGGGTCGTACGGAGGTGTGTCTCGTGCTGCTCCTCGGATTCTGAAGCGATCAGAATGTCGTCGATGTATGCGAAAACAAAGTTTTCGAGATCCTGTATTACGTTGTTTATGTGACGCTGAAAAGTTTGCGCTGCGTTGCGTAAGCCGAATGTCATGAACAAGAATTCGAATAGCCCAAAAGGCGTGATAATTGCTGTTTTGGGAATATCTTGCGGTTCGACAGGGATCTGGTGATATGCTTTTTGCAGGTCGATTTTTGAAAATATCTTTTTACCGTTTAGGATGCTTGTTACATCCAGTATGTACGGAATAGGGTATCGATCCGGCACTGTTACGTTGTTTAGTGCTCGGTAGTCGCCGCATGGTCGCCACTCTCCGCTTGCTTTCTTTACCAGGTGAAATGGACTGGACCAGTGGCTTTTTGAGGGGCGACATATTCCTTTTTCGATGAGGTAGGAGAACTCTGTTTGTGCGGCTTTGAGTTTGTCGGGCGCTAGTCGTCGGGCGCGGGCGTGAGTAGGCGGGCCGTTGGTCGAGATGAAGTGCGTTACTTCGGACTCTGCTGGCAGCCGGTTCGAGTTGATCGTTGCGAGATCGCGGTATTCGTGAAGCAACCTAGCGTATTGGTTGCTCGTGTCGTAGGATAAAATCGCGTTGATTTTACGTTGAGGCGCGTGACATGTTGATTCGTGCAGCGTAGCTCGATCGATGAGTTTGCGTCGTTTCATATCGACGAGTAAGTCGAAATGTTGAAGGAAATCAGCTCCAATGATAGCGCAGTTGACGTCAGCTAATACGAAGGTCCAAACGAAGTTTCGTCCCAATCCCAGCGACACTGTTATGCGTTTTTCTCCATAGGTTTGTATCTTCGTACCATTGGCGGCGAAAAGAAGCTTTGGAGTGAGCATAGTTTTTGCGATTCTGCAGGGTGGCATCACTGAAATGTCGGCGCCGGTGTCGATGAGAAATTGAGTTTTGGAGTAATTGTCGTTGATGGCGAGGCGGGCAATTGTGTTGTGGTCTTCTTCGGATTTGTCCGCCGAATCCGAAGACTGTTTTAGTTTTTTGGTTCGGAGGAAAACGTGCACAGTTGGCGACATTTCTTGGCGGCGTTGCCAAATTTGCTGTGGTACCAATACAAGCCTGAAGTCGGGACGCTGTTGCGATCCGTTAATGTGGATGAATTGTTCTTGCGGTAACGGTTTTTGAAAAGCGCGTTGATTTGTTGCTCGATGCGGTCTAGACGTTCGTCGAAAACGGTGCTGCTGGGTGGCGCCGATTTGGCGTCAACGGTGCGTATATGATGAAAATCGCCGACTTCCATGACTTTGTCTGCCAACTTAGCTAAATCTGCTAGGCAGGCGTCCGATGCTTGCAAGATCGCTTGCACTTGTGTTGGTAGGCGCTGCAGCCACAGTGCTTTTAAGAAAGTTTCGTCTACTTTGTTTGCGGCGAGTGCGTTTAACTCGTTGAGCAGTTGTGTGGGGCGCTTGTCACCAAGGTCAGTCTCCGAAATCAACTTCTGGATTTTCTTCTGCTCGCTTTCGCAGAAGCGTTCCAAAATGCACGACTTTAAGTTTTCGTACTTGCCTGTGCCTGGTTGGTTGACGATGGCGTCGGCGATTCGGGCCAGTACCGGTGCTTCGATTGACGCCAGGATCGTGTTGAATTTCGTGTCGTCTGTAGTTATTCCTGCCAGAACGAATTGGGCTTCGATTTGCGACAGCCATAATTCTGGGTGCTCGGTCCAAAAGGGCGGAATTTTAACCGCCACGCGGTTAATAACTACGTCGGAACCGCGAGTAACGGTATCGTGAAAGACGTCGGCGTCCTCTTGTTTGGTGTCGTTGTTTGCCACTGTAAGCACCGGTACTCGCGTCTATATAGTGATCACGTCGGGGTCACCAATTTAATGTTCATTTTATTCACTATATATTTGCTTAAAACTAATGAAAATTAACAAAAGCGTTGCTAGCTGCGGATGAGGCTGTCGATGCTGTGAGGCGCATAAAAAGGTTGTGTTTCTAGAGAGGGCCTCCAGCGATATCGATACTCTTATAAGATATCGAGTTCGATTGTGTTAGGGTAAGCACTTAGGGTTGCCACAGACTAAAAATTTTCTACCAGATTGGTCGTCTGGTACGAGAAGTCGGTTGACATCGATTTGAAATGCTTGATGATAAGAAGAGGCGAATTTACTTAATCCGTCAAGGCTGCCTCCTGATCCTCTGACGGTTGCCATTAGTTTTTTTGGTCGTCCTCGTTGAACACTGTAAAGGAGCATGGTTGGCTGCAACGCTGTGCATCTTTGCCGTACTTGTTGTGGTACCAACACAGTTGGTGGGACGATCTATTGTTAGAAGGTGCATTGTTGCGGTAATAATTTTGGGGTTGCTGATTATTTCTGCCACGCGTTTGATTGTGATTTAGTAACTGTCCCAGTTTGTTGTTAATCTGCTGCAGAGCCTTGTCGTTATCGTCGAGTCTTTTGGTCAGCGTTATGACGCGTTCTGCTTGATGAGACTGCTGTTGTTTGTTTTTTGAAAAAGCATATACGTGGTCAGCCGCATCGTCGTTTAAGGAATCCATGACTGCATCGGCTGCTTTTGCCAGTTGTGAGAGTTTGGTCTGCGGTGAGCTTCCTAACATGCCGACAATTACCGCGCGCACGGGAGGAGGCAAACGTTTGATCCAGTAGCGTCGTACTACTGATTCGTCGCAGGTTGCCTTGGTTTGCTGCAGTTGGCAGAGTAAGTGGCTTGGGCGGCTGTCGCCGAGCTGATTTCCAGTTGCGAGTCTGTCCAAAGGTACCATTTCCGAGTCCGTAAACTTTGAAAGGATCGCTTCTTTTAAGATGGAATAAGGGGCTGTTTCGGGTGGATTGTTCACAAGATCGTGTACTTGTTCCAGGTATTTGGGGTCTGCGTAGGCAATGACTGCAGCGAACTTTTCCTGTTCTTTTGTGCACCAAGTCCTTGTAGTGCGAACCAACTTTTTAACTTCGTGAAGAACATTTCTATGTTTGTGATTGATTGTAAATTTGGGAACGGCATTTTTCCACATACGGATTGGATCATGGCTGTGCTAGTGAATTGCGCAGCGTCTTGCGCGTCAGCGAAGTCTTCGTTTTCGGCCATGTTGTGAAATACTTGTGTGTATGTACTCAAGACTTTGATGTGATTTGGAAATTGTTCTAGTTGTCGAGGGTCACCAATTATGGAGACTTATATGCTCCAAATAAATATTTGGTTAATAACTATTAATTTGGTTAATAACTATAATAACTAAAGTTGGTTAATAACTATTAATATTTATTAAAGATAGGGTGGATACAAAGATTTGGTTTAATGTCTAGGTTGTGAAAATTTAGACTTCTTGAAGAGTGAAGCTTATTGTAGCCAGTAGTCTTTCAGTATCCCCAAAGGGTTTTTTGATACTATGGCGAAAAAGAATTTATTCGTTGCTATTCGTGGCTGCTTGGCCCAACAGTATTTTTTTTCTGTTTTTGTAATATTATAGTTTCATGTTATTTATGTTTTCCTTTGGTGTGGTTGTTGTCTTATTTTTTTATTTTAAAATTCCACATTGGGGGTTGAGGCTATTGTAGCTATTACCGGTACGTGATATATAAGTTTTTTGTACATAGAAACCTTTATGTTTCAGGTCTATGATTTTTTTGAGGCACTCGCGAATCTTTTTTAATCGATATTTTAATTAGCGCGTGCCCCACGTTGGGCTCCAATTATAATCGCGACTAGTTATATGTTATATTAGTTTTTATTAACCTAAATAAATAACAAATATAATTAATAATAAAAATTCATTAATTTTCAACGCCTTCGATTAAATAAGAAATATTATTCAGTTTGTATTTTTTTTCTGTTTTTGTTCTCTTATTGTTTCACTTTATTTTACTTATTATTTATATTTTTCTTCGGTGTGGTTGTTGTCTTATTTTTTAATTTTAAAATTCCACTTAAAATTCCACTTTTCCTTGTTGCTTCGGGATCTTTCCCGAAGTATGTTACAAACGGAATTCTGAAAAGAATTTACCGAATGGGATTGTTGTGATCAGCATGGAAAATTTGGGTACCAATTCGGATGCTTAAAAAAGGGAGCCACAGTGGCGTGATTCTAGCGGATGTTTAGTCTAATGTTGTTTTTGTCGTTGCCGGCTCAATACGGCAAATTTTTTTATTTCATTTCTCAAACTTGGTCCTCCGTTAGGGTGCTAAATGCGAGTGTGGGAATGTTTACATGATAAGAGCTCAAAAGAGCTTGGTGGCAAGTTCCCAAATAATTATTTATAATCTAATATATAAAATTCTTATATAACGGTGTTAGTAGCTCTACTCCTCCGAAATGGCTCGACCGATTTTCGTGAAATTTTGTGGGCATATTCGTTAGGGCTGAGGATCGGACAACATCTATTTTTCATACACTTATTTGATCTCCCGCCTTCGCCGGTCAATAATTTATCAACTACGAGTATCAATCTATAAGTTATTCCCGCTCCAGTTGTCATTCCGGTCCCCTATCTTACTCACTACACATTTTTTAGCCATTTTGTATTGTGTACAATCGTAGCAGTGACTGTTATACGTATTAAAAGCACGTGACTTCGAGATATAAAAGCACGAAGATCAGGCGAACAAATCGAAGAAGACAATGCAAATGCGCGTGTGAGCATGGTGCAATTGCGTCAATCAGAATCGCAAGAGGCACAAGATGAACGTAATCAAGAAAGACAACTGCAACAAAGAGAAGCAGGCAGATTCATAGTTAATCGACTTAGAGGAATTGACCAACAACACCAACAAGTTTGTCGAGCGAATGATCGAATGGTATCTTCGCAAAAACTCTGCTGTATTCTCATGTTCCACAATATTTTACATGGGCTCAATCAAAAAAATGGATGCCACGCAAGAGAGGGGCACCAGTTGATGCGTGCCCCACTTTATTCAAATCCAATACTTTTAATCCATCAATCACACTTTCAAATACAGTCAATCCACTGCCGACTGAGTGTTTTCGACGTCCCTGGCGATGATCCACTGTTGGGGCGGCTGGTGGTCTTCTGCGACCAGGACCAGATCGCCCTTCCTGACGTCTTCCTACTCCCGATGCCACTTCGACCGCACCTGTAGGCCCAAGACGTACTCCTCATAAAATCATAGAAGACCAAAAATTTATGTAGAAAATCTGAGATTATTCGACTCTCCAAAAGACATTTACCTAGAAGATTTTATATATCGAGTGAATACTTTCGCTCATTAAATGGGAACTTTGATCTTTTGTATCAGTACGCGAATTTGTTGTTTGAAGACCCAGCTTTAACCTTCTTTTGGCGAATTGGCGATTACTCTGTTCTCTAGCCATCGCCGATGCGCTATCTGAACCCATTTCAGACTCAGAGTTGCTCCCAAAAATCGGGAAACTTCCAGACGGACAACCGTGCCAATCCGAGACCGGATGCCCGTGTGTAGACTCGGACGAGGAGAAGTATAAATCCAATGAAAGATCTTTTGAAGAAAGCTTTTGACGAAGTCAAATCTAAGTTTTGTGCTGCGCCTTTTCTAATTCATCCTGATTACGACAAGCCATTTATAATCCAATGTGATGCGTCAATGTGCGGAGTTGGGAGTACTAGCACAATGCGATAAATTAGGCAACGGACGTCCAAGCGCATACATGTCTTAAAAATTGAATGGGGCTCAACGTAACTATACGGTTACCGAATTAGAGAGTCTGGCCGTTGTGTTTGCCATCAAGAAGTTTCGCACGTATGTAGAAGGGCATAATTTTACAGTTGTTACCTATCATTCAGCCCTGCGATGTGTAACGTCCTGGTTCTGATCGAGAGCACGCACTGTCTATTGCCGGCCTAGCTCAGGGCCAGAGGGAGGGTTCTTGTGCTTCCCCAAATCAGGGTTACCAAATAAAAGAAGTCTTCGACAGTGCTAAATAAAGGGGGTGGCCAAAGTTGTGGGGGAATAGGGAATGAGAATACCAGCTTGGAGACTCAGGTGTAAAAGATCTCCTCTTTACCCGCCCTTCCTTGTTGCACCATTATCATTGGGCAACCCATGTTGCATTAGCTTGTCTCTGGAAACCCCACTGAAATATTTAGACGCGATTCATTATATCTTCATTACTTCAATGTATTAAACATGGGCATTTCAGCGTTTTGTTCATTATTCCTAATATAATAACATTCTAATCCTAACTCAATATTATTAGTTCAAAGCAAAAACCTTACAGCGATAATTTAAGAATTTACGTTTACTACGTTTTGAATTTACAAAATTAAGAAATATAATCTACTTTATGATACTTAAATGAACTGACTTTACTCCATCCTGAATATTCATATACATATATCTTGTTTATATTTCACTCTAAGACATATTCTTCAAATTGTTGCGGCTATGCCGTACTTACAGCTCGTCCCTCGAGGTCAGCAGACCTGTCGACTTCCGATGCAGCTATATATATATATTCTAAATCAAAGTCTTACTACATAATAAGGTATATATATATGTAAATATTAAGGGATGTGGTACATGATTAAATTACGAAGGCAAAATTTTGGAAAACTTAAAAGTAATAGAAATTAACAATAATGATTCAAAATGCTATGCCATTTTACATTTTCTACAGTGGCGGAGCTAGTTTGGCAAACAAAACTGTGTGCTTTACAAGTTAGCGATTTTCGTTATAGATTCTTATCTTGGGGGAATAACGGATCTATGGCCGCAGCATGGTAGAGAGCAGACTCCAATCCTCGAGAGTGTTAACGTTTAGGCGGGAGAAAAGGGGGGGTTGATTCCAAGCCTTATGGAAACCTCGTGTTCCTTATGTAATATCAGGGACGTGCAGGGGGGTGAGTTTTATATAACCTCCGTTACATTTTCTCCATATCGATCCTCTGCGTTATTTTCTTCTATCGGCTTCTTATTTTCTTTCTTCGCTAATATACGTTTATATAAGCTCGGCCAAATACCAGGCCACCATGGCTCTGTGAAATACACGGTTGTAAGAACCGACACAAGAATTGCAATTTTCTTTCTCACCTGATTTGGCCGAGCCAATTTGAAGAATTTAAACTGCAACTCTCAATTGCACTTGAAACTGGTTTGGACTGATTTTGGTCTAAGAGGCAATAATTCACTTGTGATTTAAATATATTTATTGGGGAGCACGTGTAATGACGTAATACCACGTGATTAGCGTAAAGTCTAGTAAAAATCGTTGGTCTTAATAAACCATCCGCGAAAGTCCAAGTGTGGTTCGAAAGTGAAGCGGGGCTTATCTTTGAAACCTAACCCAAGCCTACTTGAATATGCATCTTCCAGGGAGCTTTAACGGGTTCAATTAATTGCATGGGAATGAAAGGGATGACCAGCATGCATTTTTGGAGACCACTGGAATCTGGACAATGGGACGGACTGCAATTTTTTTGTCTTAAAACCTGCTCGTAAAAGTCCCCCTCACACCCACAGGTTAGAACGAAAAATCTATTTTTCGGCTCAAAGCTGAAAAAAGGGTGAACTTTACCAAATATCCTTAGCGTGAAAGGTTCCTAATTCTTTCCCAGACAAGTCTTCTAGTAAATACAGTGATTGTCCGCACTTTCTCTTTACACGGACTTTTACTCCAACCGGTGCTAGCTTGGCATTGAAATTATATGCTGCATTGCTAAGCTTAAAGTTTCGTTTCGTCACTATCTGTCCAATTTCAAATGTGCTGTGATGGCTTCGCAAATCATACGTACGTTTGTTGGTCTGATAAGCTTTCTGCATATATTTTTGAATGTCGCCTCGAATATTACAAAACTGGTCTATCCGATTAAGGGTAGTGGATCCCTCATTCATTAATCCCAATTTCTCTAACAGCTGGTAGTCTCTACCATGAGTAGTCATGTTTTGTCCAAAAACTGCTAAATATGGGGGCATTCCAATGGACTGATGTAGATTATTACGCAAGGCGCTATTAATGCTACTCAAGTACTTATCCCATTCCCTCTGATCGGACTGAATGTAAGATCTTAACGCCGCGTTAATAGATCTATTAACTCGTTTTGCCGCGTTGGTCTGAGGTGCGCATGCTGCTGTGCATACGTGTTGGACTCCGTAGCGATTCAAGAATGCTGAGAAATCGTTTCCCTTAAATTGTCTACCATTGTCAGTAACAACAACCTGTGGAACTCCAAAACAATCAAAAATATCCTCTTTAAGGATTTTAACAACTATCTCAGATGTAAATTTCTTTACAGCCTTTAAGAAGGTAAATTTTGTGAAGTGATCTAAAATTATGAGTATTCCTATATGTCCTTTTTTTGTTCTAGGAAAAGGACCAATAAAATCAAGATATAGTCTCTGAAAAGGTCTCTCGCTATTAGTTTGGTGTCCCATTGGAATTTTCATTTTCTGTGTGGGGTGTTTGCACGTTTGACATACCTCACATTGGCGAATGTAGTCGCGAACATTTATAAGCATTCCTGGCCATGAGAAAGTTCTGCGAATTCTCTCTAAGCACTTTGCCATGCCACAATGCGAAGAGGATGGTTGATCATGAGCGGCTTTAATAACTTGTGTCCTCAATTCTCTTGGGACTACTAATTTCCAGCTCTGATCGTCTTTATCCAGATCGCCTCTTGAAAAGTTACAACGATGATACAGCAAGTTGTCTACTACCTGATAATCGGGCATGTTAGTTGCAACTATTTTGTCGATAAGTTCTTTATATTCCGAAGACTGGAACGCATCGGAAGAAAGATCTATCTCGGGCCATACTTTGTCTATATTGGCAACGTTAACTTCTCCTTCGAAAGATCGAGAGATGGCATCGGCTACAACATTTTCACTTCCCTTTCGGTGCTCTATGGTCAACTGGTATCCGTGCAGTTTCATAGCCCATCTTTCTAGTCTACCTCTCAAGTCGTTCTTTTTCATTAACCAACTTAAACTAGCATGATCGGTGATTACTTTGAAGGGGTGTCCTTCGATGTACATTCTGAATCTATCAATGGCTAAAACTACCGCTAAACACTCTAATTCGGTTACCGAATAATTTCGTTGAGCCTTGTTAAGCTTTTTGGACATGTAACTGATTGGTCGTTCGTATCCGTTTTCATCACATTGTGCCAATAAGCCTCCTACTCCATAGATGGATGCATCGCACTGAATAATGAAAGGTTTATCGTAATTGGGACTAATTAATACTGGGGATGAGCATAATTTGTCTTTAATGGCTTGGAAAGAGTTTTGTGCTTCTTCATTCCATGTTAAAGTTTTTCCTTTCAATAATTCTGTGAGTGGAAAAACAATTGTCGAAGAAGAATGCCCAAGAATCGTCGTAATTGTTTCTGCGTTGAAGGGACTGGATAGTCTGATATTGCACGGACTTTGTCGTTGTTCGGTTGAAGAGTGCCCTCTCCTACTACATATCCTAAATATTCCACTCTAGATAAGCCGAATTGGCTTTTAACTATATTGATGGTCAACCCTGCCTTGCGTAAATGGGAAGCAACTGCGGTTAAGTGAGTCAGGTGTTCATCAAAAGTAGAAGACAACACCAATAAGTCGTCTAGGTACACCATCACGTGAGACTTTAATTGATATGGTATAACCTGATCCATTAATCTGCACATCGTTTGAGGTGCATTGCACAACCCAAAAGGCATGCGCTTAAACTGATATAGCGGTCGATTTGGGGCAACAAAAGCGGTTTTTGGTCGAGATTTTTCTTCTAAGGCAATTTGCCAAAACGCATCTTTTAAATCGATCTTTGACACACATCGAACTGCGGGCAGTCTACTCAATAGACCTTCTAAGTGTGGCATAGGATACGTATCCTTTGCGGTAACACTATTCAATTTTCTTGAATCCAGACAAAACCTTATCTTTCCTGGTTTTACTAATAGGACAATCGGTGAAGACCATTCCGATGGAGGTGCTTCTTCTATAATGTCTAATTCTAACATTCTGTCAATTTCACTACACAAGAGTTTCTCTTTGGCTGGCGATATAGGATAATATCGCTGCTTGATAGGACGCGTATCCTTTGTATCGATAACGTGTTCTACCAGCTTTGTTAAACCTAATCCGTCACATTCAGATGTAGGAAATAGCTTAATGACAGTCTGTAACTTGCGGTTTTCTGTGGCTGATAAAGATAGTTTGTCGTTACTCGTTTCTATCGCTTGCACCTCGGGAAGTTTGGGTTCATAGTTGATAGAAATTCCGAATTGATCCCAAAAGTCAACTCCACATATTATGTCTAGTGAAATAGAAGGAACAATTAAAAACTCAAAATTGTTTTGAAAGTTGTTGTATAACAATGGTATTACTATTGAACCAGAAATTTCTTGACGTTTCCCGTCTGCTGTACATACTCTTCCTCTTCGTTTTATATATTGCTTTGAATCTACGATTGTTTTTGCTAAATCTCCGCCTATGATGCTTTTGTTTGCCCCACTATCTAATAAAGCATAGTGAGGTTGATCGAAAATGTGAAGCTTAACAAATGGACGATTATCTTGACCATTTCGTGTAAGGCTCGAGACTTTATACATTGTGGACTTCTTCAAACTGTTCCAAAATTCGCGCATTCGCCTGGCTGAGCGTGAATTTCGGTATTTCATTGAAAATAATTCAGATCTTCTTAACTCATATTCTTTAAGTCTAATGTGATACGGCTTTATAATTTTAGGATTAATTTCTACGTCTAACAGTTCTGGTTGAACTGGATTTAAAAGTAGGGTTTTATTTTCGTTTGAATCTATTTGCGGACATCCCTCTGGTGTGAATTGCGGATGTCCTGTGGACCGTTTCCCGAATGCGGATTACATTTAATACATTTTGGTCGATAGGTATCTAAAGCTCCACATCCGTAGCAAAACACACGCCGAGGTTTAAGACAATCTAAATACCTGTGACCTGGATCATCACAATTCCAGCACTTCATTAATTGTACGTCTAAAATTATTTTGTGAATTCCCTTGCTTGTACTTATTGTTGCCAAAGAAGGCCTCATGTTTGTGACACTCT
Source organism: Drosophila ananassae (assembly GCF_017639315.1). Lineage (NCBI taxonomy): Eukaryota > Metazoa > Arthropoda > Insecta > Diptera > Drosophilidae > Drosophila > Drosophila ananassae. Next base: position 307,913 of record NW_025319059.1, read on the forward strand.
CTTCTCAACGCTGACAATGATGGGGTATCCACATGCAAAAGCTCATGATATAACTCTGGTCTTAGATTGTTTCTAACTTCTGCTACGATCTCTTCATCAGACAATGGTTCTCGTAAGGCATCAGTAATTGCAACCATGGCATCTAAGAATTCATCGAAACTCTCGTTTCGGCCCTGTTTCCGTCTACGTAAGGTATCTTTAATGTCTCTTTCTGTACGTTGATCTTTGTACCTCTCTCTTAAGTGCATAAATCGAACCATGTGGTTTCCTCATTAGATCTATGACAACGCCAATAAAAATTCAATGCTGGTCCAGCAAAAAGTAAATGTCCAAATTTGTAAAGCAATACAAAATTTCCATTTAAACTTTGGGATGTTAAGCAGTTAACTCTATAAATAAAGTCTTCTACCGAGATATCGCTAAGCAGCCCTGTAAATTTGATATGCCAATTCGAAATTACATTAGCAGTTTTATCTGAGAAATCTCTAACAGGTTCTCTAACAGGCGAGTTATTATTACGTCTGTTACAATGATTGGATGGTGCTCCACTATCTAAACTTATACGAGGATGGTTTAAGGGTGCAGGAAAATCCCATTCAAGTTGCGGTTCTTCTGGGTTTTCTCGCGGAATACCGTTTAACGACAAGCTATTAAAAGCTGTACGAACTTCTTCGGACAAGGTTGCTGCCATATTTATACGAAACGACTCCATAGAACTTGCTATCAATTGTTGGATTCTTTCTTCGCTAATACCATTAGCATCGGCATTAGCCTGAGGATTTGTTAAATCCTGACGCGATGTAGCTCCTAGACTCGTTCGAGGGTTTACATTTGCATTCGGCCTTTGGTGAGATCGGGTATTAGGTCTGTTTCTAGGAATCGTTCCGGTAGTTGTGTTATTGTTTCCAACAGCTCTAGTTGTCCTAGAGGGGGGAACGTTCACTTCTGCATTTGTCGGATTCTGACTTTCAATCTGAGCTCGCTGACAAGCACTTCGACAGATCGGACAAGTTTCATTATTATCTAACCACGATAATATGCATTGGCGATGGAATCTGTGTACATGCAGTGTCCACATATTCTCCTTGAATATTGGTATCATTGCATATAGTGCAGCTTATGGTAGTATCTCTCTCACTGGACATTCTTGCTACCAAGTTTTCTAAACTGCGTCTGACTGCCATTATATAAATCTATATGTTTTGTTAGTAATTTATTTATTTGTTTTTCATTGTTGTTGGAGTTTTACTCCGAGACAAGCTAACTTCACTTTTCAGCTCAGCTCCCTCATTCCTTTCATTTGGGTCTATTGAACTATTGTGTAAACTGATGTAAACAGCTAAGCAGCAATCAAATGTAGGATAACAGAAGCTGTTATCGAATAGTAGAGGAGACTGTTAATAAAGCTGCGGGTAGTTAGTCTTAAGCAAGAAATAGAGCAGAAACGACGCATAAGTTAAGATCAACATGTAAACTATATCTAACATATCCACACATTAATAAACCTATGAGACCACTAAGAAAACCATCCTCTCACAGTTCAGAAGTGGGATACTAATGTGTTGGTGCAGTGTAGTGGAGATATAGTCAGGAAAATTGGAACAGAATCGTCGGCGTGGAAAGTTGGTAATGGGTAGCAGCCCCAGAGATTACTCGATACTTGTGCGTGGCAGACGGATTTAAAGAAAAAGCCAGACAGTATAACACAAAGGGATTGTGTGTATATGGGCGTCGTGGTGAAATTCGCATTGAAAAGAACATTTTGGAAAAAGCATTGAGGAAAATGGTCAAGATAGCAGAACTCAAGGTGGACCAGTTGAGATTTTTGTTAAGAGAACGAAATCTTGCAGCTGCGGGATCCAGAGCAGAGTTAGTACAGCGACTAGTTGAATTTGAGGAATCAGAAGACGTGGAGATGCCACAAGCTAGTGGAAACGTGAGTCAACGAGAGGAATCGGTGACGTCACAAGCGGCAGCTATTTCACAACTGCAGAATGAAATGACCGAGCTGAAGAATATGATGGCGCAGTTGGTGAGCATGTAGAGGCCAAATGCAGATGATGGAGTTAATAGGCAGGAACGCACAGAGGAAACCAGGAGGAATATCACAGGAGACGATATTCCTAATCTACAAGCCAGAAACAACGTGAGACAAGCGTCGGTAAAGGAAATCGCAGACACTTTGCCAGAGTTTGATCCAGGAGACGAGAACGCTATATCAGTGAACCAATTCATCGATCGTGTCAACAAAGTGGTTGGTGCGTATCATTGGGACGAGACGTTTTTGTTATTGGCAATTTATACAAAGATCAAGGGACCAGCCAAGATGTGGTTCGATTCTTCGCCAGTGGTGCACACTACGTGGAGTGACTTCGCGCAAGCTATGAGGGATGAGTTTGGAGCAAGCCCGGATGAAGCGGAAGTGCATTTCAACATGACTAATGCAACCAGACGAGCAAAAGAAACAGTGAAGGAGTATTGTTTCCGGATGTCAGCCCTAGGAGTGCGGTACAGTCTGAGCGAGGCAGCGGTTATCAGATATGTTCGCGCAGGATTACAGCACCGAGAGTTGCAAAACAGCATTGCAGCGATACGTTTTTCAATAATGAAGCAGCTTAGAGATGCAGCCGAATCTTATTTCGTAAACAGAGGTCGGACAGCAGCAAACAAAAAGGAGTTTGTGCCTAAATACAACAATTTCGAGATGAAACAGGACAGCGATGTGAAGACAGCAAAGCCAAAGGATTTGAAGACATGTTTCAAGTGTGGAGAGTTGGGACACTTTGCCAATTCGTGCCCAAGTAAGGAGCAGAAGCCACGCTGTAACAAATGCAATACTTTTCATGCAATCACGGAAAGTTGCCAAACTGCAAAGGTGATGCGTTTAGGAGCAACAAATCAAGACAAGTTATTCACCAGAATAGTCCGTATAAATTCAAAGAGCTATAACGCATTTATAGATACGGGTAGCCAGGCTAGTATCATTCGACAGTCAGTTGCGGATGAATTAAAGGCAGATCGGCATGAGTGCTCTATGAGGATTAGAGGCATATGTGGAGGATCGTGTATTCTTTCTGAAGAAGTCGTTATCCAGATGGACGTTGAAGGGAAGACCATTGATGCCAAGTTATACGTAGCAGACGACGAGCTTTTGCAAGAAGACCTTTTGCTGGGACAGGATTTCATTGTTAGCGCCCAGTTATCCCTAAAGTTTACGGCAGAGGATGTCGAAGTCAAGCGAGCGGTGCAGCAAGCAGAAACTATTGGAAGCGTACGTGGTACTCATAAGCTTCTTGTTAATATGCAAAACAATCAGGAAAGAAGTCAAATGAATCAGTTGTTGAGCAAGTTCGAAGATGTCTTCTCTACAGGATTGCAAGGAATAGGAAAAACAAATATTGTCCAAGCCAAAATAGATGTTGAGAGCAACCAAGTAGTTTCCCAGCCACCATACAGAATTCCCGAGCCAAAGAAGGAAGTTGTCGCCAAGATGTTGGACGAGTTATTGCAGCAGGATATTATCCAACCATCTACGTCAGAGTATGCTAGCCCTGTAGTACTCATCAAAAAGCCGAACGGTAGTGACCGACTATGTGTTGATTACCGCCGTCTGAACAAGCTGTTAAAGAAGGAGAATTTTCCGGTCCCGAATATAGAAGAGCGTCTTCAAGGGGCGAAACGATTTAAGTATTTCACTTCACTGGATTTAAATTGCGGATATTACCAAATTGAGATAGCACCTGAAAGCCGAAAGTTTACCGCATTCATCACCACGGATGGACTTTACGAGTTTAAGCGACTCCCGTTTAGGCTAAAGAATGCCCCAGCCATTTTCAATCGTCTCATGGCAGAACTACAAAAGCGAGTGCATAAAGGAGATATGATTCACTACATGGACGACATTCTTATTGGTAGCAATAATTTCGAGGAGATGTATGCCAAGCTAGAGAGAGTCCTTACAGTATTGCGAGAGTGTGGACTAACTCTCAATCTGGATAAATGTAAGTTGTACGAGCAGTCTATTACGTTTCTAGGACATCAAATTCACGATGGAGGTATCAGCCCAGGAGAAGTAAAGACGAATGCCATTTCCATGTTCCCCACACCGTCCAATGTCACCGAAGTACGTCAGTTTTTAGGATTGACAGGATATTTTCGAAAATTTGTCGCCGGATACGCTATTATATCAGAGCCGTTACGTATGCTGTTGCGAAAAGCACAAACATTCAAATGGGAGCAGCGCCAAGAGGACGCGTTTAACGAATTGAAAAGAAGCCTAACGTCAAGACCTGTTATCACAAGCTATCGCCTAGATGCTGAACACGAATTACACACAGATGCCAGTGCTGTGGGTTTGGCCGCCGTACTGATGCAAAATGAAGAGGGTCAACTAAAGCCAATTGCTTATTTTAGTCGAGCAACGTCTAAGTCTGAGAAAAATTATCACAGTTATGAGCTGGAAGCTCTAGCCGTCGTCGAGTCGTTGGAGCGATTTAAGTATTATGTCTACGGTAAAAATGTTCGAGTAGTTACCGATTGTAATGCCCTGAAATCTTCAATGGATAAGAAGGAACTTATACCCCGAATTGCACGATGGTGGTTAAGGATTCAAGAATATGACATCGAGATTGTACATCGAGCTGGAATACTGATGTGCCACGTTGATGCTTTAAGCCGAGCACCTTTTGAAAACGCACAAGAAATGGAGACTGCATGTCTGAAGATTTCCAAAACCCTGATTGACGAAGCTGACTGGTTATTTGCGATACAACTACAAGATGAGAAGATCCAGAACATCGTTGCGGATATGACAAGTGCGAAGCAAACCGAGAACGATGAGTATGTAATAGAGCAAAATCGCCTATTTCGAAAATACGACAACAAGTTGCTATGGGTTGTGCCGAAACAGCTAAGATACCTTATACTACACGAATGCCACGACAAAGCAGGACACATGAGCACAGAGAAAACAATGCAGCGCATTCTTAATTTGTTTTGGTTTCCCCGAATGCGAAATTTCGTCAAGAGCTATATAAAATCATGCATAGGTTGCGCGCTAAACAAAATACGAGGTGGATGCCAAGAAGGAGAGTATCATTACGATGACATTAAGCCTATCCCATTTTATACTGTACAAATGGATCACCTAGGACCTTTTCCAAAGAGTTCAAAGAGGAATGAGCATATTCTAGTTATTGTCGACGCCTTTACGAAGTTTACTATAGTTCGAGCAACAAAAAGTACTGCAACTAAACATGTCTTGGATATCCTGCAAGAGGTTACGAGCTACTTGGGAATGCCAGGACGAATTATCACTGATCGAGGTACCGCCTTCATTTCGAAAAATTTCGAAAAATATTGCAAGTCGAACAACATAAAGCACATCCTTAACGCTGTAAGGACACCGAGAGCCAACGGTCATGCAGAGAGGACGAACAGAATTATTTTGTCCATGCTACTGCCTTCGAATGAAAACGATAAGCGATGGGACGAAATGCTACGATCTATCCAGTGGAGCATTAATACCATGGTAAATAGCACAACTAAATGTTCCCCATTTCAGCTTCTCTATGGATACGAGCCAAGAGATATTTTAAAGAACACCCTGACCAGCGTGATCCAGAATCAAGAGCAGAGGCTGATGACAGATGTCGAGTTAGATACGCTACGAGCAGACGCTGCAACTAGAGTCAACGATCAAAGAGCTGCAGCCAAGAAACGGTATGACGCAAAACACGCTAAGCCCACACAATATAAGCTAGGAGATATTGTACTGGTGGAGAACGAGCCAAGCAGCACGGGTACTTCCAGAAAATTGGAGCCTCGCTATAAAGGACCTTTTATTGTCAACAAGGTGTTGCCGAACGACCGATATCTAGTGGAAGATATCCCCCAGGCCCAACGAAAGCAGAGACATTATAAGTCGGTTTATGCATCCGACAAGATGACCAAGATGACGACGATGACTCGAAGGACGACCCCATCTACGAATCTCGCGAGGACGCTGAGAATTTATCAGGAAAGGCCGAATGTAAACAGCTAAGCAGCAATCAAATGTAGGATAACAGAAGCTGTTATCGAATAGTAGAGGAGACTGTTAATAAAGCTGCGGGTAGTTAGTCTTAAGCAAGAAATAGAGCAGAAACGACGCATAAGTTAAGATCAACATGTAAACTATATCTAACATATCCACACATTAATAAACCTATGAGACCACTAAGAAAACCATCCTCTCACACTGACAATTAAAAGAGAGTCTTGCTAAGAATGCTCAGCAAAACTAATCTCGAATTCTAATTGTTTTCCTAAAATAATGTTAGGAATTACATTCAGTTGGTGTCGATTCGATATAAATTCAGAACGAAAAATCCAAAACTGATATTGTAAAGCCTAATGATATACAAGAAACAGATATATTAATAAACGTGAGTCTTGGTCACTCGATTGGCTATCACCAAACGGTGTCATCCAAAGATCTCTTAATTTAATTTTTGAACTTTTGGCCATTAAGGATTTTTTTTGGGATCGGGTGAAATTGTATCTACATATCGTGCTTCACGCATGGTCATCTTGTACTATATACCTTGTAACCACGTGTTCCACGTTTGCCCACGTTGGCTCCACGGTTGGCTCCAACGTCGGCTCCACGATTGGGCGCCATTTTATCTGTAACGTCCTGGTTCTGACCGGGAGCACGCACTGTCTATTGCCGGCCTAGCTCAGGGCCAGAGGGAGGGTTCTTGTGCTTCCCCAAATCAGGGTTACCAAATAAAAGAAGTCTTCGACAGTGATAAATAAAGGGGGTGGCCAAAGTTGTGGGGGAATAGGGAATGAGAATACCAGCTTGGAGACTCAGGTGTAATAGATCTCCTCTTTACCCGCCCTTCGTTGTTGCACCATTATCATTGGGCAACCCATGTTGCATTAGCTTGTCTCTGGAAACCCCACTGAAATATTTAGACGCGATTCATTATATCTTCATTACTTCAATGTATTAAACATGGGCATTTCAGCGTTTTGTTCATTATTCCTAATATAATAACATTCTAATCCTAACTCAATAATATTAGTTCAAAGCAAAAACCTTTCAGCGATAATTTAAGAGTTTACTACGTTTTGAATTTACAAAATTAAGAAATATAATCTACTTTATGATACTTAAATGAACTGACTTTACTCCATCCTGAATATTCATATACATATATGTTGTTTATATTTCACTCTAAGACATATTCTTCAAATTGTTGCGGCTATGCCGTACTTACAGCTCGTCCCTCGAGGTCAGCAGGCCTGTCGACTTCCAATGCAGCTATATATATATTCTAAATCAAAGTCTTACTACATAATAAGGTATATATATGTAAATATTAAGGGATGTGGTACATGATTAAATTACGAAGGCAAAATTTTGGAAAACTTAAAAGTAATAGAAATCAACAATAATGATTCAAAATGCTATGCCATTTTACATTTTCTACAGTGGCAGAGCTAGTTTGGCAAACAAAACTGTGTGATTTACAAGTTAGCGATTTTCGTTATAGATTCTTATCTTGGGGGAATAACGGATCTATGGCCGCAGCATGGTAGAGAGCAGACTCCAATCCTCGAGAGTGTTAACGTTTAGGCGGGAGAAAAGGGGGGGTTGATTCCAAGCCTTATGGAAACCTCGTGTTCCTTATGTAATATCAGGGACGTGCAGGGGGGTGAGTTTTATGTAACCTCCGTTACATTTTCTCCATATCGATCCTCTGCGTTATTTTCTTCTATCGGCTTCTTATTTTCTTTCTTCGCTAATGTACGTTTATATAAGCTCGGCCAAATACCAGGCCACCATGGCTCTGTGAAATACACGGTTGTATGAACCGACACAAGAATTGCAATTTTCTTTCGCAATTTGAAGAATTTAAACTGCAACTCTCAATTGCACTTGAAACTGGTTTGGACTGATTTTGGTCTAAGAGGCAATAATTCACTTGTGATTTAAATATATTTATTGGGGAGCACGTGTAATGACGTAATACCACGTGATTAGCGTAAAGTCTAGTAAAAATCGTTGGTCTTAATAAACCATCCGCGAAAGTCCAAGTGTGGTTCGAAAGTGAAGCGGGGCTTATCTTTGAAACCTAACCCAAGCCTACTTGAATATGCATCTTCCAGGGAGCTTTAACGGGTTCAATTAATTGCATGGGAATGAAAGGGATGACCAGCATGCATTTTTGGAGACCACTGGAATCTGGACAATGGGACGGACTGCAATTTTTTTGTCTTAATACCTGCTCATAAAAGTCCCCCTCACAGATGGCGGATGACTAATACCGACCTAGCGCGAGCGAACATCGCAAGGGGAGTCAAAACGTAGTACCGGACGCCCTATCGCGATCGTTCGAGGAGCCAACAGAGATACTGGCGATAGAAGTAGACGTATTTCCAGAGATTGACTTGCAGTCAGATGCATTCGAATCGGAGGGTCGAATTCGCTAAGGGACCGTGTCCAAAAATTCAGTGTACCTGGATTTGGAGTCATGGATATCTATATCAAGCAGGCTTTGCTAGATGTGCGCAATTATATAGCGCAGTGCGATATTTGCAAAACCTGTAAACAACAATCGCACAATCATTGGTCCATTCCCAAGAACCCGGCACGGAAATATAGGCATATTAATTCTCCTAGATCATCTCTCCAAATTTACTTGGCTAAGGCCAGTAAAAAAGTTCACATCCAAGGTAGTGATGGATTATTTAGATGAGATTTTTGTTTGCTTTGGATTAGCGATAATGGCATTCAGTTTAAAAGCCATGACCGCAGCCTTTACATAAACGCACGGAATCCAACATATTTTTACTGGTGCTTACTCCCTGGAATCCAACGCGGTGGAGCGGGTCAACCGGTCGATCAATGCGGCCCTACGATCATATATTCGGTTAGATTAAAGGTTGTGGGACTTGTATATAGGAAAAATCAATTCAGCCTTGAGAAATAATATTCACCAATCCGTTGGAGAATCCCCCTAATATGTAATCTTTGGCCAGCACATGCTAACTCATGGAAAAGATAATAAGAGGGATCCGCAAAGGTGCCTAGAGTTTCCGAGAATAGGAGCTGAAATCGTGAAGAGATTGACAAAAGCTTACGAGAAAAACCGAAACAACTACGACTTACGTTCTCGACATCGAACATTCGAAGTGGGTCAGGAAGTCATAAAATAAAATTTCGTTTTAAGCAACCAGGCTATGCAAATAAACACAAAATTCTCACCTGTTGGAATCAAGGCCAGAATAAAAGAGAAGAGAGGGGAGTCGTTATATCTGCTTGAAGACAACAATGAAAAGGGGTTAGGAGTTTTCCATGCCAAAGACCTTTGGTGAAGTACCCTTTTTCAGCTTTCATCTCCTTCTAGTATCAGGTCGATAAAACCTGAGGTGTGAGGGTACGAATAAACATAAACAAAAAAAGGCCAATTCTAATAAGGTAAACAAACTTTAGTCGATAGTTAGTAGTCGGTAAACATTAGTCGAATAAAATAAGTCGATAACAGATCGCTGTTACAGCAAGTGTTCTAGGTGGCGCTCAATCCCCACAATCGTTTGCGTAGCGCCTAACAAAAGCCTATGACAAGCAACGTTTTCCGTTTCGACAAAGAGGTATACGGCGGAGCCACCGCTTGTGTCATCGGCCAGGCATCCAGGAAAAGATTTCCTCGATCAGCCCCTAAACGTGCGCGAAACTGGTCTAGACTCGAGCCACGATAGGCGAGGTCTGTGACCGGCGACGTGTGCGTGATTGAGGCCGCAGTGGATCAGGAACGTTGCTGGAACCTGGCCAACCAGCGTGGAGGTGAACATAACCTCACTTTCTGGCGCAGAACCTCATATTCATGTAATTCGACCTCGGCCATGTGATGGGTTAGATCGATGATCGCTGCGGCAAACATCTCGTCCATAGTGACGGTTAAACAACAACAACCAGAACAGAAGCGCGACAAGCTGTGCCAGGATTAGCGTATTAGCGTATTATTGTTAAGTAGAATTTTACTCTTATATTTTATGTAAATTATATTGGATCGAACCAAGACTCATCCTCTTTTCCTGTAGAGCATTGATCAATTGTTGGCATCGTGTACACCACAACACCATGATTTTTTTTTAATTTAACCCGTTCACCGGAAACATCCAGCGCTCTTGTCTACAGGCCTGCGGATGTTGTTACATCCTAGTTATAGGATAGTTAGTAGTTAAAATTATAGTTTTATGGGCACCTGAGCTGAACGTTGTTTATTCCTTTCAGGTAGGGCGGGCCAAGCAGACTTCGTATCCTTTCATAGGACTGTAACCCCTTCCAAACTCTGTCTACAAATTTTTTTTGTGTGGCGGTGATGCTGATTAGGAAGTAACCGACCCCCTTGCCTCTTCCCTATGCCGTTCCCGTAGGCAGAGTATGCAACCAATCGGTATCCACTTCACCGTGTTCGTCACAATGTTCTATTACCCAGAGTTTCCTTGGTACACCTAAGAGAAGAAATTGATAAAATTTTGCCATCGATGACCATCATTGTTTCTAGAAGATATTAAAAAAATGGTATCTAGCAGTTACCATATTTTTGGAATACTGATCCAAAGTTGAAATCTCCGATTTTCTACATTAATTTTTGGTCTTCTATGATTTTTTCCCAAACATTTTCCTATGGAAGATTTTTATTTTTTATTGAAATCAGTTATGATCTATGTTATGATCTCTGATCCATGCATTAATTTTGGATTTAAGGAAAAACTCTAAATATTTTTTTTGAATTTATTATAGGTAGTTAAACAAGATTTTCTTCAATTAAGTATAAGTTTTTTATCTCAAATTTTCAAAATATCATGGGTGTCTACAATTTCTGTAAAGCTTTACTAAACCTGCTGAACCTGCAATAGAAGCTTTACTAAACCTGCTGATCCTTCAATAGATACGTTTTGAACATAGAAACCGTATCCGTGTTCTAAATTTTCACCTCTCTTTATTAAAGACAAAGTGAAAAAGAAAAAAAAAGAAAAAAAAAAAAAAGAAATTATGACTTTCTTACAGCTTTTATTATGAACTGGTGAATGAATCAGGGAAAATTTCAGAAACCTTCCACTTAAAGGACATACTAAAAGTAAAATAAAATAAAAATATTAGTAGATATTAGGGATTTCAGCTAATGACCCCTGCTAATAAGATTTTTGGAGCATTAACTGTGGTGTAGTATGTGGATTTCCAACAGGGCACTCATGCGAAATGCGGTTATAAGATAGACAGAGAAAAGCTTGAAAACTTTCCATCTAATATCATTGATCTACCAGTTACTTTGAATAAGCGAACAAAACATCACCCGATTCTTATCTATGGGCTAGATTTGCATTGGAGAGCTTTGACATTAATTGGCGAGTCTGAAGGCAATACGGCTACCATCTTAAGCCTACCATCTTAAGGCTACCAGATTAAGAAATATTTAATGAGTACTAGGTATGTTTTATATTCAGGGCAGTGCAGTTTTTTCATTAAAAATATTACCCCCCAGTGCCACGTGCCAGTCCGGCTAGTACCAGATTATGCAATCGGCTAGTACCAGATTATGCAATTGGCTAGTACCAGATTATGCAATCGGCTAGTACCAGATTATGTAATCGGCTAGTACCAGGTTATCCAACTGGCATGAGGTTATCTGGAAGCCGAAATGGATGAATTATTGGAATTAATTAGTGCAGAGATCCGACGTGGGATTGTAATCTTTTAATATATTTTGGATTCGACGACAACCCCAAACTAAGAACCAATTAGTTCTCGACGACCTTCGTGACACCCCTTTTTCGCTACATTTCGCTAAAACTCCAGCGAATTATTTATAAATTTGTAACTATTAGCAGTGTAATATTGTGAACATCATCCTGCTGAATTTTATACAAAGCTTTCAAATTCATTTTGTACATTATGAAGTTATTCTATGAAAGAAAAAATTGTACATTTATTTGGATTTTGCACACCATTTAGTTTTTTTCGATCATTAGTATCTAAATATCCTTTGTTATTTTTTTATGAATATATGTATATATATATGTAAATTATATGTTTTAATTCCCGATTTAAAATAAAAAAATAAAAATTAAGATTTTTATTTTATAAATTTTATTATTAAATTCAAGAATGAGTTATAAAGATATCCTATTGGATTGATTGTTGATTATAAACTGATTTTACAAATTCAATTTTCTTACAACTATAGCTTTTATCGGTGACAGCGACGCTGGCAGAATAGATGGACTTTGGTTGAATAGTTTTGATTGGTCAGATTTTTATGCTGACATGTAGGTTCCCAGGATGGGCACTTGTTTATGAATTTGGAGCAAAAGGGGTTTGATGTTTACGTCTACTGTCGTCGATAAAGGCGTGTGAATGGTTTATGTCTATGTTTATGTCTGGATGCCAATGATAATGCTATGGGAAAGGGTTTGTGTCTAGCCTATTTGAATTATTCCCACAGTAGGCTCTGGAATGTTGTTTATATATGATTTGATAGGTATGACAGGTTATACTGGTTTTATGGAGGATTCGTTATCTAGGGTATTTGCAGATACATTAAGTGTATTTGCGGATACACTACTCGCCCCTCCTTTAGAAATTTCAACATCCTTGTTGAATTCGACAACAATTTCCTTGTGGTTGGCTAAACGCTTATAAGTGAATATTATATAAATTGTTATGCTTACAACTATAAGTATTAGGCTTATAAATACAATCCATTTGTATACAATATCTTGTTTTTGTTGATTGATTAATGATTCTTTAAGTTTTAAAATTGGTGTTGGTTCATGTAGAGTTACATTGGTACTTGACAATATTATTATTTCTTATTTCAAGTGTACATTGGCTTAATTGTATAATATTATATCCTTCAATTGTTTTATTAAATAATTCACAATTTTGGTTAATTTGCGATTTACTTAAATTATATGTTATTACAATATTTGGTTCAATGTATTTTATAAATTCTTTTTCTGAAATAAAAGTGTGTTGACAAATTGTTAATTGATTTGTAAGGATCTTTGAAATACATTGGCCAGTTACTAAATATTTTTGACCCATTACACCCACTAAAGGATTTGCAGAATTTTCCAAATAATAAACACTTTTATTATTATTCATAAAATATTCAAATTTATCATTTATGTCAATTTGGCGGCCTAAGTTATCTGGATATTTAATTATTCTGTATTTTTGAGTTTCATTAAAAGATGTTGGTATATGGGCTAAAATAAAAGTATTTTTTTTTGACTGCAGTCTTTATTGATAATAATTTTTCTTCATTAATGTCATCTAACTCTTCATGTTTTAATATTTTAGGATTGAATATTCCAATTCTTTTTAACTGAATTCCCATTTGTAAATCTTCAATGTATTGTTGAAACATGTGTAAAGAGTATCTAAAAAGGTGAAAGGCCTCATTTTCCTCTTCTTCCCGTATTAATTTATGTTTATTTATTATACCAATGATTTCATTAAATTCTGAATTTTCTATCATATTTTCTTTTATATGTAAATTATACGCATTATAAAGGAAGTTAAAGACCTCATGACTGCCGCTAAAGTGCTTTCCACTAGAATGAAACAACTGGCCATTTTATTGAATGACTTCAACTTTGAGTGCATAGGTAACGCGCAGACTGATGATGAGAACGTTATTTGCGAAAGCTTAAAGCGATTTTGTGCGATAATTGGAAACATTGAAGAAGAAAGGGAAAAAATGCTAACTCTTGCTGATAAACATATTATTGAGTCACTGGAAGAGTTTCGAAAAAAGCAAATTGGAGGCGTAAAAGAGAACAAAAAGAAATTTGACAAAAAAACAGAAAAATTTTGTCAGTCTCAAGAGCGTTTTTTGAATATGTCCACCAAAAAACCAGAAAATACTCTGCAAGAGGCTGATGCAAGCTTAGGCATGCATGAACGTGAATACATCCAGGAATCTTTAAGTTATGTTCTACGCATTCAGGAAGTACAGGAAAGAATAAAATTTGAGTTCGTTGAGATATTGCTTGCTTTTATATCTGGATGGTTGGTATTTTATCACACAGCACATGAACAAGCGGAAGATCATAGAGATTACCTGCAAGACCTAAGGCATAAAGTGCAAAAGACACGTGAAAATTTTGAGGAAGCCCGAGAAAAAGTGACAGAGCTAAAAACAAAATATATGGAAAAACGCACAAAACCTGAGGAAATTTTTATCAAGCGCGGCTATTTATTTTTGATGGAGAAAAGTTCCCTTTTAAAAATATCCCTTTTGGAGCCATTTAAAGCATCATGGACAAAGTACTACTGCACCTTCAAAAAACAAAAACGAGAGTTTACCATGCTTCAATTTAATCAAATGAATCACAATTTTACAAGACCAGAAAATCGTGAAGATGAAAAACTGACGTTATTTTCCTGTTACCGGCGGGCTTCTGAGTTTGAAAAGCGGTTTTGCTTTGACTTAACTTTTAAAGAAAAACCTGGGGTTGTTTATACTTTTCAGGCATTAAGCGAAAAGGATCATATTTCATGGCTTAATGCAATGGATGGAACGGAACCTATGAATATGGTTCCAGGTAAAGTAAAATCAACTGACTCATATCAACTTAACGAATCTGGATTTATATTTGTTCGCCGTTGCATTGAAGTCTTAGAAAGTCGGGGCTTGGAAGATGAAGGTATTTACCGGAAAAGTGGCGTCGGAACAAAAATCGGAAAGCTTTTAACAATGGGCTTAAATTTAAGTGAAACTGAAGATATATTTACGGATGAAAAATACACCGATTTAATAGAAAGTAATACCATAGCAAGTGCTCTGAAAATGTATCTTCGAAATTTAAGTGAGCCCTTAATGACATACCGTTATCACAATGACTTCATTGAATCAGCAAAGATAGAAACCCTTAACCAACGAATTAATGAAGTTCACAAGCTGGTCCACAAGTTACCACATATTAATTTTGAGATGTTAGATATGGTTATTTTCCATTTAACCGAAGTTTCACGGAAATACGAAAAAAATAAGATGTCGGTTTTCAATCTTGGTGTAGTGTTTGGACCAACTTTATTGCGACCACGGGAAGAATCAGTTGCGGCCATATTGGATATTAAATTTAACAACATAGTCATCAATATATTGATTGATAACTATGATCGGATTTTTAAAATTAGTCCCAACAGTAAGGAAACATTTTCAGAATCCACCAGTGCCCTAAAAATTAACCATACCGGTAGACACAGCCCACCAAAGCGAATGCCTAGAGCGTCTCAGTTACAAAAATCTTTGGAAGGATATACAGTTTGTTGTGCAAAGTATCCTTCCCAAAAAAAAATATATCGAGTAGCAATGAAACCGGATTATACTGAACCTACAATGTCATCAAGTTTGCAGAGTATTCCAAATGTTGTTAAATATGGGTATAATTCGGGAAGTAATTTATCAACTTTGCATAGCACAGGTGAAATAGGACAATCAAACATTGGAATCACAAATACAATGATGCAAAAAGATAGAATTTTACAGTGTCCTGCTACTAGTTCAAGTGCCGATAATGTCGTTTTGTCTTCTTATGAAATTACTAATAGTGAGATACAAAATCTCGGAATTCAAGCATCACCTTCAAGCAGTTCCAATAATATGCGCCATCCAGAATTTGAAAGGACTGCATCATCAATGGGATCACAGTCTGGCCCCGGTACTCACTTTTTTGCAAGTACTTCTAGTTCTGAAACGATACCAGCTAATATATTAGCTAAAAAAACTATACCAACGACTTTCAAAAAACCCCCAAAAGATAATTTATTGGGTAATGATGTTTCTGGTCCACAGCAGCAATACCCCAACAAAAGTGGCCATTACTCATACAGGTTGGGTAAAAACTATTCTTCTATTATGACTGCATCAACATCAAGCTCTAATGAAAGTGTATCCGACTGCTCAAACAGTGGTTTAAATAGTACTAAAACTGAGATTCGGGATTTTCGCCGTCATGGCACAAATGAAATTGTAGCAACGATTGCACAGAATTTACCGTTATCGACACTTCTTGGGACAATCTCAAATGATATTAACACAGAAAAACCTAGATGCACTGCAGAAAGCGACAAAGCAACTTCGACTTCTATCCGCAATGTTAGTAGTGCAACCAATGATAGCTCTTTATATGTACCACCCACTAAAATGCATCGCACTCGTGACGTAAACCAAATTAAACGGGATTTATGAACAGGCACTGCGCGTGTGCGCACACTTTATGCTTGTATGGGAGAAAGCGAGGGTGAGCTATCGTTTGAGCCCAATCAAATAATAACAAATGTACGATTTTCTCACGAACCTGGTTGGCTCCAGGGTACATTAAATGGAAAAACGGGACTCATTCCTGAAAACTACGTGGAACACTTAAAAACCTATAAATAAAAACAAAACCATTATATAAAAATTGTTTTATTATTATACTAGATAAACAATCAAAATTTTCCATTACATTAAAAAAGTCTTTCTTAGCATTTTTCTTATTTATACATAAAAAAAAAAAAAAAAAAAAAAAAAATATTATTTAATTTTATTTCTAACTCTTTTTTATCTTCTTCTGTTAGTGTACCAAACAAATATTTGTGAGCTGATCCTACAATATTTACTAATCCCCGTTTTTGTCTATTTGATGGGATAATCCCTTTTATTTCATGTTTTAATTGTTTAAGTGCTAATGCTATATCTGGAATTGTTTTATATAAATTTTCATATTTTATAAATTCTTGGTATGTATTTAATATTTTTGTTTGATTTATTTCTATCATGTGGTGTTCGTAATTAAGAGGTATTTTTATAGTTCCTGTATTCAATAGTAAATAGCCATTTTTTGAAGTAATTGGGAAAATACTAATTTGTTGAGCCGTTATTAATGGTAACGTTGTCCATGGTACTATTATTATCACTTTCAATATCAGAGTCAAAATTTTCAACATTTCTGGAATAACGAGAAAAATTGCGTTTTTTAAGTTTTTTAAATTTACTTTTGTGTTTTATTACTTTGTGACCCCTATTTATTTCCTGCCAGTGTTTTTCATCTTTTTGTATAATTTTTCCTGTTTTCTTAAATGGATTAACAAGTTTCGGCTTACATTTCATATCTTTTTCAACTTTTGCATAATTTAAATCTACTTCATATTCTTCCCGTTTTTCATTAATTTTGTCAATTTTTGATTCTTTTAATTTTTGGACATTTTTATTAGGTTTCATACCGAAAATAAATATTTCAGCAGGGGTTCTACCTGTAGTGTCATGTGTTATTTCATGATTATAAACATATGTAGCTTTTTCGATATTCATGAGCTTGTCTTCCGCATCATTAAGTGTATTTATGATTCGTAATTTTTCATTAATTGTTTTGTGAACTCTTTCTATATCAGCTATACCATTCTTGCTGCTAGTAATTTCAATCTCAATATTTTCTTTTTCTAACCAATTTTGTAATGATTTGCATACTAATCCGGGATCTTGATCCATTTTTATTATTTTTGGTTTACCTAACATATTAAATATTTTAAGTAATGCTTTTTTACTTTCGATCCAATCTGTGGTATGAGTTTCTATAATTGAAACAAATTTTGAATAGATATCAATACAAGTTAAAAATTTTCTTTGATCAATAAAATAATAGTCAATTACATATTTTTCACGGATATTTTTACTTTCAGGGGTTTTTTCAAATGTTAATGCTACTTTTCTATGTTCTGCCTTGCATAAAATACAAATATCGCATTTATTAATTATATTTTGGATTAATTTTTGTGCATCTGGAAAATAGTATTTAGTTTTAAAATCGTCATATGTTTTTTTAATACCTTGATGAATAGTTTTCTCATGAATATTAATTACTTTCTCGTGAAAATCTGCGTAGGTAGATATATTAGGAAGTATTACTGATGTTTTCATTAATTTTGTTCCAAAATTTGGTTTAATTAATTCCATGAAAGCCCTTTAAAATATAGCGAAATCCTCGTCATTATTTATGTACATTACAAAATTGTGTCCACATACAAATTTAAGAATAATGTGTTTTGCTGTACGTTCCGTCATGTTACTATATTTTATTGTATTAATTGTTTTATTAAAATACCGGACTAATTCATTACTATCTTCATTTCCCTTTTCAAATATTAATTGGTGACTGAAAACATTAATTGGACGCTCTGTAATCTGAATACAATTGCCATTATCTTCTTGGGCGCTATGTATAGTAGCTCCTGTGCTTTGTAAATCATCTTCGTTTTGAAATGTTTCTTCTAGTTGTTCATTATTTGATTCTTTTTTAGGTAGCCTAGATAAGGCGTCTGCTACATAATTTTCCTTTCCTTTAATGTAATTCATACCACAATCATATTGACTAAGATATATTTTCCATTTTTGCAATTTCATATTAGGTTCTTTAATATTGTGTAACCAAACTAGTGGTTTATGATCGGATGTAATTTTAAATTTTCTTCCAAATAGATAGGGTCGGAAGTACTTAGTTGCCCAGACTACGGCTAATAACTCTTTTTCGATAGTTGAATAATTTATTTCATGATCATTTAATGTTCTACTTGCGTAGCAAACTGGTCTACCTTCTTGAGCTAGGACAGCTCCTAAAGCATAATTACTAGAATCAGCAGTTAATTCAAATGTTTTTTTCAAAATCTGGATATCTAAGGATTGGATCATTTGTAATTAGTGTTTTTAATTTTTCAAATGCTTCAACGTAATTATTATCTTTGACATTTATTTTTGAACCCTTCTTAAGGCACTGGGTCATTGGTTTAGCCATTTTTGCAAATTCTCTAACAAACTTTCGGTAAAATCCACAAAGACCAATAAATGATTTAATTTGTTTAGGAGTACTTTGAATTTTAAAATCGTGAATAGCTTGAATTTTATTTGGGTTTGTTTTAATTCCTTCAGTAGTAATTATATGGCCTAAAAATTCTGTTTCTCTTTTCATGAATTCACATTTATCTAATTGAAGTTTAAGATTGGATTTTCTTAATCGGACGAAGACTTTTTGAAGGGGCTGAATATGTTCTTGTAAGGAGGTTAAAAATATAATAATATCATCTAAATATACTAGGCAATGAGTTCCTATTATATCATGAAGAATATTATTCATACATCGCTGGAATGTAGCAGGAGCATTTTTTAGACCGAAAGGCATTCTAGTATGTTCATAGTGTCCTTTCTTGGTGGAAAAGGCTGTTTTTTGAATTGATCTTGGGTCCATTTCAATTTGATGGAATCCCTTTGCCAGGTCTAACGTTGTAAAATATTGACATTTACGTAACTTATCTAGTATTTCATCCATATTGGGGATGGGGAATTTATCGTCAATAGTTATCTCGTTAAGTCCTCTGTAATCAATAGCCATACGCAATTTTGGAATGCCCGATGCATCCATTTTCTTGGGTACTATTACTATAGGACTACAATAGGGAGTTTTAGATTTGCGGACAATACCTTGTTTAATCATATCTGCTATTTGGTTTTCTACTTCATTGTCATAAATATAGGGATAAGTATATGGTCTTCTATAAATGGGATCTTCATGTTTAGTTTTTATTTTATGTTTGATTTCATTTGTGAAGGTCAAATTGTCACCCTCATGATACTGAATATCAAAGAATTTAGACATTAGAGAATGTAGTGCCGATTTTTCCTCACTGTTGAGATGATCATCTCGAATATAACTAGTTTTTAATTCCGTTTCCAATGCGTAAATGTGTTCTTCATCCTCTAACATGTTTGTATAATTTTTGTTATGTTCCTTTATTATATTGATCATTGGAAATTCGTAATTATTTAGTTTAACAGTATTCTTTCCAAAATCTATTTGGGCTGATGTAAGGTTTAAAATATTACGTCCTAAAAGAAAATCGTAATGATTGGAAAATTCTTTGACAAAAAATTTTTGTTTAGATTTAAATAATTTTGGAATTATAAATTCAATGGATTTATTCAAAGTGACTGAATTTCCTACTGTTTGAACTTTTATATTATACTCTTTAATTGGATATTTTAAAAAATTTTCATTTATTAAACTTATACTGGAACCTGTGTCAATGAGGCAAATGCATGGTCTATTATCAATTTTTATTTTTATTGCTGTTGTGTTTCTTCCGAGGCTTGTGTCTGAAAATTTTCAACTATCTCCATTGGTTCTGGTCTATTCTGTTGGTCTGATAGTTTTTGAGGAACATTAACAGACCGATTATAATTTGGAAAGTTTTGACCTAAAGGATGTTGAGAGTATCTATAATTATTATTATAGTTTGAATTAAAATTTCTATTTGAATCAAAAGTATTTTGTCTTTGTTGATAATTATATGTCCCACGATTATTATAATTTTGACTCCTATTGTTTCCTACATTCTGATTGAAATTTGGGTTTCTGTCCCTCTGATTATTATTAGAATTATTAGTATTAGGAGTATTAGATGTGGAGAACATTGGTATATTATATCGATTTTCAACACTTCGGGAAAAATTGTATATATCATCATCATCATAAAGACCTACAGCTTGAGCAGCTTGTTTTAATTTAGTTGGAGTTGATATATCGTATTTGCATATTGATATGTACACTCGTAATGGTAATTTTTCACGAATTACTTCTGCTATATGATCACCTAATACTCTCGAAAATATAACAATGTTTGCTGCATTATTATCCAGACTTAACTTATTACAAATTTTACTTGTCTGTTTATCTAATTCATCAATAAACTTACATAAACTATTTTGATATTTAATTTTATGTAAATCCATGATCATGAGATGTGGGGGTTTTGATGAGTTGAATTCACTGATGAGTAAGGTTCTTAATTCATTCCAGTCCTGGGTTGAATTCCTAAGAAGAATTGTACGTGCAGGTCCAACGATGAGGTTTAGGATAGCTCCTTGAATGATTTCATTCTGAGTAGACGATGTTGTTTTGTATTTGGTAATCAAGTTATCAACACTTTTTATAAATAGTGCTAAATACATTGTATCACCATCAAATTTGTCAATTTGCTTTAGTTGCATGAAGAAATGATTCATATTGCTGTCAGACAGGATGTGCGTTGCTGTAGCTGATGTGGATGTTTGTTCAGATTGCATTTTAAAGTTTATTTATTTAATTTGGTATATATATGTTTTTTATTTTTTAAATTGTCTTGATTATGTTAATAATTTTATTTTATTTGTTTATTTCCAATAGACATTAGAAATCCTCATTCGTGATTTAACTAATGCTGAGTTCACTGGTGTTTATCGAGATTATTTTATATCTCTCAGCAGACTCCATCTATAGACTAGAGTTGTGCGCAGCAGTCCTAGGCGCAGAACTAACGCACAGAGTCAGACAAGATTTACGCTTGTCGCTAGACACGGTTGCGGGGTTCTTTTGGACTGATTCATCCGTCGTGTTAGGGTGGATCAATGCAACAGCTTCCACTTACCACACGTTTGTGGCAAATCGGATAGCTAAAATTCAAGAAGTGACGGAGCAGTGTCAATGGCGTCACGTATCATCCGCCAACAATGCAGCCGACTTCTTGTCCAGAGGAACAACAGCTAGCAAACTCTCGAGCAACAGTATGTGGTTTTATGGACCCCTGTTCCTATATGGATCAAAGGAAAGCTGGACAAAGATGCCAGCCATTATTTCGACGAACTTAGAACAAAAAACGAAATTCGCCAGCATGGCGGCCGCTAAAGACATATTCAGAGGGGAGATATACAACTGTAGGCACAGTAACTCCTTCTACAAATTACAACGAATTGTTGCGTACATGCTGCGGTTCTGTTATAAGTCTAATAGAGCGCCAACGAAGGCGCTATGTCTGGAGGAGCTAAGCCAGGCACGCATTATTATCCTGCGCACGATTCAGCAAATCGAATTTAACGCAGAGCGTAACCAGCTCAAACGGTACAAAACAGTGGACAAAAAGAGTTCTCTTGTATCATTGGCTCCCATCGTTGGATCTGATGGGTTAATTCGAGTAGGAGGCAGACTCGAACATTCAAACCTATCCGAAGACGCAAAACATCCAGTTCTGCTCCCCTACAATGACACAATTGTAAAAATGATCTTAAGAGAACTACATGAGACCAACATGCATTGCGGTGCCCAAGCCTTGCGCGCCATTGCTAGGCAACAGTATTGGATCATCAATGACAAAACAATGGCAAGAAGCATTGTACATAACTGCGTGCGATGTACCAGAGTCAAGCCCAAATTAATGAGTCAAATCATGGGAAATCTACCGAGCGAGAGAGTCACACAGGCTCGGCCCTTCTTTAACTCTGGAGTAGATTACTGCGGCCCCATATGGATTCATCACAAGATTCGAGGAAAACGTCCCGACAAGGCCTATATCGCAGTGTTCTGTTGCTTCGCCACGAAAGCAATTCATTTGGAGTTGGTAAGCGACCTCACAACAGACGCCTTTTTGGCCGCTCTCCGCCGGTTTCTTGGACGTCGAGGGAAGTGCCAGACAATCCATTGCGATAATGCAACAAATTTTATTGGAGCCAACAATAAATTAAAAGAGCTCGAAACCAGCATCTTCTCAACCAATGCGCAGGACTCCATAGTTCAGCATTGCAACAAAAGAGAAATAAACTTCAAATTCATTCCCCCACGAGCACCATCCTTCGGTGGCCTATGGGAAGCTGCGGTGAAATCCGCAAAACGGCTGCTAGTATCAATTACAGCCACGGCGTCTTTGACGTTTGAAGAACTCAACACTGTGGTCGTTGAAGTTGAAGCGATCCTCAATTCACGGCCGATTACTCCCATGTCATCAGACCCCACTGACGAATCAGCTTTAACGCCAGGACACTTCCTGATTGGAGAACCACTAACTGCTCCTCCTGATACCAACATCATTCCGGGCGGCAAACCATTAGTAAAAAGATGGGAACTGGTATCACGACTGAAGCACGCCTTTTGGAAACAATGGTCATGTGAGCAAGATGTCACCTGCAAGAACTTCAGAATCGACACAAATGGAAGCATGCATCTCCGAATATTAAAGAGGGATTGTTAGTCCTTATAAAAGAGGACAACGTGCCTGTAATGAGCCTATGGGAAGAGTTCTCAAAACATATCCCGGACCGGACAACCTCGTTCGGGTAGTGGATATCAAAACGTCATCTGGAGTATTCAAGAGACCAGTGACTCGGCTAGCGCCACTGTTCCCAGAAGAAATCAACAACAAGCACCCATTAGACAACACCCTCAAGGCGGACCAGTCTGATGAGCCGCCTGTACAACGCAAAAAGGAAACACTCTCATCAATGCCTGTGATTCTAGCGCTTATGTTGTTACTTCCACTAGCCATGGCAACGCCAATTAAGGTAACGGAGTTCAGTAATAAGCCAGGAATATTCTACGAACGGTTGGGAACCACGAGAATGGTAGTGTCAGAATGGACGATGATAGTATACTACGACTTGGATCCCTACTGGAATGATATGAAGGTACTTTCAGGTGGAGTAACGGAACTCGCACACAAATGCCAGGAATTGACCAACGTAGCAGCATGCAGTTCCATCCTAGAACATTTTAAACATATAATTGCAGAACTTGAGGCAGGAAATAACCTGATGCATCACTCTCGGCAACGTAGATCACCGTTTAATGTTGTTGGAACTATGGCCAATTCATTATTCGGTGTACTCGATTCCACATACGCAGAAGAGATGGTCAAAACTATCACTAAGGTGAAGGGTAATGAGAACTTCCTCCTACAGCTGCTTCAGAACCAGACGTCCATTGTTGACTCCACCATCAATTTGGTGCGAAAGGGAAGGTTGGCTACCAACAACCGCTTACGATCTTTGGAACAGCAGATGACCCTCATAAATAAGCAACGAGGACAGTACCAAGGCGCACATTTAGAGCAAGCGTTTATGATCCTCACGACACAATTGAATCTACTTGCAAATGGTTTACACCGAATGCAGAGTGAGATAACTAATGTATTGACTGATGCTCGCCACAAAACAATCAGTCCAATTTTAATATCACCTACACAGTTACGAGACCAGCTCGACCAAATGCGGGATCATTTACCACCCGACCAGATCTTGCCAGTAGCCACAACGGATGTTGTTCAGCTATACAAAATAATGTATGCGCAAGGCAGTACGACTGATACTCACGCCATTTTTCGAATCACAATACCATTGGTGTCGTCAGAATTATTGGATGTCTTCAGCATCGTGCCCATTCCAATATGGGAATCGAAAGGTTGGACGCTGTACAATCTTCAGACACCGATCATAGCTGTCAATGCCCATAGAGATCGCTTTATTGGGTTTAGTGAAGACGAATTCAAAAGATGCACTTCTATAAAAATTGAGCAGCATATTTGTTTCAATCACTTAACGGCATACAATGTTGACAGTCGATGCGAATTCCAGTTATTTAATAACAAGACTGGAACAGAATGTCACAGAAATCCTGTGCACTCTAGCATGGTGTGGTTAAAAACTCACCAATCTAACCAATGGATCTTCGCGACCAAGGACTCCATGGAACTTCAGGCAGTATGCAGTGGAGTTTCATCAACAGTCAACATAAAGGCGACTGGTATACTGAAATTGCCCATTGGTTGCACAGCACGCAATTTCAATATAAGTTTGACCACATTCGGCACTATGACCACTGAAGTACAAACTTCGTTCAGTCGATTCGGAAATATCTCCGAGCCCCTAAAGCCCATAGAGGAACCATCAGAATTCGGGTTAAGGGCCCAATCACCAAGTATAGACGACACAGAATTACAGATCCTACAACATCGGTTAGCCGATCTACAAAGAAAAGATGCACCGTACCAACTGGACCACCTGACAACTATGTCATACACAGCATTTGCCATTTCCGTCATCATACTGATACCGATAGGCATTATCATCATGCGACACAGACGGTCGATTTGGACGCCAAAGCTTAGAGGGACTACAAGAAGTTCAATTCCCGAACCTACCCCAAGACAATTTACTATAGAGCTGGACGACGGTTGAACACCTGTTCAACGGCCGGGAGAATGTTAAGTCATAAGCATTTAATATTTAGGTCACAAGAACACGATTTTCACATAACAAAGACACAAGTACAATAAATATATAATAAAGAAAATATTAGGTCAAAAAACCTACATAAAACGATGAACATTAAAAAAGACCAAACACTACAGAAACAACAAACTGAAAAGCAGCAAGGACTGCTGACATTACAAGTTCATGCAACCGACAAAATATTGCAGAATTACACTTTTTAAAATTGTTAATTTATCATTTTTTATATTTTTTGCTATATTTCCATTAATTTACCACTTAAGCAATATCTATGTATCGAATTAGCTATAAATATTGAACCTTTATATGAATAAAATCAGTCTCAGACAAATCTACTCTGAACTCAGTAATTTCTCCACGTCCAATTTGTTCAAGTGCAAGTTGCGGCAACAACCCAGCAATCGGTTTATGTACCCTTTGCTTCTATTCAAACATTTCAGATAAACAATTGGTTCGCCTATTATTCTCCTCCATAATTTGAATCCACTTCAATTATGTAACGGTCATCAAAAAGATCACCGGAAACATTCTTGAAGCAACCATTTTGGCTGGGAAGTTTAAAGAAAAAGTGGTCCTGCTGCCACGTATTCCGATGATACCATCCGATTCTACCATACCCTTCAAAAGGCTACAGTTTCCAATTCGTTTAGCTTTCGCCATGTCTATAAATAAATCTCAAGGTCAAATAACGTCCATTTGTGGTTTAGATTTGAGAAATCCATGTTTTTCTCATGGGTAACTATATGTTACCCATATATGAAAAACATATATGTACCCTATATGTACCGTCGAATCTATTTGTGTTAGGTAAAGACAGTGTTGGGCTAAGCAGCCACCAGATAGGCTAATTAGAATATTGATAATTTGTTTATCTGCAGCGGGATTTAATCTTCTCTTTTGTCTCCCAGATTCGCATGCACTTTGTTGTCATTTTTGTAGCGCATGCGCTTTTGGGAGCTTTGGTAGAGCTTCTGCGCCAAAGCTGTTCTTCTTTTTGTTGTATTTTGGGAGTTGTTATTGACGGGCCGCTATTTGTTTTATTGTGCGGAATTAGCTCAATAAATTGAATATCAACTATTGAATCTCGTCTTTAATTCGGTCGCTATCAAAACTCTGATCGCTCAACAGACAGGTTAACCAAAAACATTGTGCACCGATTGGCGTTAAATTAAATGTAATATACTGTATTTGTTATAAATTTAAATAAAAATAATAAATCTGAAAAAATTTGTATTTTTTACCTATTGATTTCTGCTTAATACGAAGTGTAAGAACATTTTGATTAATTGTGTTCAACGTACTACCCCTTCGAATCTCAGTCCAGTGAATTTGTATACCAACATCAACATTTTCGTCTTTGTTCGTAAATAATTTCATTGTACTAAAGGATTATAGTAGTAGAAAGTCAAATAAGGAGATCACTATATTTTCTTACAAATACCATATGTGTGAAGAAGTCACAGCAACGCGTGTCCGGGTCAGCTAGTATATGTATATTTTTTGCTTTTTTTTGTTTAAATAATAAATTTAAATAAATTTTAGTTTCAATTCCGGTACAAAAAACGAAAACAATAATAATTAATTATTTTAATAAATATTACTTTTATTTAAATTTTTATTTTAAAGTAATTCTGCGTATTATAATTTTTTATTTTTTATAATAAAAAATAAATTATTATTATTAAAACTAAATTATTATTTTTTAACCAACGAAAATAATTAATTAATTAATTGAGAGTCGAATAAATCTATAGTCGAGGCACTCAGATTTTAAATATTTGTTCGCCAGTGATACCGAAAACAATATACCGAACCAAATTGTAGGGTATCGCGTCACTTGGCGTTCCGTTGAACCAAAGGCGCCAAAAATGCATATACGTGCATACATACAGCAGCGGATAACGTAGGGAGGCGAAAACGATAAGTTCACCGCTGCATCTATTTGTTTGTACCAAATTATTTATGCAAAAATATAAAATAATTTTTTGGCTGCACTTTATCTAATTTATTAGCAAATATTTACAATATCGAGAACGAGGGGTAGGGGGCGAAAGTGATTTTGAAATAATTTATGCGTATTAATTTTGGACACAGGCAATTGTTTCTTTATATTGGCAATATTTTATTGAAATTTAAATACAACGTTATAATTCACTTTAGCTCTAATATTTTGAAGTACGTATGCCACCACGAATTGAAAGAAGGGTGCAATATTCCAGCACAAGACGAATATTAGTTTGTCTTTTCTCTACTTTCAATTTTTTGCACAAATACCTGCGGTTCTGAGTTCGGATCCTTTAATCCTGCGGCTACTTTTCTAGTACACACGATGCAAGTGCATGGCATGGGGATGACGATGACTTCTTCAATAAAGACGCTGAATAAATCCAGTTGATAAATTAATGTTGTTTCGCGACGCGAACTTTAAATTGTTTTTTGTTTATAGTTTTCAAACTTCACAGCACTACCGTCGCGAGCAACTTTTTTATTTTTTTATTGTTTTCCATGTATTCTTTGTGACACTGTCACTAGTTGCTTTAATTTACAAATTATAATAAAAAAGTCCAACCGGGGGCGCCAAAATGTAAAATGAGATTAGTTTATCTCAACAATTAAAAAAAAAAAACTAAACGTGGCTGTTTACTATAAATTTCGACGGAGGAAGAGATTAAGTAAGAGATAAGCTTACTAAAATAGCGCAGATTGGTTACGCTCTCATTAACCATTAGGGGTTGATGCTGGTTGACTTCATGTTGACGGGCGATTGCGGAACTCTGCGCTGGATTTTAATGGACGTCATCCGATCATTCTTCCCAGAGACCATCCCAATGAAGTGGCCTCTGGCCAGGATACTGGAGCTGGACCCTGGGCGTGTAGCCATACTTAAGACAGCGGTTGAAACGACTAAGCGTGCGGTGTCAATGCTGTGTCCGCTGCCTATGGTTTTTACGTCGCGCCCCAGCGCCTGGATGAATCCTGATCCTGATATTAACTATACCGGGGTGTCCCTGTTTGGTTTCACTGTTGGGCTTGAGATCTCGAGCTGGCTACCTCTCGATTTACAGGATCACACCTGGTCTTAACGGTTGGGAATTGACAAGGTGTATTGATCTCTACTCCTTCGATGATTCGCGTACAGCCGCCGGACTTACCCACAGGGTGTCCTTGAGCCACGGATCGCAGATCCTTGCGCACTCGCTTTAAATTCCGCACTTGAGACTGTCGGACTTACCCACGGGGGGTCCATCAGCCTATACTCCTAATTCCTTTAAGGAAACTTTCTCGGTTCACTGTCAGACTTACCCACGGGGGTCTTTCACTCAACTCTTCCAGCTTCCCTGGAAGACTCGGTTTCTGGAGGAGGTGCCACCTGCCTTGCAGAGTGTTATTGGACTCTGATTCACAAGTTCACCTTATCTCATCGCGGCTGGCAAGTCAACTTCAGCTTCGTCGCACCAAAAGCTGTGTAGCGGTCGCCGGTCTCGGCGGCACTGAGTTTGCTACGGATGGATCCTCCGTTAATGTGTGTGTGAAGTCTCGACTAACCATATATTGTGCGAACCTAGAGGCGGTTATAGTGTCTCATATTGCGGATTGTCAGCCCAGCCTTAAAATTGATATTTCCAAATGGAAAATTCCTCACGGCATAGCGCTGGCTGATCCCAACTTCCACAGACCGCAGGGTGTGGACTTGCTTATTGGAGCCAGCCTTTTCTTCAACCTATTGTCAGTTGGCCAAATCCAATTACGTCACTGCAGTTGCCCAAAATACACTGTTTGGATGGGTGGTTTCTGGACGCATTGGACTATCGCGGGAGGCTGGATTGCCCTATGCAGAAGGAGAAGAGGAGAAGAATCAACGTTCCGGACCCCCTGCACTCGTTAGGAGAACTCGATTCCCGCATTGGTCTATTGGGGGGAGCAATGCATGGTCAAGGTTTTGGAAGAAGTTGGTGTGCCTTTTTCGCCCTGTGAGTTCTAAATCTTCTTAATGAAAAATATGTGTCTGCTGCCCTTCCAAAATTGTTATTGAAGGCCCACCCTTCAATAAGGGGGAGGATGTTGGGCTAAGCAGCCACCAGATAGGCTAATTAGAATATTGATAATTTTTTTATCTGCAGCGGCATTTAATCTTCTCTTTTGTCTCCCAGATTCGCATGCACTTTGTTGTCATTTTTGTAGCGCATGCGTTTTTGGGAGCTTTGGAAGAGCTTCTGCGCCAAAGCTTTTCTTCTTTTTGTTGTATTTTGGGAGTAGTTATTGACGGGCCGCTATTTGTTTTATTGTGCGGAATTAGCTCAATAAATTGAATCTAAACTATAGAATCTCGTCTTTAATTCGGTCGCTATCAAAACTCTGATCGCTCAACAGACAGGTTAACCAAAAACATTGTGCACCGATTGGCGTTAAATTAAATGTAATATACTGTATTTGTTATAAATTTAAATGAAAATAATAAATCTGAAAAAATTTGTATTTTTTACCTATTGATTTCTGCTTAATACGAAGTGTAAGAACATTTTGATTAATTGTGTTCAACGTACTACCCCTTCGAATCTCAGTCCAGTGAATTTGTATACCAACATCAACATTTTCGTCTTTGTTCGTAAATAATTTTATTGTACTAAAGGATTATAGTAGTAGAAAGTCAAATAAGGAGATCACTATATTTTCTTACAAATACCATATGTGTGAAGAAGTCACAGCAACGCGTGTCCGGGTCAGCTAGTATATGTATATTTTTTGCTTTTTTTTGTTTAAATAATAAATTTAAATAAATTTTAGTTTCAATTCCGGTACAAAAAACGAAAACAATAATAATTAATTAATTTAATAAATATTACTTATATTTAAATTTTTATTTTAAAGTAATTCTGCGTATTATAATTTTTTATTTTTTATAATAAAAAATAAATTATAACGTCTAGCCGAGAGCATGTACTTTTTTTTCCGTCGTTTTTTCCGTCGAAATTTATAGTAAACAGCCACGTTTAGTTTTTTTTTTTAAATTGTTGAGATAAGCTAATATAAAGCAACTAGTGACAGTGACACAAAGAATACATGGAAAACAATAAAAAAATAAAAAAGTTGATCGCGACGGTAGTGCTGTGAACTTTGAAAACCATAAACAAAAAACAATTTAAAGTTCGCGTGCTGGAATATTGCACCCTTCTTTCAATTCGTGGTGCATACGTACTTTAAAATAGTAGAGCTAAAGTGAATTATAACGTTGTATTTAAATTTCAATAAAATATTGCCAATATAAAGAAACAATTGCCAGTGGCCAAAGTTAATACGCATAAATTATTTCAAAATCACTTTCGCCCCCTACCCCTCGTTCTCGATATTGTAAATATTTGCTAATAAATTAGATAAAGTGCAGCCAAAAAATTATTTTATATTTTTGCATAAATAATTTGGTACAAACAAATAGATGCAGCGGTGAACTTATCGTTTTCGCCTCCCTACGTTATCCGCTGCTGTATGTATGCACGTATATGCATTTTATATGCACGTTGATATAATTCTACGTTATAATTCTATAACTTAAGCCTAGCGGCGAAGAGGGGCGAATTCACGGAACTGAGCTTTTATTTCGCCCCCGCTCCGCCCTATGCTAACTTAGACCAGACTTCAATTTGTTTTCGACTTCAGTATTTAATTATGCTACCAATTTAATTATGCTACTTGTTTCTTTCTAATCGCGTCTCTTCCATATAGGATTGCTCACAAAGAAAATGAAGTGAATGAAGTGAAAGTGAAGTGAAGTGAAATGAAATGGAGTTATGTTCCTACTGCTTTTAACCCAGCCGTTCTACTGTGAAGAGGGTCTCTTCCCACTGAGCTATTAAACTCCCAGCTTCGATCCCAAGGCCCTCCATTTCTTCGTGGTTCCAAAGATGATTGGCCCATCGCCATCGTGCCAGGACCTTAGTGGCTTCGGCTCCACTCAGGGATATCGCCGCATTGTCAAAGACTGCCAAATCGTTTCCCGCCCTACAGAGAGTGTTCGCCTACATTTACTAATTTTGCCGGCGCATCCGTCACGAAGGGATTTCTGTCCAGGATTTCAAAGGAGGAACTCATCTGCTGTTGCGCGTCATCCAGCTTACCAAGTTTAAGGAAGAGATAAGCTTACTAAAATAGAGAAGAACCTGCCCTCTGGCCCTTGAGCACTAATTGCAAAAATCCGTACTCAATACTCCTCTGGTGAAAGATTAGAATCTACCCCCAATGAAGTGGCCTCTGGCCAGGATACTGGAGCTGGACCCTGGGCGTGCCATACTTAAGACAGCGGTTGGAAAGACTAAGCGTGCGGTGTCAATGCTGTGTCTGCTGCCTATGGTTTTTACGTCGCGCCCCAGCGCCTGGATGAATCCTGATCCTGATATTAACTATACCGGGGTGTCCCTGTTTGGTTTCACTGTTGGGCTTGAGATCTCGAGCTGGCTACCTCTCGATTTACAGGATCACACCTGGTCTTAACGGTTGGGAATTGACAAGGTGTATTGATCTCTACTCCTTCGATGATTCGCGTACAGCCGCCGGACTTACCCACAGGGTGTCCTTGAGCCACGGATCGCAGATCCTTGCGCACTCGCTTTAAATCCCGCACTTGAGACTGTCGGACTTACCCACGGGGGGTCCTTCAGCCTATACTCCTAATTCCTTTAAGGAAACTTTCTCGGTTCACTGTCAGACTTACCCACGGGGGTCTTTCACTCAACTCTTCCAGCTTCCCTGGAAGACTCGGTCCCGATTTGCTCCAGGGTAGTTTCTGGAGGAGGTGCCACCCCAGGAAAACCTCGTTTGGCCGCCTCATGTAAGATGATTCCGCACTCCGCAAACCCCTTTGACGACCTGCGAGTTTGTTGGTTAGATTGAACCCTCAAATAAAAAAATTGAAATTGAGTGAAATTGAACCGTGAAATGGCTATTTATTATTAAAAAATATTAAAAGCTTAATAGAAAAATTTATTCATTTAATTTCTTGCCTCTGTGGTGAAGACTTAGGAACTATTAAGGCATTCCAAGTCACAGAGAGTAATTATGACAAAGCCCTCGCTAGTCTAAAAAGAGTCTATGATAACGAATGTCCCATCTTTGCGGATCAAATAAATCAATTGTGTTGGCACCTGTTGCCAAGACCTACTACCCTAGATACACGTTAGTAATTTGAACCAATATACATCAGCATGTCGCAATATACAACCCTTTAACCTATTGGCACACCTAGTAATAATTAGCAATAAGCATAAACAATATCCAACCTAATAACCCAGCACTAGTAGACGGCGCCAGAAGCAGAAATCAGCATTATCAGCGGGAGAGTGACCGACTGACCGAAGTAAGCAAAAACCAGCTAGCTAAGCCGAAATACATGTACAAGCAGTAAATGAACAAACAATCTGAGTCAGCAGACTCAGGGGTGGGTGACCCTGGCATTAACATTAGTTTTAGCACTTCCATAACATTGACCTTCCTTAGATGTAAGTAGGTATAATTTGGCATCTTATATAAGAATTGTTCTTCTGAAATAAAGATAGTTACGAAATCAAAGTGAATCGTCTCGTTACTCAGTGTTTTGACTGCGGCACTTAAAACAGACCTACTTCGAGTGATCCTGTGTAAAACGCTTCACAAGTTAGTACCCTAAAACAGATCTAATTCGAGTGGCTCCTGTGTAAACGGACCACAAGTAGAACTCCGCGGCATACCAGTCTAGTTCGAGTGTTGCTCCCATGAAACGGACCGCCAGTAGGACCGGCCGAAAGGGAATCACCCGAACCACCATACCACCGGTACTTAAGAACAAGCAGCCCAGGACCACAAGCACCCCACATCAACTCCAGCCTGATCACAGCAAGCTTCTGGTCAACCCGAGCAGTCCCTTGCAGAATCTAGGTAAATTTATTCAGACTATTTACGTTCTTTGACTACGACTCCGGGACCTACCGTTACTCCCGCGAGTTCAAGTTTGACGTAGTTGCCGCATAACGCTCTACGGACGAACAAATTGTTCAGCCTCCCGAAAATTTCCCAGCCGTTTGCGTCGTCGTTGAGGGGAAGACGGCACTAAAATGGCAAAAAAGGGGAAGATGGCAAAAATGGGAAGAGTCACTGGCAAACTAAAGAAACTGGCAAACAAAATCAGAAGAAAACTGGGTTGGCCAACACCAAACCAGCTTGCAGTTATTGCAACGCTCAAGACCATTTTTTGGGCCAATGCAGTCCGTTCGCTCGCCTTGCTGTAATGCAAAGGTTTGAGTATTTTAAGTCAGCATCTCTCTGTTTAAATTGTCTGCGAAAAGGGCACTAGATGTCAAATCTGTGCAAAATCCCACCACATGAAGAAGCTATGGAAGGAAACCGTTACGGGATACCATGATCTCATCGACCTGGCCATAAAAAATGATGGACACACCGATGACAGATTTCCGGTTGTACGAGAAGAATACTTTTCGTTTCTGAGCGAAGAATCGCAATCGACTTCAGCATCAACACAAAAACCCCGCGATCGCGCCTTCGTTTGTAATACCATTAGTAGAAATTCCAAAGTTTGACGGAGACTATCGGTAGTCATTGGCTACGATACTACGAAATTTTTACGATCCAAGAGCTTGACACCCCAGAACAAATGGTTCAGCGTATCAGCTGCGCAACTAAATATGAGGTAGAGACCATTGCAGTCAGTCCGACCGCACTCTTCTTTGCTTCCATCTGCAAAATCTCTGGTGACGGATCAAACCGAGGGCTCGTTGGCCACTTATCTTCCGGCTCCGTTAAAAACGATGGACCTGTGAACCAAATTGATTCTATCGTTTCCTTTACGTCTCCACCTCTCGACACAATATCTGCCGGGTTCTGTTTAGTTGGTACATGCCGCCACGTGCTATCCTCTGACCACTCTTGGATCTCAGCAACTCTATTTGATACGAACGTTGACAACGACGATGGATGGGAACGAATCCAATGAAGACAAACTTCCGAATCTGACCAATATACACTTCGTTCGATCGGTGCTTTGATAAGAGGTTTTATTTTGCGACAGAGGTCCGCGAGAAGGTGAGCAGCACATAACTCAAGACGGGGGAGCGTCTTTGTCTTGAGCGGCGCTACTTTCGACTTTGCTGTCAACAATGAGACTTTACTACCTTCTGCAGATTTGCAACGGATATAGAC
Organism: Drosophila ananassae; assembly: GCF_017639315.1. Lineage (NCBI taxonomy): Eukaryota > Metazoa > Arthropoda > Insecta > Diptera > Drosophilidae > Drosophila > Drosophila ananassae. The sequence continues at coordinate 342,226 of NW_025319059.1, forward strand.
GCAGGCTCCATAGGCTCCCATCGATGCGTCAGCAAAGGCATGAATTTCAATTGGTGACATTGCCTCACTCATCACAAATCTCGGTATTGAGATCTCTTCTATCTGTGACAAGGCAAGCTGAATTTTGTTCCATGCGGTTTCCAAGTGCAGTGGAATGGACTCATCCCAATCTAGCTTATTGAGCCAAAGTTCCTGTAACAGGATCTTTCCTTTAATAAGGATCGGGCTTTATAAGCCAAGAGGGTCGAAAAGCTTTGACGTCACCGAAAGAATATTCCGCTTAGTCGCCCTTTGACCCATGACTGACATATCAATTTCGAATTTAAATACATCATCTTTAGGAACCCAAACGATTCCTAATGTTTTTGTCAGCTCTGAGTCCGAAAGTGTTATTGGCTTAACCGTGCTCTCGGATGCAGTAACTTCAGGCGAGTTTGAAAACCACTTGCTTAATTCAAACCCAGCGTTTTGAAGAACCTGAGTTTCTTCAGACTTAATTGTCTTTAGCTCCTCCACGCAACCAGCACCAGTTAACATGTCGTCGACGTAAAAGTCAGACCCAATAACTTTAGCAGCTCGAGGGAATGTATTTTTCGCGGATTCACTCAACCACTCGGTGTTGATCTTGCACAATTTCGAGGACTCAGACGGGTCTTTTCTCCACACTATCAACTGGTACCGTCGATCTGCTTCATTTACCATCACTTGACGATACATCTTTTTTATGTCGGCTACCAGAGCGAATTTGTTTAGCCGAAATCTAAGAAGAGTTGAGTAAAGCTCTTCCTGAATTGTTGGACCCATCAACAACTCATTTAAACACTTTTGTGTGGATGTCTTGCAGGACGCATCGAAAACGACTCGAAGTTTGGTCGTTGTACTTTGCGGCCGCAAGACACACTGGTGGGGTATGACGTAGTGTGGAGAAGCAAGAACGTCATTGCTTGCAGGGGACATATGGCCTAGGGATTCGTATTCTTCCATAAATTCCAAATACATTTTCTTTAAGTTCGGATGTCGAGATAATCTTCTCTCGAGCGACAGGAATCGGCGTTTGGCTATCTCGAAAGAATTTCCCAAAACGCTTGGATCCGACTTAAATGGAAGTTTAACTTCAAATCGACCTGAAGGCAGTATTCTTGTAGTCTTCCGATAATGTTCCTCACATAGCTCTTGTTCTGGCGACAACATCTTTTTTGAAGATGGAACTTCTTCCAACGACCAGAATTTTTTCAAGTTTTTGTCTATTGACTCTAATATCTCTACTTGGCAATTCAGGCTAGAGACCGGCTGTTGAGGAGTTGAGGAATTTGCCAGATATTTTCAAGATACTATCCACCCAAGGAGAGTTTTTTGAAGGATGGGATGGTTCGGACCTTGTTTTATTTGGCCAACGGACAACAGTTCGAAAAATGACTCAGCTCCAATTAGCATATCTATCCGCTGAGGTTTGTAAAAATATGGGTCTGCTAACGGCAAGTTCTTTGGTAGGGTTCAATCTTTTACGTTCACTGACTGGTCAGGGTGATAGCCTGAAATGGTTTTCAAAACCCAAAAGTCGAACGGAAACTCGCTACCATTGACTCTCGACTTCACCACGGTGTGTATCTTTTTCTTAACTTGTGAATTAGTTTGACCAATTCCAAGCAAGTTTATGCACGATTCCTCCCTACGGATCTGTAAGCGTTGAGCAAGATCTTCTATAATAACATTTATTTGTGACCCTGAGTCAAGTAATGCTCGGGCCAAGATGTGCTCACCATTTTTTGTTCGAACGCTTACGATCGACGTTGCTAACAAAACCCTTTATACAGACGACGCATGCAAAGCATGTGAAGTAGAAGGGCCATCATTCGTTAACTCTGGAGGAGGATTTTGTGTGGGTGGTGGTAATGCTAAGTTATTTTCGGTCACTGTAAATCGGTGCAGAAGTTTATGGTGCGATCTTGAACAGACTTGACACCTAGTCGATTTACAATTCGCTACCGTGTGACCTTTTCGCAGACAATTCAAACATAGGGAGGCTGACTTAACAAACTGAAACCTTTGCATTACAGCAAGGCGAGCGAACGGACTGCACTGGACCAAAAAATGGTTGTTAGCGTTACAATAACTGCAAGCTGATTTGGCGTTGGTAGAAGAACAAGCCAACGAAGTTCTATTCAGTTGCTTGCCGAACCCAGTTCTTTCTTGTTTTGGTTTGCCAGTCTCTTCAGCGGACAGATGCTGGTATCTACGATTTGGTATTTTTTCGAAATCGGACCACAGCGGCAATTCCTCATAATCCAGTGATTCTTCCCATTTTTGCTTGGTCACTGGATCCACTCTACTCAAAACTAAATGAATAATCATTGAGTTTGCAATTTTAGAATCATCTCCTATGGATAATAGTGATCCATAAATTGATGATACAGTGTCGATGAGACCCCTCAACGACGACGCAGACGGCTGGGAAATTTTCGGAAGGCTGAACAGTTGACGTATTTGGTTCGCAAAGATGAGACATTCGTTATCATAAACTCTCTTTAGACTAGCGATAGCTTTGTCGTAATTACTCTCGGTGACCTGGAATGCCTTGACAGTTCCTAAGGCTTCACCAGAGAGGCAAGAAATTAAATGATTAAGTTTCCCGATAACTGGAATGTTCACATCTTTGTCAACTAATGTCTCGAAAAGACTTATGAAATTTTTGAAATCCGAATAATTTCCACTGAATTTTGGCAATGCCAAACTAGGAAGTCGAGCTCGAGTTGGGGCTGCAGAAATTGCAGTAGCTGAACGGGAGTCTTCAGCTGAATTAAAGGCATTACATAAGGACATGATCCTTGCCTTGGTAGTTATTCCTAATTCTTCCAACTCGACTCCGAATAATTCTTCCAACTCGACTCGAAATAATAATAATTTATTAAATTTAACCAAAAAAGAGATCGCTAAGGTCCGAGAGTTCTTCGGACCCGAAGTGTTTGAGCCTGCTGCGTCCGAGTGCCGGGCAGTGGCATAAGAGGTGCGATACCGATTCTACCTCCTCTTCATCCCTGCAGCTCCTGCAGAAATCATTGTGGGGGACTGCAAGCCTGGCCGCGTGCTCGCCTATCAGCCAGTGCCCAGTGATTGCCCCAATCGCTAGGCTGCATTCCGGTCTAGTCAGAGCAATGAGTCTAGCCGATCTTTTCTGAGAGCGTGTCGGCCAGATCAAACGTGATGTTTTACAGGTCTGGAGATTATTCCATTTCCTATTGGCTGCCATTTGGCTGGTCGAAAAACTCCCTGCACTTTAGCCTGCAAGTAGCCAAGGGTATGCCTACAAGTTCTTTCTCCGGTAGGAGAGGGTTGGTAGTCCCTGCCCTAGCTAGTTCATCTGCAGCACAGTTTCCCTCGTGGTCCCTGTGACCGGGAACCCAGATGAGGTAGATGTCAAGCTGTTCAGCCATCTCGTTGAGAGATCTGCGACAGTCATTGACTGTCCTGGAGTTGGATGAGAATCCGTCAAGTGCCTTGAGCGCTGCTTGACTATCTGAGAAGATACATATTGTACCCCGATTTCCCCTTAGAGCTGGGGATTCAAGTGCTTCCTTAATGGCTACTACTTCAGCCTGGAACACACTGCAGTGGTCAGGGAGTCTGAAGGACTCCTTTAGGCTCAGATGATCGCAAAAATAACCGCCTCCCACCTGGCCGTTAAGTTTTGATCCATCTGTATAGATATGAATGGAGCCCTCCGGTCCCGGTATCCGGGCTTCCCATTCCTCCCTCGAGGGGATTAAGACTTTGTAGTTAGTGGTGGGTTGGTCGACGGGCACACAGTAATCCGTACCCCCCTCAGGCATGAAATGTTGTAGGTCCAGTCTGGTATGACCGAAACTATTTTTGCTCCATAGGTTTGCCTCCCGCAGTCTTATTGCTGCCAGAGTAGCTGTCTTTACCCCCATCAGTTCAACTGGTAGTAGGTAAAGTATAGTGTCTAGGGCATCACTAGGCGTAGTGCGTAGACTGCCTGTCATACAGACTTCCGCCATGCGCTGCATCTTCCTGAACTTTTCCCTGCATGAGGAGTTGTCTAGGGCGGGCCACCAGGCAACAACACCATAGAATAGAATTGGTCTGATGATCGCTGTGTATAACCATCTGACCATCTTCGGGGACATTCCCCATTTCAGGCCTACTTTATTATTGCCGCTTTCTTAGTCCTTTCAGCGGTGTTCAGCTTCCAGTCCAGTTTCCTGTCTAGTGTGATACCTAGGTACTTCGCACTATCACTAAGAGCTAGTGTTTCTCCTAGGAGCTTCGGAAGTCTTAAGTTAGGTATTTTGTACTTCCTGGTGAACAGCACGAGCTCTGTCTTGGATGGGTTGACTCCCAGCCCGTTCTTTTGCGCCCAGGCCGACAGAACTTCGAGCTTCCCTGTCATTAGGTCGCATAGCGTCTGTGGGAATTTCCCCACGAAGGCAATAGCAACATCGTCCGCGTACGCAATGATCTTACATCCGCCACCCTCTAAGGAACGTAGTAGGCTGTTAACCGCCACGTTCCAGAGTAGTGGTGAGAGTACACCTCCTTGTGGGGTGCCCCTCTTGACGTATCTTCGAATAGTCGAACCTCCAAGTGTAGCCTCGACACTCCTGTTAACCAGGATCTGCCGTATTAGGTGAGTTGATCGATTGTCTATTCCAAGTCCCGTCAGTGCGTCGATTATTGAGCACGGTAGGATGTTATTGAAGGCCCCTTCTATGTCTAGAAAAGCCACAAGTGCGTATTCCTTAAAATTAATCGCTCGTTCGGCGATCATAGTGATATCGTGCAGGGCTGTTTCTGTTGATCGGCCCCTTTTGTAGGCATGCTGAGAGCATGAGATGTCGTTTGGGTTAATGTTAAGTTGTAGATGGAGACTTAAGAGTCTTTCCATCGTCTTAAGGAGAAAGGAAGACAGACTTATAGGTCTGAAGTCCTTGGGGGTGCAGTGGGATGGTTTCCCCGCCTTAGGTATGAATACAACCTTCGTGCACAGCCATGCCTTTGGTATCATACCAGTAGTGAAGACTGTGCTGAAGATTTTCTTAATCCATTTCCTTAGGTTAATACCGGCTCTGGATAACTGAGCTGGTAGAATACCGTCCGGTCCCGGAGATTTGAAGGGTTTAAAACTGTCCATTGCCCATTTCAGGTTTCTGTCACTAAGTAGGTAGTTGAGCGAGCCCTGGTGACCCTGGCTACGCATCACCTGGGTTGTTCCTTCCGAAGAGCAACCCGGGAAGTGTGCGTTGATAAGGGTCTCCAGGGTTTCCAGGCTTGAGGTTGTCCAGCACCCCTCCGTGTTCTTAATGTAACCTGCGATGGGGGCTGTAGTAGAGAGAATCTTTCTTAGGCGGGCGGCCTCTGATGTCTCCTGAATGTTGGTACAGAAATTGGCCCAGGCAACCCTCTTTGCCTTGCGCAATTCTTTGTTATATTGCCTAAGTTCAGCTTTATAGGTTTCCCACGCCTCGTCTGCGTTGTGTCAGTGCTTCCCCACTGACTGTGATGAGCGTTGGCATCGCATCCTATTATTAGGTCGATGTCCTTCCTTTCGCTGTCTTCCACAAGCCGCCTGAGTAGCGAATGGGGTGGAGGTCCTAGGTGGTCGTGACCCATATATGCCGAGCATATTCTTAGATGGCCGTCTGGGCCCTCTATCGATGCGGCTACGTGATCTTCATTGCTGAAATTTGGTAGCAAGAAGGTATTGAGGCTTTTCTTTGGGAGTATGCATGCTCGCTTTTTACCTGTTACATCGGCTGTGTACAGCCTCCGACGCCCCCAGACCGAGAATCCTGTCTCCGTGGATCCAGGGTTCTTGGATGAGGGCCACGTCAGCTCCATCCTCTGCAAGATGGAGCAGGAGGGCGGCGGAAGCCACCTTACTGTGATGGAGGTTTATCTGCAGGAATGTCAGGGACATCCTTTAGATTCTCCACCACAGTAACCTCCGCCTCGGTGTCGGAGCCCAGCAAAGAGTCCTCCTCCATGCCGACGCCACCAAGAGCCCTCGCCAGGTCACTCTCCTCTGAGGTGTACCCTTCCAGAATGTCCTCCTCCACAGGTTTACTCTTCGCATCCGACTTGTAGATCCTCACCGCAACGTGCTCGAACCCGTATTTGATACGGCTACCGGCACCCTCCAGGATCTTCGCAGTCTCCTCATTAAGAGTGAGGACAACCTGCCTTCTCAGTCCCACTGCTTCCTCCACCTTGGCGACCCTCCAGTCCGCCGTAGGGAGTGTGGGATTGCAGATTTTAAGCATGGCCAGAATGGTGTCAGGGTCCGCCGGCTTCTCTGTCAGCCATACGCGGGCCCTCGGTTTGCTGGGGATCTTGTCCCAGTCCACCGCCTCCAATCTGGCTCAGGAGCCCAGGGGTAGACCTCCCCAAGCGACGCTATCATTCGCTTGTAGAGGCTTACAGACCTCGCATCTTGGCACGCTATCACCTTGATGCTACCCTGGAACCACCCTGCATCTTCGCAGTCCGGTGGGGGTCCTCCGCTCTTGAGCATCTCCTCCATGAAGCGCCCATGCAGCTCATTCACTACCTTACGCCAAAGCTCCTTGGGGATCAGGCCATCTTTGGAGCCATAATCAATGACCCCAATGATGGTCCTGCCCTTGGTAACTTCGGCGAAGGATCTGCTACTCTGTGTCTGCACCTTCTTCTTCTTATCTAGGGGCGCTCCACCGTCGGTCGACCTCTGCCTTTTCGCACTCTGTGCACTCTCCTTGGCAGAGTCGCCTACTCCTGTCGGCTTTTTTGGGTCCAATCTGGCTCCCGCTCTTGCTGGCTGAAAGTCAGGCAGGATTTCCCTCGCCCACTTTATAATTTCAGCCTGATCGGGATTGGACTCCGCCGATGGGTCTGCCCTCATTAGGATGAAGGCCGCTCTCCTCCTATCTTTATAGGAGCCCTTCCGCTGCAGGGGGCCAGCAGTCGTCGGACCGGGGCCTTCCTTAGGGTTGCCGCCGGTGCGAAAGGAGCTCGATTCAGGGATCTTACCCCCCACACCGTTCGGTGGTCCCATAGTGGGCCCCGTTTTGGGGGTCGGTGCCTTGGCATCTCCCCCTACACCGGCGCCGCTCGCCTCCGGATGTTGTCCCTCAGTTTGGAGCTTCGCCATCCCAGCATCTCTTTGGCCTCTATCTGCCTTGGAGATTGACGGATCCGAGATCCCATTTCCGGACTTTCTTAGGGAGTTCCGTTCTCCACTGTTTGTTTTTTTTGTTATAGTGTTATAGTTTTCTTCTCCCCGCCCGACTTATTAGCCAGCATCCTCGGCAGAGACATGACCTAACCGGGACCTGTTACCAGCCGCCCTCACGTGGAGAGTATAGTCGCACTACCATCGGTGTACACAGTTACGGCACATGAGCTCATGCGTTTCTGTTGTACCCGATTGGCTGACGGCCAGTCGAGGCACAGAGTATCCACGCGCCAAAAAGTGCATATACATACATACATACAGCAGCGGATAACGGTGGGAAACGAAAACGAGAATATTATGTATGTAAATCAAATATATATGCACCTTTATTTTATCTGTAATAAATATAATAATTTTTGGCTGTACTTTAGTATTTATTTGGAAGATTTGTAAATTCGAGAACGAGGGGTAGGGGGCGACAGTGATTGCAAATAATATAAATATTCTCTTTTTTATTTTATCCACAGGCAGTACATTTAGGTTAGCACATATATTTATAATTAAAATTTTAGAATTTTTATATATGTTGTTATTTATTTTTGCTCTACTATTTTTTCTACGTACGTATGCACCAAGAATTGAAAGGAGGGTGCAATATTCCAGCACAAGACGGATTTTAATTTGTCTTATCTCAACTTTCAATTTTTTGCACAAATACCTGGGGTTCTGCTTTCGGATCCTTTAATACTGCGGCCACTTTCCTTTCACAATTGATGCAGGTGCAGGGCATGGGGACGACGAATCCTTCGAGTAGCAGCTATGGAGAAGTTTGTTTCGCGACGCGAGAATTCTTTAATTTGTATTTGAATTCACTGGCACAACCGTCGCGAGCAACTCCTTTTTTTTGAATATATATATGTTATATATATTGTTTATATATTTTATGTGTCACTGTCACTATTTTTTGTTGCTTTTTTATTTAATTATTTACTACAGTCCACCCGGGGGCGCCAAAATGTTTATCGAGATTATTTTATCTCGTCGCGAAAACGAAAGGGAAAATAGGTGGCTGTAGAAATTAAATGAAATTGCGAAAAAAACGAACGAAAACGAAAATGCGTGCACTCTTCGACGTTATAAATTCGATTATATTCAATCAACAAAACTTAAGCCTAGCTTATCTAGTGCGGCGAAGCGGGGCGAATTCATGGGCGGGGCGAATTCATGCTCCCGCTCCGCCCTAAACTAACTTATACTAGACTTCATACAATTCCACTTAATTATCTACATCTAATTATACAACTGGTATTAAAAATGTTTTTATGTAATGTTTGTTGTACTTCACATTAGAAATCCTCATTCGTGATTTCACTAATGTTTAGAAATGTTTATAGATTCGTTTTGCGGATACAATAAATTCGCGATGTATTTAGTTCGATACTTAAAACACGCGAGGATAATTGTATCCTACCGGCTGCGCCAATTATATGTTTTAATTCCCGATTTAAAATAAAAAAATAAAAATTAAGATTTTTATTTTATAAATTTTATTATTAAATTCAAAAATGAGTTATAAAGATATCCTATTGGATTGATTGTTGATTATAAACTGATTTTACAAATTCAATTTTCTTATAACTATAGCTTTTATCGGTGACAGCGACGCTGGCAGCATAGATGGACTTTGGTTGAATATTTTGATTGGTCAGATTTTTATGCTGACATGTAGGTTCCCAGGATGGGCACTTGTTTATGAATTTGGAGCAAAAGGGGTTTGATGTTTACGTCTACTGTCGTCGATAAAGGCGTGTGAATGGTTTATGTCTATGTTTATGTCTGGATGCCAATGATAATGCTATGGGAAAGGGATTGTGTCTAGCCTATTTGAATTATTCCCACAGTAGGCTCTGGAATGTTATTTATATATGATTTGATAGGTATGGCAGGGTATACTGGTTTTATGGAGGATTCGTTATCTAGGGTATTTGCAGATACATTAAGTGTATTTGCGGATACACTACTTGTATATATATAAGTGATATGAATATATAGGGAAACGAATTTAGATTTAATTAAATAATACGATAATATACGAGCGTGGCTAGGCTTATTTATTGTTCTATTTAAATTAATTATTATAAACATCTCTAGCTATTCCTGTAGCCATTTTTCTAATTCCCAATTTAATTACTACATTAATTCCAAATGTAGTTCAACTGATTTATTGAATTTAATACAATGTTTTTAAATTTAAATGATGAAGGCTTAAGGCCATTACAGATCCGCCAACGAAACTTCAAACAACCAGGGTATAATGAACATCTAATACTCTAAAACTGATCAGAGACATTCTCTATCTCTTTCTACTGAGCCTGTTTGCCTTTTAGGTGATTTGTTTCTCAAGTTTTCTTTTGGATTTGATTCGGTAGGACAATCATCCGGGTTTTTCTTTATTAATTTTCATCTAGCCAGTGCACTTAAATTTATTTTAATGATGTGTAGTATGGATATGGTGCTTAGTCTAAAATCACAAGAAATGCAAGCCCTTCACTCCCATCCATACGTCCCCAAAGAATATCCTCTGGACCTTGCAGATCTTGCAATTTGGTTCTGTTTAACTACAGCCCTTACTGCCCAACGTTACAAAGTTGGCTACAAACGTAGGGAGCTCGAACTACCTCACACATTACACAAGTGCCCTGTAATCCCATAGTCCGCCCAAGTGCGGAGCCCGCGGCGGAATGAACGCAAATACGCATTGTGAGGGTACGAATAAACATAAACATAAACAAAACAGGAAAGGAAAGCTAACTTCAGGCGGAGCCGAAGTTTATATACCCTTGCAGTTGAGTCGCAGTCCGCTAGGTGACGCCACGCATCTTATATTATTAGATATATAGCGGATCGTATATAGTTGGCCGATCCTTATGAAATTTGGCATATCGAATTATTTTGCCCAAAGAGGAATCCATTGAAAGGCATGCTTCTAACTTCACCCATGCATCTAACTTGAAAAACAACCAAGTTATGGCATTTCCGATCAATCACTTATATGGCAGCTATAGGATGTAGTCGGCCGATCTTTATGAAATTTAGAAGATCGGATAATTTTGCCCAAATTAGAATCCATAGAAAGTCCCATCCTTCTAACTTGAAAAACAACGAAGTTATGTCATTTCCGATCAATCAGTTATATGACAACTATAGGATATAGTCGACCGACCCGGCTGTTCCGACATATATACTGCCTGCAAAGGAAAGAAGAATGTGTGTAAAGTTTCAACTCGATTGCTTTAAAACTGAGAGTCTAGTTTGCGTAGAAACAGACACACAGACAGACGGACATGCTCATCGACACAGTAGGTGATCCTGATCAAGTATATATATACTTTATAGGGTCGGAGATGTCTCGGAGGTCGGAGATCGCTGTTACAGCCCTTAAAAGCTGTCAAGGCGAACTATCTGGAAACTCCATATTCTGACAACCGAATTTCCGCTCAATCCAATTGTTCTTTTGCGATCAAAACTCAGAAGTGAAAAGTTGTCCATATCACAATAATACAGTGAATAATATCACCCCAACGTGGAAATTGTTATAGTACCCAATACGGTACACGTGGGGACTTGGAGTAGTAGCCGCGCAACATTGGCCGTGAATGTGCACAGCCGTTCGCATCTGCACGTGTGTTTGTTGTTGTGGCCGAAAAACCTCCAGGTGAGCCGACCGATATGTCGCCCAACAGGATTATAATAAAAGTGTTCTAGGTGGTGCTCAAACCCCACAATCGTTTGCCTAGCGCCCAACAAAAGCCTACGACAAGCAACGTATCCCTTTTCGACAAAGAGGAATACGGCGGAGCCACCGCTTGTGTCATCGGCCAGGCATCCAGGAAAAGCTTTCCTCGATCAGCCCCTAAACGTGCGCGAAACCGGTTCAGACTCGAGCCACGATAGGCGAGATCTGTGGCCGGCGTGTGTGCGTGATTGGGGCCGCAATGGATCAGGAACGTTGCTGGAACCTGGCCAACCAGCGTGGAGGTGAACATAACCTCACTTTCTGGCGCAGAACCTCATATTCATGTAATTCGACCTCGGCCATGTGATGGGCTAGCTCGACGATCGCTGCGGCAAACATCTCGTCCATAGTGACGATTAAACAACAACAACCAGAAGAGAAGCGCGACAAGCTGTGCCAGGATTAGCGTATTAGCGTATTATTATTAAGTAAAATTTTACTCTTTTTTTTATTTTTGTAAATTATATTGGATCGAACCAAGACTCATCCTCTTTTCCTGTAGAGCATTGATCAATTGTTGGCATCGTGTACACCACAACACCATGATTTTTTTTTTAATTTAACCCGTTCACCGGAAACATCCAGCGCTCTTTTCTACAGGCCTGCGGACTTCGAGGGATGATTGCGTGAGTAAATATTTCGACTTGAATATGTAACATTGCCTCTATAGGAAAACGTATGAATATTTAGTCCTTATCCCAATGATTGGTTAGACATTGTTCTACCTTAACTCCTAATTTACTACATACACATATATTTCTTTATCTAAACATTTTTATATTACATTTTAATTTATTGATTAAGCTGTATTAAGATTATTTAGTAGAATTAGGAAAAATTAGGAGTAAGGCTTGGGTTAAGCATGCAGTTTAAAGAAGAAGAGGTAAGGGCAGCAACAATTCGTTGTTTATTCCTTTCAGGTAGGGCGGGCCAAGCAGAAGAACCTCACTATCTTAGTCCTTCAATGGCAAGGTTTCCTGTCTCGACTTCGTATCCTTCCAAAGGACTGTAACCCCCTTCCAAACTCTGTCTACAAATTTTTATTGTGTGGCGGTGATGCTGATTAGGAAGTAACCGACCCCCTTGTCTCTTCCCTACACATGTGTTCGTCACAGAATAAAATGGCGCCCAACGTGGGGCTAGCAAAACATCTAGCTAAGCAACAAACAAAACACCAAATACAAGAAAAACGAATCATCGCAGCCCCTGCTCTCACGAGCTTTCCTCCAACCTATCCTAACAGTCAGCATTCCAAACAAGTTTCTTTAGTTTCCGAAAACCCTTCTTTTTGATTCTTCTAGGATTGCTGTGTTTTGGGAAAACTCTCAGAATGTTCTTATGTGAACATTCATGTTCTACATGTTTCTCTAGGAATATCCTTTTTTTATGTATTTAAGTAATAAGGAGTCGAGACTGTATTGGCTGGAATGTTTCAGCAATAACTCCTTCTTACCCCTTTGATCAACTCATCAAACCATAAGTATTCATAAATTCGAGAATTGTAATTCAATTCAATTTTCCTCCTCTATTATTATCAGAAAGTTGTCTAAAAGAAATTGAGAATTATATTGGTTGGAATATTCAGCAGTATACTCTTTCATTTAACGCAAACGTGTCCAAATTGTCGACAACTATGCTTATCTTCGCAGCTCAATAATAGCACGCGAGCAGCACAAGACACTACCTTAGAAGTTCCGAGGGTTCAAAACGGATCCAATTTAAACTCGCGAACAGGTTTCGTTCCTAGAACTCGCCCGAATACCAGACCTACCACAAGGTCAACAACAAGCGTATCCAATAATCGTCCAAGCACCACCTCGCAAGCTTAGCGTTCACCACGTGCTGGAGGTTCGCAAAGTAACAAATGCTTTAGAAGCATACCAAACCCAACTCTTTTCGACATTGTCAGAACAAATAAGTCTGGCAATGCAAAACCTTAACATACCGTCTTCTCAAAGACAATCACTTGAGTGCGATTTGGAATTACCGACAGCCGACCCATTGCAAAGTAGGCTATTCGATAATCAGGTGTCAGGTAACCATAACATATCCGACAATTGTTCACTGGAGAATCGTAGAGAGAATCACACCATCCGACCTGACCAAATTTCAAGCTTCATTGTTCACTGGAAGCTACAAATATTCGACTCTCCAAAAGACTTTTACGTAGAAGATTTTATATATCGAGTGAATACTTTAACACGTCGCTCATTAAATGGGAACTTTGATCTTTTGTATCAGTATGCGAATTTGTTGTTTGTAGGCCCAGCTTTAACCTTCTTTTGGCGATGCCATAGGAGTTCAGAGGAGATGAATTGGCGATTACTCTGTTCTCTGTATTGGAGCCGCGATGCGTAGAAGAAGGCAGAATAGTGGATTTTTCGACGTTTTTCTTGACTTCATTCTAGCCATCGCCGACGCGCTACCTGAACCCATTTCAGACTCAGAGTTGCTCCCAAAAATCGGGAAACTTCCAGACGGACAACCGTGCCAATCCGAGACCGGATGCCCGTCTGTAGACTCGGACGAGGAGAAGTATAAATCTAATGAAAGAGCTTTTGAAGAAAGCTTTTGACGAAGTCAAATCTAAGTTTTGTGCTGCGCCTTTTCTAATTCATCCTGATTACGACAAGCCATTTATAAACCAATGTGATGCGTCAATGTTCGGAGTTGGACGATTACTAGCACAATGCGATGAATTAGGCAACGGACGTCCAATCGCATACATGTTTTAAAAATTGAATGGAGCTCAACGTAACTATACGGTTACCGAATTAGAGTGTCTGGCCGTTGTGTTTCTCATCAAGAAGCTTCGCACGTATGTAGAGGGACATAATTTTACAGTTGTTACCGATCATTCAGCCCTGCGATGGCGGATGACTAATACCGACCTAACGCGAGCGAACATCGCAAGGGGAGTCAAAACGTAGTACCGGACGCCCTATCACGATCGTTCGAGGAGCCAACAGAGATACTGGCGATAGAAGTAGACGTATTTCCAGAGATTGACTTGCAGTCAGATGCATTCGAATCGGAGGGTCGAATTCGCTAAGGGACCGTGTCGAAAAATTTAGTATACCTGGATGGTATACTAAATATCCGCGATGGCGGATGACTAATACCGACCTAACGCGAGCGAACATCGCAAGGGGAGTCAAAACGTAGTACCGGACGCCCTATCACGATCGTTCGAGGAGCCAACCGAGATACTGGCGATAGAAGTAGACGTATTTCCAGAGATTGACTTACAGTCAGATGCATTCGAATCGGAGGGTCGAATTCGCTAAGGGACCGTGTCGAAAAATTAAGTATACCTGAATTTGGAGTCATGGATATCTATATCGAGCAGGCTTTGCTACCGGAAACCAAGAAGTTGACGATGTAAACTACAAACTTCTAACTCCACGCGAATTGAGAGCATGCGTAATTCAGTCTGCCCATGACCAACCAACATCGTCGCATGGTGGGGTGGCCAAATGTTTCAAGCGACTTCGGAGAAACTTCTATTGGCCAAATATGGTGATAGATGTGCGCAATTTTATAGCGCAGTGCGATATTTGCAAAACCTCTTCGACCGCCGATGGGTGTGCAAACCACAATTTAAAGACCATTTCAGCGGATCTATATTGACTTCATTGGTCCATTCGCAAGAAATATAGGCATATTAATTCTCGTAGATCATCTCTCCAAATTTACTTGGCTAAGGCCAGTAAAAAAGTACACATCTAAGGTACTGATGGATTATTTAGATGAATTTTTTTTTTATTTGGATTAGCGATAATGGCACTCAGTTTAAAAGCCATGACTTCGAAGCCTTTATATCCAAGCACGGAATCCAACATATTTTTACTGGTGCTTACTCCCTGGAATCCAACGCGGTGGAGCGGGTCAACCGGTCGATCAATTCGGCGATACGATCATATATTCGGTTAGATCAAAGGTTGTGGGACTTGTATAGAGGAAAAATCAATTCTGCCTTGAGAAATAATGTTCACCAATCCGTTGGAGAATCTCCCTAATATGTAATCTTTGGCCAGCACATGCTAACTATTGGAAAAGATTATAAGTTGTTGAGAAATATCCAGATGTTGCCAGAGGGATCCGCAAAGGTGCCTAGAATACGAGCTGAAATCGTGAAGAGATTGACAAAAGCTTACGAGAAAAACCGAAACAACTACGACTTACGTTCTCGACATCGAATATTCGAAGTTTCGTTTTAAGCAACCAGGCTATGCAAATAAACACAAAATTGTCACCTGTAGGAATCAAGGCCAGAATAAAAGAGAAGAGAGGGCAGTCGTTATATCTGCTTGAAGACAACAATGAAAAGGGGTTAGGAGTTTTCCATGCCAAAGACCTTTGTTGATGTACCCTTTTTCAGCTTTCATCTCCTTCTAGTATCAGGTCGATAAAACCTGAGGGAGAGGGTACGCATAAACATAAACAAAAAAAAGGCCAATTCTAATAAGGTAAACAAACTTTAGTCGATAGTTAGTAGTCGGTAAACATTAGTCGAATAAAATAAGTCGATAACAGATCGCTGTTACAGCAAGTGTTCTAGGTGGCGCTCAAACCCCACAATCGTTTGCGTAGCGCCCAACAAAAGCCTACGACAAGCAACGTATCCTGTTTCGACACAGAGGTATACGGCGTGATTGGGGCCGCAGTGGATCAGGAGCGTTGCTGGAACCTGGTCAACCAGCGTGAAGGTGAACATATCCTCACTTTCTGGCGCAGAACCTCATATTCTTGTAAATCGACCTCGGCCATGTGATGGGCTAGCTCGACGATCGCTGCGGCAAACATCTCGTCCAAAGATTAAACAACAACAACCAGGAGAGAAGCGCGACAAGCTGTGCCAGGATTAGCGTATTAGCGTATTCCTAGTCCAAATCCCAATGATTGGTTAGACGTTGTTCTACTTTTACTCCTAATTTACTACATATATATATTTCTTTATCTAAACATTTTTATATTACATTCCAATTTATTAATTAAGCTGTATTAAGACCATTTTGTAGAGTTAGGAACAATTAGGAGTAAGGCTTAGGTTAAGCATGCAGTCTGAAGAAGAAGAAATCATGTTTTTGTAATGAATTCGTATATTTGAAATGAAGTAAAATTATAGTTTTATGGGCAGCTGAGCTGAACGATTTCACTATACATGGGTAAGGGCAGCAACAGGACTGAGCAGGACTGTAACCCCCTTCCAAACTCTGTCTACAAATTTTTATTGTGTGGCGGTGATGCTGATTAGGAAGTAACCGACACCCTTGCCTCTTCCCAGAGCTAGGCCGTTCCCGTAGGCAGAGAATGCAACCAATCGGTATCCACTACACCGTGTTTGTCACAGCATCCTTTTTTTAATGCGTATTATCGCAGTTCGTCCGCCTCGTCCTCGATTTGCTGCCGCAGTGCCGCGAAATGGCGTCTTGCTCCGACGAAGTTCGTTCGGCACGATCTGCGGTCATCCTCTTCGTCCAACGAACCTTTGAAATGCTAATAAAAAGGAATCACTTGATACATCAGATACTACTTCTAAATGAACTGCCTCGGACGCAAAACAAACAAAAATGGCAATGTAGGGCTTGTAAGGTGGCCTACCACAAATTTTCAATGTAGTTTCAATAGGGCCAAATGGCCCTCTCCCAATAAATCTCCCAAGTTTGGAGTCATCAGATGAGGCTTGTATTTAAAGCAGCGTATACATGGCCGTACTATCTGACTGAAGACTGTACTATACAAACACGCTGTCGCAAGAGACTCACCAGTGCTCGTGGACCCACATGAAAATTCGACTCGTGCAAGTATCGGACATAGCTCTGGACAAATTGAGAGCGCTTCGTCAACAATACTGGAAACTTGGCATTGTACGATATAGGAGCATTAGACAGTCGGCTCCCGAACCGCAACAACGAAAAGGCAAGCCCACCCTGAGAAGCTTCATGGACAAATGGATTAGGTTTCTGAAGACTTGGACTAACAATAAGTTTTTTTCGAATATTTGTAATTTCCTCTTTATACTCGTGCTCTTGAACTATCTAGACAATTTTAAAGATACACTATCAAAGGGAAGTACTAATTTTTTACACTTTTTTATAAAGCGGAACATGTAATCAAACAGTCTCAGCAGTGTTAAGTGAGAGGATAATCCTTCTATCACTTCCAATAAATATTAAGTGGAGACTTAATATTGCCAAAAATGACAGGATTGCTACTCACCTGGAGTAGTACCGCATTCATGTACTGAAGGTACGGATCTATTGGCTCGGAAAATTTGCAATATATACTTACAACATACAACCTACCAAAAATCCCCTCTAAACCCACACATACACCCTAGTCAGTTGAGTTCACTAAGGTGCACTCTATGCCGGGGTCATTCACAACAACTGCGGCGCGGCCTCTGCTGTCAGGGAATACCCGATTATTTGCGGGCAAACCGCGCACTCCGCCGTAGCGGTTTTACGGTTCCTGCAACAGTGCCACGACGCAGCCCCTTTCACACATCATCTGCCCCACATCGCACGTAACAGCGTACGAACCCTGGCAATTAATTTGCAAGAGCCGAGACATGTTAGTGTCTTGCATTCACACGTGCCAAGACTGCGCTATAAACTGGGCAGGCCGCCGAGAGCGTATTATGCCCCGATGGTAGCCCCTTAAAGCGACAATTTCGGCAGTCCACCGGATTGGTGCTTTTCGCCGCAACATGGCCCCCTTGTCCACACCGGCGGCACACACTCACCTTGAGCCGGCACTCCTGGACCTTGTGGTCGAAGCCCACGCAACGATGGCAGGCATACGTCCGGACCTGGGACCGGCAGCGGAAGCTGAACCACTTTATATAGTTCGTAGTGCCTCCCACAGCTGCGGTCCAGGGCTTTGATGCAAAGTGCACCGACTTCTTGAAGTCAGCCACAGTCATCTCCTCCTGAAGGTTGTTCGTACACAACTCCTGCATGAAGTCCTCCGGTGTCAGCGCCGTGTCCACGTCGAAGACCGTGAGGCGAGGCTTGACGGCCTGGTTGCGCTCCAGACTAAGTCCCACCTCGGCGAACTTCTTGGATGCAGCGACTTTGGAGGCCTCCGAAGCTGACGGCGTGCGGATGATGGCTCCGCCACGCTTGAGCTCCCGAACCTCGTGCACCCGGACTCCAAGGGCTGGTGCAACCTCCCTCCTCACCTTCTCCGCGATCTGGCTGCTGAAGAGTTCCGGATCGGTCCCTTTCACCACGCAGGACCAAGTCTCCCGCACCTTAGTACGGGGGACTGGAACTGGGGCTACGGGGAAGGCGGCCTGTCCATCGGCGTTAGGGCGCATCGTCGTCGTCATCGGTGGCGGCATGGCAAGCCGGGTCTCCAGCTCCGCAACCCGGAGCATGGGGGCCACTACTAGCTCATCGTATCGGCTCATGGTGGCCGACACTGCCTGCAGGTTGCCGCTCAGCAACGCACCGCGAACGGCACGCTGGGTTGCGGACAACTCGGCCAGGACAGCTCCTTGTCCAGCAGCAACTGCGGCGCGAGCAGTAGCGTGCTCGATGACAGCAACGGGGGCGACGGCAACAGGCTCGGCGATGATGGCGGCAGCGGGGGCGACGGTGTTGGCTCCATGGGCTTCCAGCCCAGCTCCATTCAGCCCTCCTGGGCAGGAGAAAGTCATCTCCGCAGCGGCGTTCTTCTTCGGGGAGCTCCGCTGGTCCAGGCGCTTCGGCTCCACTGCATCCACCTCCAGATCGAAGGAGATGGACCGCTCCCTCGACTTCCTCGCCTGTCGAACTGCAGCAGGGATGTCGACCTCGACGCTGGCAGCGCTAGCGACGCTAGTTCGAGCGACTGCCCGAGCGGCTGCGGCATCCACGACCGCGCGGCATTTTTCGAATTTAAATTCGAAAGTTCGAACTTTACGCGCCACACAAAGTTCCGCACAAATTAGCACCAAAGAGTTCTCAGCACACGGCCACACTCCACTCAGCTGTCTAATGTCTTTTTGCCTATATGGCAACACCAACACACAGCTGTTCAATGTGTTTTTGCCTATATGGCAACACTAAAAACAGCTGTCAAAAGCTATTTTATTGTTTTGCACTAAGTTTTCAGCACCAAAACACAGCTGTTTTTCAAGCTTTTTACGTTTCTCGCGCAGTTGGCAGCGCCAAAGCTTAATGCTTTATTGTTTTGCCAAAAACACGTGGCGAATTTTCGCGACGGAAAAACGCAATTTTCCACGAAAATCGGTTAGCTACAGCAACCGCACAAATCGCAACTTGTAGCACCGCACTTCGCACACAAAACGCACTTTATTTAGTTCCAAAAGACAGCGTATTTCAGCTGAAATAATTTTAACAAACGGAGCGACGGAAAAACACGTCCGCTCTCTTCGGAAGATAGGGACATGAAAGTCTGATATGTTTAACGTGAGCACCTGCCATGTTGGCTTAATCTCACGGCCCCCTCGGGCGTGGGATATGAAACTATGCGTCAATCAGCGCCCCTTTGGAACCATGTTCCGCCGGATACCGAATGTAAGTCAATCTGTAAGGTCATGACTTAATCCTCGGTTAAGGATGGAGGCCTATCTAAACCTCTTCCGATCTATGGGATCACGGCACCCGGTTATAACGCAACTCCACGTCGAGCCAGAGGCTCTACCCGCATTCGGGTGTTAAACCACAACCACCACGTAGCTCCTTAAGGGGCCTCAACCATAGCCAGGACGGAACAAGTTCCGTGGGCTCTGGCTCCCGTGGTACCAGAAATTATCACAGCCTCCGGTCAGGCGCCGTGCCAACAAGGACACTACCGATTTTGACTCCAGAACAGTCACGGGTCGTTGGCCCTGGATAGTACATAGCTGCTGGGAATAGATTATGAAGTGGCCGAGGCCAAATCATAAGGTGGTACAGTTTTATCCACCATGTTCATGGACATGGCTTTCTCACTGTTCGGAGGCGAGGACTATTCCTTCCTCTTCCGCAAACCGCGGCAATCGCTGCTGGTCAGTGACCAGACCGCTCGAAGACGGCCAGCTATGTTCCCAACAACCCCTAAGGGCTTGTGACAAGGCGGAGTTGGAGCACCATCTCCGTGAATCCTCATCACCCGTGGTACCAGAAAAATCCTCTGGTCAGGTTCGTGCAACTCAACGAAGTACTCCCAGTTTGGCTACCATAAAGCTCGGGGACGGAAGCTCGGGAAAACCCGGCGAACTTTACACACACCTATTCACTCGATCCTGATTCACGCACCATTCACCCCTAACACATCCCGGCATCTACAAATCGCTCGTGGAGAGCACTTGACTAAAGTCAAAGTCCCCCCCAGCCTGAACCACACCCAACCCGCCCAGATCTCGAAGATCATCATACAACGGACACTCACATAGAACATGTTTCCAGGTCTCCTGCCGAGAGCCACACCGGCATTCCGGACTGCCCGCCAAGTTCCGCCTATGCAAGAATGCATTCAGCGAGCCATGGCCAGTCAACAGGAACCCGGCACTAAGGTTAAAACCAAAGTCCGGTCGATCGACAACAAACGAGACATCTGGAATGAACTCGTAAGTAGCCCGCCCATTCTCACTATTATCCCATCGGGCTTGCCAGTCCGACAGGACACATTCACGCAACATAGACTTCCATTCACTTGGCCCTAGACTCTCCACGTTCCCTCCCGACATTTCACGAAACAGCCATTCGTTCTGCAGCAATACGGCTCTACGCCGTATCTCCAAGTCAAGGGGAACTGCTCCAAACAACACTTGCAATGCCTCCGTAGAGACAGGGCGACACACAGGCATACACCCCAACAAGATCAACCTTTGCACACTTAAAATTTTCATTCTACCCCTAACGTCCAAGACTGCATCGTACCACGCAGGTGATCCGCTTGCTGCGCAAGCAACAAAAAGACCACCATATAAGGTGCGAGCAGCTTTTCTGCTGAGGCCCCATTCACTTCTCAAAACTCGGCGCAATCGTCCAACCATACCGACCAATCGGTCCTTCAGATTGGCAAGGTGTGGTGCGAAGCGCAACCATTCTCCAACGGTCACGCCCAGGTACTTCACCTGTTTCGCATACCTTATGCTGGAGCCGTCGAGCCTGACAACGGGAGACCTGGACAAGCTGCCTTTCAGCAGCATTGTCACAGTCTTATCCCTTGCCAAGCTGACACCCACACTGTCGCCCCACTGGCCAACAATGCGCAAGCACTCTGAAGCGCCCACAGCGCAGTGTGGGTGTCAGCTTGCCTCAATCATCGAACGCGACTGGCCCTCAACCAAGATGAGCAAGTCGTCCGCATACGCACAACACTGCCACGCTTGCTCGAGCTGCCACAGCAGGGGATCCATCATGAGGTTCCATATAAATGGACCACAGATGGAACCCTGTGGGCAACCACGAGCCACATCCTTCCAAACAACCTCATTCACTCCCACCACACATACATTTCGTCCCGAGAAATAGCTCTTCCAAAGAGCTACGTCCCGGCACCCACACTCGTTCAACCTCTGAATCACACTAGCCCAACTTAGGTAATCAAAAGCCCCCTTAAAATCCACAAACACACCGAGGACGTACTTGGAGTTGCTGGATCTCACCGAGTCCTTAACGCTCCTCCAAGCGTCCTCCGCACACCTCCCTTCACGGAAGCCAAACTGCCTATCAGACATCTGGCTCCCCACACTCTCCTGCAGCCGTTCCACCAGCACTCTCTCCAGAACTTTTGCAAGAACTGGAACGAGACTGATGCCCCGAAAGGAACGCGGATTGCTCCGGTCCCTATCGAGTGACTTTAGGAGCACACTCACCCTTGTGCACTTCCATGCACTCGGAAAGGTCCCCTCACTCACACACTTGGAGTGTAATTCGTACAAGTGATATGGAATGGACTTCCAGACACTTTTACAAATTTCCCCCGTGAACCCATCCAAACCAGGCGCTTTCCCAGAGCGAAACTTAGTGAAAGCACACTGAAGCTCGCTCATCAGGAGGGGATCAGCATCACCCACTGCCTCAGGCACTGAGTGCTGCCGATCCTCCCTAGGAAAGAATTCGGACAAAAGACATTCCACACAATCCTTCCAGGTTATAAGGTTTCGACCTTCAACCCGTAAGGCGACAAATATCCCTGGACCCCTCCTTCCCATTCTCCCGCAGAATCTTGTAAACACGACCCCAGGGATCGTGTTTATTTCGATCTTCGAAAGAACGCCACTCGTCATCTTTCACTCGCAAAACCCTATGCTTGTACTCATGAACCCTAGTACTAAGCTGATCCCTAAGCTGGGCCACACCGTCCGCATTAGTCCCTTTGGACTGGCCCTTTGGAATCTCTTCCTCAGAGACCGGAGAGACCGATTCTCGGCTTGCAGTTCACGCGTCCACCACTTAACACGTTTACGAGTCACCTTACGGTACCTCGCAAACATGGAATCATTCGCGCTTGGAACCCACTCTGTACACACATGCAACTTGCTCATCCACATTCATAGCACAGACGGTGCTAAACGGGACTTGCGTCGCCGCTTCTCTCACAAAATGCCCATGAAGGGCCCAATTCGCTCCGCGATAGCACCACCCATTAAGCCCCTCGTTCGGTTCCAGGGCCACGGCGCGAGTGACCACAATCTCAATCGGATTATGATCACTCACACCTTGACCCCCCAACACACTCCAATGAAAATCACACACTCTCATTGCTGCCTCATTCGCGAGAGTAACATCAATGTCACTCGCTCCGTTCGGACTGTTGAATGTGTACCACTCGCTGGGCTTGTTAACAACATGAACATCCTGGGTGATCACCTATTCGGCCAGCGTCTCTCCCCGGTCATAGTTCCGATGGACAGGACCAAGCCTGGACATCTTTCAGGAAAAATCTAAAAAAACGACGTAAAAAAAAATAGTTTCCCTGATTTTGATGCAGAATGACGGAGAATCGATCTACAAATCGTTTAAGGTATTCCGCTAGAGAATCGGATGATTTTTGGAAAAGATATAGCCTTGGCAGTGGGTCATATCGGGCACTCCTGCGTTTTCCAACATTTTGAAGGGGATCCCCCAGGAAATTTGACAAAAAATCTGAAAAAAAGAGTTTCCCAGATTTTGGTGCAGAATGACGGAGAATCGATCTACAAATCGTTTAAGGTATTCCGCTAGAGAATCGGATGATTTTTGGCAAAGATACAGCCTTGGCAGTGGGTCATATCGGGCACTCCTGCGTTTTCGAACATTTTGAAGGGAATCCCCCAGGAAATTTGACAAAAAATCTAAAAAAAAAGAGTTTTTCAGATTTTGATGCAAAATGACGGAGAATCGATCTACAAATCGTTTAAGGTATTCCGCTAGAAAATCGGATGATTTTTGGCAAAGATATAGCCTTGGCAGTGGGTCATATCGGGCACTCCTGCGTTTTCCAACATTTTTAAGGGAATCCCCCAGGAAATTTGACAAAAAATCTAAAAAAAAAGAGTTTCCCAGATTTTGATGCAAAATGACGGAGAATCGATCTACAAATCGTTTAAGGTATTCCGCTAGAGAATCGGATGATTTTTGGCAAAGATATAGCCTTGGCAGTGGGTCATATCGGGCACTCCTGCGTTTTCCAACATTTTCAAGGGAATCCCCCAGGAAATTTGACAAAAAATCTAAAAAAAAAGAGTTTCCCAGATTTTGATGCAAAATGACGGAGGATCGATCTACAAATCGTTTAAGGTATTCCGCTAGAGAATCGGATGATTTTTGGCAAAGATATAGCCTTGGCAGTGGGTCATATCGGGCACTCCTGCGTTTTCCAACATTTTCAAGGGAATCCCCCAGGAAATTTGACAAAAAATCTAAAAAAAAAGAGTTTCCCAGATTTTGATTCAAAATGACGGAGAATCGATCTACAAATCGTTTAAGGTATTCCGCTAGAGAATCGGATGATTTTTGGCAAAGATATAGCCTTGGCAGTGGGTCATATCGGGCACTCCTGCGTTTTCGAACATTTTGAAGGGGATCCCCCAGGAAATTTGACAAAAAATCTAAAAAAAAAGAGTTTCCCAGATTTTGATGCAGAATGACGGAGAATCGATCTACAAATCGTTTAATGTATTCCGCTAGAGAATCAGATGATTTTTGGAAAAGATATAGCCTTGGCAGTGGGTCATATCGGGCACTCCTGCGTTTTCCAACATTTTGAAGGGGATCCCCCAGGAAATTTGACAAAAAATCTAAAAAAAAAAGAGTTTCCCAGATTTTGATGCAGAATGACGGAGAATCGATCTACAAATCACTTCCTCACTTTTTCTTAAAGCGAACGGACGTGTTTTTTTTGTGCGCACTGCGTTTTGAAAAATCTTTATTTATTATAATAATTATAAACAATCCGGTGTTTATTTTTATTTATTTACATAAACCCGATTCTTTTCATCCCAAACATCCGATTCGCTTCGCGTGTGCAGTGATATATTTGGAGGTAAAATAATAAATTTATTAATATTCTTCCAAACATAGCACTGCTCTGCTTCTTCATCCTTTACGGTGTTGCTTCTTTTGTCTCACACTAGATTCTTATCTATATTCTTTGCTCTTATACTAACTCTCACTAATCGCCCTCTTTATTCTCCCTTTTTCGACTCTTTGGCACAGTGGTTCACGGTACGTCAATAATAAAAATAATATATTCATAATGGAATTTAAACTTGTCTGTGGTTTGAAGTCTTGTAATAAGACAATCTCTTCATCCCAGCCTACCATCCACTGCTGGCTATGTGAAAACGTTTTACACGCTAAGTGTGCCGGGTTCACGGCCTCAGTTTCGGATGCCATCTCACGTAGGTCTGGTCTCCACTTTTGCTGTGACGGTTGTCGTGCTGTTCAGGACGAAATGAGATCGTTCATGAGACAGACTAAAAGTGGATTTAAAGAGCTGGTTAGCGGTTTTCGTAAAATCAACGACCAACTCTGTGCGCTAGATTTAGTAGTCTTCAACTACTAAATGAGTCTCCAAAGCGTAAGAAATCTGCTTTTAGTGATGTGCCCGTGGCGAAAAGTCTTCAGCCTATTCAGCCGACAACTATGCAGCCGCTCATATCTCTGGCCACCCCAAGGGCCGGACCTGGGAAAAATTCGGTTTCCGAATATCTCAGCATAAACGAGCAATTTTCCGATATGTCCTCTGTGGCATCGCTTCAAGTGATACCACCAGACCCAATAATTGAAACCCCCTTAAAAGTCACCGAACAGGGCAATCAAGCTTCCGGACCCCCGGTACGAACTGATGCTGCCACACTCGTTACGGCGGCACCAAAACCCTTGCAGGTGATCCCACCATCGAAACACATATTTGTTTCCCGGCTTGCCCCTGATACTTCTGAGATTGATCTCTCGGCTTACATCAAAGCCAAATCAAAAGCCGACATAAAGGTGGCAGATATAACTAAATTTAAATATAACTACACCAGGCATACGTCATCTTTCAAAATACGTGTGCCCGCGCAGATGTTCAAGACGATTTGTTCCGCCAGTTTCTGGCCAGAGAACATTTTCGTCCAAGAACATCAGCCAAGTACGGTGAAGAAAAAAATGACCAAACCTGTGGGAGTGAAACTCCCACATGTTAGAGCCACTGACCAACCTTCCACGTCAGCTTCAAAAAACTAATGCCTTCACTAACACTTACCTATCAGAATACTAGAGGGTTACGAAGTAAGCTTCCCAAACTGTATTCTGATAGTTCTTTCTTTGCATCTCACATTATAGTCTTTACAGAAACTTGGTTAAAGCCGGAGATCTTAAGCTCCGAAGTTTTTCCAAGTAAGTACACCACTTTTAGACGTGGTAGAACTCTGCGAAGGGGAGGAGGAGTGTTAATTTCTGTAGACTCCAATTTCGCTTCTGAAGAGATTAAATCACAAGAGTTTGGTGACATAGAATTTCTTTGCATTAAAATCATATTGTCCGATAAATCATTATACGTTACGTGCTCCTACGTACCCCCTTCGTCCGAACCGCCCACATACTGGCAACATTTAGACGCTATTAGGTTTGTTTTTGATCGTCTGTCTGATGGTGACCAGCTAGTAGCTCTGGGTGACTTCAATATCCCAGAACTCAGGTGGTCCAATGTTAAAAATTCACCGTCTTTTTTGCTGAATTCGCACCATGACTTCCCGGCGGGCATGTTCGACATGTCACTCGGGCAAATTAACCACGTTAGAAATTCTTTAGGTCGGCTGCTGGACTTGTGTTTCGTTTCTGATCCTGATGGAATTACTCTTTCGAGAACTTTACCACTTTCCAACCCAGAGGATCCATATCATCCCACTCTTGAGGTTTTAATAGAAAACAATAACGTAATTGGCCTTAAGCCTACACTTAAATCTCATAAAGTTCGTTTCTTTCGTAAGGCTGACTTTATGAAATTAAATAAGTTAATTTTGGAATTTGATTGGTCCAATCTACTGGCATGTGAAGATGTAAACATTGCCTTAATTAAATTTTATTATACTTTGAATAAATTTTTCGACGTTTGCGTGCCATGGAAATATCCGTCCGTTTCAATTAATCCGCCTTGGTATACAAGGCACCTAGGAAATTTAAAGATCGTTATGAATAGACTTTTAAATAAACATAAAATATCTGGCTGTACAGTTAGTTATTCAAGATACTTAGTAGCTCGGTCCAATTTCACCGTGCATAACGCTGAATGTTATAGGAGATATATACGCCGCTGCCGGATTCAGTTTACTCAGGATCCGAAGCAGTTTTATAACTTTGTAAACACTAAGCGCAAACATGTATCTTCTCCTCCTATGCTTATGTTTGAGAACTCATATGCGAACACTGATCAGGCAATGGCCGATCTCTTTGCACAGTTTTTTCAAACAACATACTCACCTAGCACCAGTACAGGTCAGCCTTACACTTATAATATCCAATCAGCCAACCTTATATTTTGCCCTTCTTTTGATCAAAGTGGTGTGTTATTGGGTCTTCTTAAAGTCAAGCCCGTGTATTCGCCAGGCCCCGATGGAGTACCAGGCTGTGTTCTGAAGAACTGCGCCGAGGCTCTGTGCAAACCGCTCCTTAAACTCTTTAATCTTTCGCTGGAGACTTCGATCTTTCCCCTTATGTGGAAGGAATCTTACATTATTCCTCTTCATAAAAAAGGGAAAAAATCCGACGCTGCCAATTATAGGGGCATTTCTAAATTGTCAGCAATTCCGAAGCTTTTTGAAAAACTTATCACTCCACATTTGCAACACCTATGTAGTTCAATAATATCTCCATGCCAGCATGGCTTCATGAAGCGCCGCTCCACCACTACCAACTTACTGGAGCTAACATCTTTTATCACGGATGGGTTCCGGAATGGCTTACAAACAGATGTCATTTACACTGACTTCAGTAAAGCATTTGACTCTGTCGACCATTCGCTTCTTATAAGTAAACTCAGTCTTTTGGGATTCCCAACTGACCTCCTTATCTGGATTTCGAGCTACTTATCTGGAAGAACCCAACGTGTCTTCTTTAAAGATGTTACCTCGCGTCTAGTCCGCGTCACATCTGGGGTGCCTCAAGGAAGCCATCTTGGACCCTTACTTTTTACACTTTTTATTAATGACTTGCCCCTTGCCTTAACTGATTCACTCGTACTTATGTACGCTGATGACGTTAAGCTTTGTCTTCAGTATAAATTCACTAGTGCCCAATCTAGACTTCAATCCGATTTGGATAAATTTCAAAATTGGTGTTTTGCAAATAACCTAAAGCTTAATGGATCGAAATGTAAACTCATGTCCTTTTATCGAACTAGTCCTCACCAGGCTATGTACTTTCTCTATGGGAACGCTTTAGAACGATTAACTCAGGTTAACGATCTGGGAGTCCTTTTAGATTTGAAACTTAAATTTACCGACCATATATCTACCATGGTTAATAAAGCTATGGGTGTGCTTGGCTTTGTTAAAAGATGGTCAAAAGAATTTAATGACCCGTACATAACAAAAACGTTATATACATCATTGGTTCGTCCGATTCTTGAGTATGGATCGTGTGTCTGGAGTCCTCAATATGGAGTACTCCGAGATCACATAGAATCTGTACAAAAAAACTTCCTGATTTTCGCCCTTAGGGGACTTAATTGGGATGCAAATCTTCACCTTCCCACTTATCATAGTAGACTTTTATTAATCAACTTACCATCATTAACAAATCGTAGAACGATGCTGGGTGTTATGTTTCTATATAATCTTATATATGGTAATGTAGACAGTCAGCATTTACTAACACGCTTAAATTTTAACGTTCATAGTAGAAGGACTAGAAACTTCCGTCCTCTACTCCTTAGCCATTGTAATTCGACATATGCCCAACACGATCCGTTCAGGGTATTATGTTCGGATTACAATGGTCTCTACCACACCTTGCCACTTTGCTCCACTAACAATCTTAAATCCTTTATACTAAACGCCTTATCTATGCAACACTCTTCCTCGTAATATCTTACCCCTACTCTTCTCCTAAACGTTCTCGGATCTATCCCCGCGATTCGAGCCGTACGTTATGCGGCAGCGTCCCTCGGTCGGTTGGACGGGAGGTGGGCTGTACGTATGCAGTGGGAAA